>NC_088366.1:22801252-22811252 GCF_034508935.2 Berghia stephanieae
TGATGTCAACTTTGTATTAAAACAGCGTCATACATTTTCCCCCCTTTTTTTTCTTGCACCCTATATACAATGATAAAATATATTTTTTTCTCAACGTTTAATTAATCCCGGCATAATACCAATTTTAGATGGTGGGTTACATATCATAATATCATCACATCAGCACGAGACGATAAATGAGATAGCCATTGAACCGTGGTCACTCATTGAGAAAAGAGCCGTGAGCTGGATAATTATGAGGTTAATCAATTTTACCCCCGGTACGTTAGCTCAGGAATTTTGTCTCGCACCCGAATCAAGGTTGGTTCTTAAAGTTATTCTGTCTGTTGCAAATCCATAAAGTCTTAACTGGGCTGGTTCTATCATTGCTTTTGTGTGGCTTACACCAGACCGACGAATTCTGTAACGCTAGACTCACTAGTGCTTGTTCTGACTTAGATCTACACTTATTAATTAACTTTTCGCATTTTCGTTTTAGCAATTTCACCTCAAGAGAGCCTATCATATCGATAAATTAAGATGACAATAATTTGTCAAAAATAGATTTAACCCGAGACTTCTTGTGGTTTTGGGTTTGAGACCATTTGACAATGTGGAGATTATCTTAATCTATCGATATAATAGTAAATATTTCCAAGCCAAATTTGAACAAAAAATAAAAACTTTGTACGGCAATATTTTTCTCGCCTGTGATTCAGTTGAATATTTTTGACTACCAATACTACAGGTTCGAGAGGGAGTTTTTTCTCCCAAATGAGGGTTAGCTTTAATCGATCGATATATTCTGGCTAAAATTTCAATTACTTCTTTTTGGAAGATTTGTGTATTATTGAGTGATTGCATTCGTTACCTGCTCCAGTCCTTTGTGATCGGTGAGTGAGTAAATACAGGGACCTAAACACACACACACACACACACACACACACACACACACACACACACACCATTGGTATCTACTGTAAGTGTTGTGAGTTATGTTATTGTTTCCCGTGAGTTGTGTTATCTGTGAGTTTTGCTCACTCGTAAAAACCACCAGGTGACAATAATATTATTATTATTATAGATAGTTCGAAGATGACGTCACTCATGTCTTTGTTATTGTTTTTTTGCCATCCGCGTTTATGAGTACTTCTCACTAAACTTTATTAACCAGATTATAAAGGTTTTGTGTGTTGGCCAGTTTTACTTCCGGATGGCAATGTTGTGAGCTCCTTAGCCAAGCGCATACTATCTATAAGCGCTTTTATCATTGAGTTCACTGTCTCGGACATAACAAAGGGACGCAATCGACGACAAACGCATTCCCCTATCGTTCCCGGGATTAAACAATAGTGCACACTGTGTTTGATGACGACATAACACGACTGCTAGTGATGAAATTTTATTCTTCCCTCAGCAAAGTCTGGGCTTTGTGCCCCTAATTTTTGAAATTCGTTTGTACAGATCACCTGTTCAGTGGAAGTGAAAGTGTTATTAATTTTTACAGTGTTATTGTGAAATAGTGTGTTCTTTTTCTATTAAACAATCAAAATGTTTTCTTCTTCTTCCTCTTCTTCTTCTTCTTCTTCTTCTCCTTCTCCTTCTTCTTCTTCTTCTTCTTCTTCTTCTTCCTCTTCTTCTTCTTCTTCTCCTTCTCTCTTCTTCTTCTTCTTCTTCTTCTTCTTCTTCTTCTTCTTCTTCTTCTTCTTCTTCTTCTTCTTCTTCTTCTTCTTCTTCTTCTTCCTTCTTCTTCTTCTTCTTCTTCTTCTTCTTCTTCTTCTTCTTCTTCTTCTTCTTCTTCTTCTTCTTCTTCTTCTTCTTCTTCTTCTTCTTCTTCTCTTCCTCTCCTCCTCTCTCCTCCTCTCTCTTCCTCCTCCTCCCCCTCCTCCTCCTCCTCATTATATATTATTATTATTATTATTATTATTATTATTATTATTATTATTATTATTATTATTATTATTATTATTATTATTATTATTATTATTATCATTATTATTATTATTTATTATTATTATTATTATTATTATTTATTATTATTATTATATTATTATTATTAGCATCATCATTATTATTATCAACAACATCATTATCATTATCATTATTATTATTATTATTATTATTATTATTATTATTATTATTATTATTATTATTATTATCAACAACATCATTATCATTATCATTATTATTATCACTGTCCATCATCATCATCATCATCATCATCATCATCATCACCGTCGTCGTCCCCATCGTCATTGCCGACAACATAATTGTTGTCAACTTCATTATTCTAGTTAACGATTAATCCGGTTATATCAAACACTCATAACTGGAAGTCATGGAAATCCCGATGTCTGTGACGATATATTTAGTATTATCCTACTGCAGTATCTCCAAATGACGGATACTTCGAACACTCCAACGAGTTGCGGGTATAGATTCTATGTAATGCATCTTGCATAGTGCCTAAATATATATAATATATAACAACACTCATGACACAGGAGCTGTGATTTTAGATTCGGAACACGACAGATGAATTCGACAAGAAATGTGTAAATGTCATTAATTGATAACGATGCTATATTATGCTTTGTGTGTTTTAGGAATATCATGTGCCATAACAATCTTTGGGGTTTCCTCTCAGATTGGTAAGCTTGTTCTTAATATTATTCGTTTTATCAAAACTGTGACACTAGCATTGTTTGTTGTCTTCAAAAATATTTTTTTAAATTTACCATAATTTTTGTGGTTTTTGTCATCACCATCGATTCTTGTGCTTACAGATTCATTACTCTCCATGTTAGCATAAAATCACCACCATCATTGTTTTATCCTTTTCTTCTTTTACTTCTTCTTCCGCTCCTCATTCTCCTCCTCCTCCTCCTCCTCCTCCTCCTCCTTCTTCTTCTACTACTACTACTACTACTACTACTACTACTACTACTACTACTACTACTACTACTACTACTACTACTACTACTACTACTACTACTACTACTACTACTACTACTACTACTACTACTACTACTACTACTACTACTCCTACTCCTCCTCCTCCTCCTCCTCCTCCTCCTACTACTACTACTACTACTACTACTACTACTACTACTACTACTACTATTATTGATGTTACTACTTCTGCCGCATTACCGTTTCCAATACCACCAAGTTAGCAAGTACGAGGGTGAGTCAAAAAATAAAGGGACAAATGTCCTACTGCGTTCATTTCTTTTTCATGTGACGCCATATTGGGCTGAATTGAACTGACACAGGTACCTACTCCTTTAACCAAACTTTGAAAATCTTAATTCTGTCAAATTTTGACAAAGTTATGACAGTTCAAAATGGCTGCCCGCACGAATGTCCGTCTGCGTCAGGAAGCTGTCATCGATGCTCTTATTTTCGAAGAAGAAACCTCGAGTAACATTTTTAAACGCCTTGGGAAAGTTTATAAAACTCGGGCATTTTGTAGAGGCAGTGATTTTAGCTGTGTTGAACGTGCATCTTGTCGTTTAGAAGAAAATGAGATGCATCCAACACCTAACCCGAAACCTCTCAATCATGGCTATATCTGACACGTGACGGTCGCCGTCCAAGCTGTGTCAACTCAGTGAAACAAATAAAAACAGAAGCATTGATCAGATCTGATAGAACTTCTCTTGATGAGATAGCAGGTACAAATAGACATTGAAGCGACTGAAAGCAAGAATTCGTCGTTCGACCTGATTTGGAGATGGAACGAGTACTGTTTCAACATGAAACTGTCCTTCTTCACACGTGTCAGGAAAAAGGAGATAATCGGTGGACAACGCTGACTCACCCTCCATATTCACCAAACTTGGCACTTTCAGGCTTCCATATTTGGGTCCACTGAAGGAGACAATGAGGGGACATCGCTTTGAAATTGATGAAGAAGCCAAGACAGTAG
The DNA here is from genome assembly GCF_034508935.2 of Berghia stephanieae. Taxonomy (NCBI): domain Eukaryota; kingdom Metazoa; phylum Mollusca; class Gastropoda; order Nudibranchia; family Aeolidiidae; genus Berghia; species Berghia stephanieae. The sequence continues at coordinate 22,805,163 of NC_088366.1, forward strand.
TGAAAATTGGCTGAAAGTTCAGTCAACTCAGTTTTACGAGAACAGAATACATGGCCCTACAAAAAGGTGGACTGAGGCTATCGAGAGAGGCGGAGACTATATTGAGAAATAAAATTCTCCTCGGCTAATGCCAGCTTTAATTTGAGGTATGATACATGGTATTGATTCAGTTAAAAAAAAAATAAGCAGAGTCCCATTACTTTTTGACTCACCCTCGTACGTTCCCAACCGGCAACGATCGACGAATGACGAGAATGAAAACGAGGATCTGTCCTAAGGCTCATCGTTCGTCGTAGGTTGGGAACGTAATCGTTAACTTGCTAATAACTGCTAATGCTAAGGACGAATTCCCGTCAGATCCTTGTCAACCAGATGGCTACAGCCTTCTTGACGACCATCGCCGTGACGTCACATCAATGGCGGATTCCATGTCAATGGTGTGCGATATTGACCTTGAGACAGGCTGGTACAGATTCAAAGTGAACGGAAGTGACGCAGTAATGCCCACTGAATGCGTGAAGGCAAGATATTTCTCTATTTATTATTAATATTATTTGTTTATTTATTTTTGCAGTGAATTGGAGATGAGTATTTCTAAGACATGGACAGGTATGTGCAACTTATGTAAGAAAATTAAGGCCAGAATGTCCACTTCTCTTCTATTTGGCATTCACCATGCATACTGTGCTGAGTAGAGTTTAAAATCATGCAATGAATGACATATTGTATCTTTGATTGCCTAAGCTGTGAATGATGTGTAGAATTTAGAGAACCCTTTCTTCAGATTAACTTGCAACTGAGAACAGAGATTGCTTATAACTATATAACTCATATTTACATTAGGCTATTTTTCCTTTCACTTGTGGACTATCAAGGCTACTTAGCCTACTCATTGCAACAAACAATTTACGTGCTCATGTTTTCTGACTTCTTGTCGATTTAATTCAAGAACCGTAAAGATTTTTGTTCATATTTTAAGAAAATAAAACATAACTGGGAACCTACATTTCTGTATCAGATGTCTAGAAAAGAAAACTGGGAAACCATCTATCAAAATTGATATGATCTTACATCTTTCTGGGGTTTTTTTCAGCCAAACCACTGCGGCACACAGGCTCCAATCTGGCTAGACCTAAAGGAAGAATTACCTCCCATAGGACAGGAAGTGGTGTTGAGAGCATGTTCCAGTTGGGGAAGTAGTGACGAAAATACTCTTTGCTGTTTCTACCCATATCGAGTCACTCTAAGAAACTGTGGAGACTTTCTGGTATATCGGCTGTCATCATCCCTTGCCTGTAACATCGCATACTGTGCTTTAAGTAAGTCCAATTTAAGGGAGACCTTCCGAAAGATCCTCGTGCTAGCATTTCTTTCAATTTGTATTTTCACCGTGGATCTTTTGCCATGCGTTTATTTATTCAATTTGCCAATATATAGTAGCATTTTAAAAGCTCTAGACCAAGCCTTGATAGATTAGTAAAGGTTTAAACTTTCCTAATACGAACATTTTTTTGGTTTTCCGCTGCCATTTTGTTTTGTGTATAATTGAAAGTTCCTAGGTTGTTTTTTTTTTCTATTAGGGTTAGCTCGAGGTCGGAGGATTTTTTTTCTATTAGCGTTAGTCATACGTCTCAGTAAAGGTGCTAGGGTATTTGTTTTTCCTATTAGAGTTAGTTAAAGGTACAAGTTTTATTTTGTCTTAGGGTTAGTTGAGGGAATATTTGGGTTGTTTTCCGTTAGCACGAGGAACTTTCGGAAGGCCTCCCAAATTTAATTGAACCATCTAGGTATTTATATAAAACTAGTGAGGAGAAATAAAGGGTACAGGCAGACATTTATTATACTTATTATACTACTGTATTATGGAAATTAACATAGATCGAGAAGAATCGTTTGAGCCATCAACGATCAAAATCGGTCCGGTAATAAAGTCTGGAGGTGCGAGCAAATACATTTGGCAAAAGGGCGGCCAGATATAGATCCTCAACGTCAAATGACCGATCACAATGCCCTAGCGAACGTAGACACCGTTATTGCGTACTCTCAAGAGTGAGAGACGAGGACGCAGACGCGCTGTTATATACTTTCATATAAGAGCACGTAAACACTACCGTCTACTTTATATCTATTCCCGTAATAACTTATGAAATGTAGAAAGACAATGTCAAAAATATTTAGTAATTTTAAATTTTAATTTCAAATTTAGGATAATTTGGTAAATAGCTTGAAGAATGCTAATCACGTTGATTAATATGACTAATTTATATATATATATATATATATATAATATATATATATATATATATATATATATATATATATGTGTGTGTGTGTGTGTGTGTGTGTGTGTGTGTGTGTTTTAATCTTTTAAATATAAATATAATCTTAAATCTTAGATCACCGTGCGTTTCACATTCCGAGGCCTTGAAAATACTTTAAAAAAAAAAATAATGGAGGAAACTCTTTATGTGATAGTGACATCGGTGACTGGTTTAGTTTAAAAAATGAATGAAGAAATCGCTGTATTTTCGGACAAATAAAGGCTATTACAAACGGTCACTCATCTATTTTAAATATTATTCTGCTTTATTTTAGAAATCAACATAGATCAAAATTGCTGGGTTCGGGGGTGTCTTTAATTTCTTTATCTAATTTGTTCCATACTTTTGAGGATCATACAGAGAAAGATTTATTAGCCTCATATGCTGCTCGAGAAACAAAATATGGTAAGTTAGTAATGCAAGGGCAACTGAAGTATTGAAGATGCATGGATATAAAAGTAAATGACAAATATCTGCTTTTGCTACTTTTCCAGCTATTTATGTAAAGTTTCTTTCTTCCAATTTTCCACCAAACAGCGATATTGTCCATTTTGGCTCCCCTTACAAGTTACAACAAATTGCTTCGACCAAGTGATAATGGTCATCACAAAACTAGAGGAGAAAAAGTGAAGATCTTGGATTGCATCGGTGTTTCAACAAAACATCAATTTCTGAGCATTTCTTAATCCAAACCTTACATGTCCATGTGGTCATTGCAATGGAGAGGCATGAAGAATGTTTTCCAAGTTAACCCCCCAGCCGTACGTTACATCAATTTGTGGTAAAAAGAACAACATTTGGAGCTTCCAAGTCTACCAGCCGTTCGCCTATTGAACTTAGAATTTATTGGGTTGGACGATGTGTTCGAGACAGAAAAGCAGAAATTATTAAAGAACTTTGGTTGAAGAATAACACAGCATTTCCTTAAGCGGTCATTGAAAGTTACACGAAGTTGGACTGATAGTTCTAGGGGCAAGGGGCTTACATGCCCGTCTCTGATTTCATCGACGTTTTCATTTAGAAAAGGATTTCGGGGAGTTCTTTTCATTTGAAAATTAATAATCTTTATGAAGTGTAACCACAGAGATACATACTCTTCTACTGACGTGTTCAACTAAAAATAAACTAGGTAATTACCTAAAAATTAGCTCCATATTTCATCTTTGTGATAATAGTTCAAAACGTGGTGGGGCTACGTTTATTTTTTGGCCAAGTATGAATTGGGCATCTTTTAATTTTATCTGTTCATTCTTCAGGTGATAGAATTATTATTATAATGCGCCAATACTAATAAGGACTCGTTCATATCATAATATTTTCTTAATAATTGTGAATATTTTCCAAATTATTTTACAGAGGTACCCGGGGCCCCGACTACAGAGACGATTACTTCGACAACATCCACAACACCATCAACGACTACGACATCCCCCACAAGCACCACAACTACCACAACCACCACCACTACCACCACCACCAGCAGCAGTAACAGTGCCATTCCTTCTACCGGCAAGTCCCTACCCGATACCACATTGACTACTTTCGACGAAAGGACGTCACAAAGTTTTTGGGTAGACCCGTGGTTTCAGTACGACACAACACCAGATCATTTGGAGACTGGACCCGACACTGCATATGATTCGACATACGAAGCTTTCTATGAAAACGATCTGCAACTGACAACAGAAGGTATTATCAAAAAAACGAGTCCTTAAAAGTAGGGGTACATGGCTATGTGGTCTAGTGGTATGACACTCGCTTTCGGATCGGAGGATCCTGGGTTCGAGTCTCACTCCATAGTTGAGTCCTTGGAAAAGGCTCTTTACTCGCGTCCTCCCACCGTACTCATGTGTAAAATGAGTACCTGGCCGTTAACAGCGTTGTCTCTGACAGAAAAAATCTAATATCGCCTAACAGGCGTCATGTCTCGTTCGACTTGTTACGTGTTGTTGGTCAGGTGCCCTTTGTAAAGCGCTTTGAGCACGTTTAGTGGATATTGCGCTATATAAAAGCCCAATTAAAAATAAATTATTATCCACCCCCGAACCATAGTATGTGTGGTCTTCGCCTCAAGGAGAAATTATGCTAGGTAACGCGGTGGTATAAAAAAGAAAGAAAGAAAGAAAAAACAGTAAGATCAAAACAACCAAAAAAAAAAGCACAAAAAAAGATTGAGAATACAAAGAATTTAATTTGCAACAAAGTGCTCGATTAGTTAATCTTTTTATTTTTATTTCTCATTTGTCCAATATCACTATAGAACTTGTGTGTGTGTGTGTGTGTGTGTGTGTGTGTGTTTATCTGTGTATGTATGTGTGTTTGTGTATATGTGTGTGACTGTTGTTTGGGTCTTTTTGGCACGGTACTAGTCTGTTCACGGTTTGTCAAGTGCTGATATTGTAAAGTGCTTTGAGGTTTCGGCATTTAACGCTATAGAAGAGTACATTATTATTATTATTATTATTATTATTATTATTATTATTATTATTATTATTATTATTATTATTATTATTATTATTATTATTATTATTATTATTATTAATTATTATTATTATTATTATCATCATCATCATCATCATCATCATCATCATCATCATCATCATCATCATCATCATCATCATCATCATTACTACAAGTTTAAATTATTAGACATAAGATTCAATTCTCAGCATCCTAAAAAAAAGCTATGGATTCTATCAGAGTGCCCTCCGCCTGAATACCCAATCTACCTCGGTACTCTATTCTCTCTCTCTCACTCACGCAATCCTCTCTCAAGACCTGTTGACATTTAATTTGAGACGATGAAAGGGATTTCGACCTGGTCCTGTCAGTAGCTATTGGGGTCAACTCTAGGGAGTTTTAGTGCGGCTATGTGGTCTAGTGGTATGACACTCGCTTTCGGATCGGAAGGTCCTGGGTTCGAGCCTCGCGCTTGGCGCATAGTTGAGTCCGTGGAAAAGGCTCTTTACTCACATTCTCTCACCGTACTCAGGTGTAAAATGAGTACCTGGCCGTTAACAGCGTTGTCTTTGTCCGAAAAATTGTAGTATCGCCTAACAGGCGTTATGTCCTGTCCTAGATGTTAAATGTTGCTGTTGACCAGGGACCCCTTGTAAAGCGCTTTGAGCATGTTTAGTGGATATTGCGCTATATAAAAGCTCATTTTGAAAAAATAATTTTAGGGACAGGACAGACTTCTTTTTTTAAAAATGGAACTACTCACATCTACATGTACTCTCGTGTTCAGTGTTTGTGTTTGTAATGTAAGCGTAACCATGTGAAGAATATAGGCATCAAAATTGTCCCAACTATTGGGTAACCTCTTTGGTGTAATTGTAGACCGTTTGATCGGTAATCAGCTCTGAGGTTCGATCCCCGGTCGAGGAAGACTGAATTTTTGGGATGCTTTTATTTCTTTTATGCTTCTTTATTGCAACATCTGGCACCGTTTCATACACACCTTTTCAGATTTTTATTTTGCACCAATACCTGCTCCATAACTTGTCATTAACTAAAAAATCAATGAGTAAAGCTGAAAATTCACTTTTATTTAGCAATGACTATGAAAAATGTTTTTTTTCTCTTTTTGAGGAAAATTTTTGTCTAAAAAGCCCTATCTCCACTGAGTAAAAATGTTTTTGAATTTTGAAAATCCATTCATAAATAAACAAGTTATGCAGTTTTAAAGGTGTCATTTATTTCGATGACCCGCAAAGAGGAAAAAAACACGAATAATGGGACGCTTTTTCGGCATTTTATTTTCGACCTT
>NC_088366.1:22816252-22836252 GCF_034508935.2 Berghia stephanieae
TTAAGTTTTTTAATAAGGAGAGAGCGGATAGAGAAGCTGGTGACAACAGGAATGATAGATGGAAATCCAGCAACAGGAAGTATCAAATTAAAGAAATTAAGGAGCAGCCACCAGTATAAGATAAAGATCTGAACAAGTGTGTATGAAAGGTGCCAGACAAAGCAATAGAGAAAAATAGAAGAAACAAAACATCCCAAAAACTCAGTCTACCTCGACTGGGGATCGAACCTCAGACCTTCTGATTACCGGTCAGAGTGCTACCATTACACCACAGAGGCTTCCGATAGTTGGGACAATTATCGAGAGATCCCCAGTCGAGGTAGACTGATTTTTTGGGATGGTTTTTTTCTTCTATTTTTATTTCTTGCTTTGTCTGTCACCTTTCATACACACTTGTTTAGATCTTTATCGAGCAACAGGAAGACATAGTATGACATTGGTGGACAACGTTATGAACGGGACACAAGGAAGAAGTCAAGTGGAGACCATCATGGCAACGAACGATAGATAAGGTTGGAAAGATTTGATCGCCCACGCTTGGAACCAAGGCATGAGATGAGGAAACTTTATTTTTCTAAAAGCTTAAATTTCCAAATTCTGATTATTTTGACTTAAAAACTAAATTGTCTTCGTCTAGTACATTATGACATGATACCAGATTTGACACGGTGGGTCACATTTAGAGTTCATGATGTGTTACGTTGGAATTGCCGTTCGTTGAAACTCATTCAATAAAATTCACAGCTTTTAAATCAGATTTTGATATGTTCATTTTCCTCTCTTCCCCCCCCCCCCCCCCCCACCTTCCTCCGCCTTCCTCATCGAATGTTTTCATCTTGCAAGTTGTTGCTAGAAGACCTCAAGTATGGCCGTTGTCACGTGGTTACAGATCCTCACGTCGTTACACTGGATGGCAAGTATGTTGTCATGATTAGGACTAACACCATTACCACCACCCCTACTACCACCATTACCACCACCCCTACTACCACCATTACCACCACCCCTACTACCACCATTACCACCACCCCTACTACCGTCATTACCACCACCCCTACTACCACCATTTCCACTACCCCTACTACCACCATTACCACCACCCCTACTACCACCATTACCACCACCCCTACTACCACCATTTCCACTACCCCTACTACCACCATTACCACCACCCCTACTACCACCATTACCACCACCCCTACTACCACCATTTCCACTACCCCTACTACCACCATTACCACCACCCCTACTACCACCATTACCACCACCTCTACTACTACCACCACCATCAGCATCACCACCACCACTACCACCATTAACAACACCAACTCCACTAACGCCAACAAAACTACAGCTACCACCACCATCACAATCAATACCACCACCACCACCACCACCACCATTACTGTATCACTACCAATAACATCAACAACAGCAACAACAAAAACAACAGCATTAACAACAGCACCGTTATCTCCACCACCACCAACACCCCATCACCACCTCCATCTTCATCACCCTTAACATAGTTTTCCAACCATCGTAGTCGACGTCGGTGTCGAAGCGGCACTGTGTCTTGTCTAGTAAGAAAAAAAGTTAAGCGATGTTCAGCGTGATTAATAACAAGATGGCCGACATTGATCGCAAAATACAAAAAAAAAAACAAACAAAAAACAAAACAAAACAAAACAAAACAAACCCTATACCCTCTTACCAAGGCATTGTTAACTTATTGGATAAAGAACTTTGCATCCATTACTTCATCCGACTCAACTGTGAATGAGTACGTGGTTATTAGCAAGAACGGATATTATAAAAATTCTAGTTAAAAAAGATACACTCACGCGACTTGTATTGTATGAAATGGGAAGTTTGTTCCATTTGACCTGCTGGGTAATCATATTGAAGCATTTTGATGCACTTTCAGCATGATGAATCCGTGGAAATACACATTATAAATATTCAAGACTATATTTATCAATCTTAATTTGATTTTTCTCCAACATCTCAGCATCATGTTTTTTTACATACTTAGTGTCTAAATATAGTAACCCCTAAACATAAACAATTCATCCACCACATATATTACAACTATCAGGCTGAAAATGCACCTTTTAATCGATTAATTTTTCTTCTCAAGACCATACCTTTTTAAATTCTTGTATTCTAAATAATTTCTTTTTGAAACAAAACTAATTTTGAAAAAAATTATCCATCTTCATTTGTCGAGAATTTGATGCATATTGGCTGCGGTAGGAAACCTTACTATGTACGATTTCGTTCCACCATCACCCCCCCCCCCACACCACACACACACACACATATATATATATATATATATATATATATATATATATATATATACACACACACATATACACACACACACCATATTTAATTTCCTATTCTGTTTCATTTTCTATTCCTAATTAACTATTCTCAGCCTTGACCGTTTTAATCAAACAGACCTTACAACCTTTACGTTCAAGGGACATTCACTCTCTATAAAAGTTCGTCTGACAGCCACATTTTCGAGGTAGGAATTTTTTGTTTTGTTCGATTGCTTTTTTTTTTTTTTTTTTGTTGTTTTTTTTTTTTTTTTGAGAATTAAAAAAAAACAATTTTTGCTTGAAGGTAAAACGCAATGCTGACACCTGGAAAGCAAAATAAAAAAAGAGCAACGATAAATGTAAGCCGTGGCTTCCGATAACTTTATCAACAGAAATAAACAGAATTTTAGCAGCAGAGATGTCAGGCGAAAGATGAAATTTATTGAATATTACAAAAATATCTTATGACATACCGCCTCAATTTTGGTGAGGCTTTGTGGTCTTGTGGTATGACACTCGCTTTCGGATCGGAAGGTCATGGGTTCGAGCTTCGCTCGGCGCATAGTTGAGTCTTGGAAAAGACTCTTTATTCACATTCTCTCACCGTAATCAGGTGTAAAATGAGTACCTGGCCATCAACAGCGTTGCTTTGAGCACGTGTAGTGGATATTGCTCTATATATAAAAGCTCTGATTTGGTCGACATTAGAAGTAAACGTTTTCTGACCAAATATTTAAAAAACCTAAGCCAAATAATTTGATTTTCCAGCGTATACGGCAATGTGGCTTCTTATCCCCAGGTCCACATTCGAGTATCAAGTTGCCGCAGCAAGACTGGATTCTGTGTATGCGGTGTCGTCATCCAGGAAGGCGTTGACGTCATATCCGTTGACAATTGCCATCGACGTCAAAAGGCTGGAAGTGTGGAAGTGACGTTTCCGTACAGCTATCTCAGCGATGACGTCAGAATATACGACGGTGCTGACAAAAGATCTATAACGGTAAAAAGGATAGTCATCATTCAACATTATTTTGGCGTAATAATACGTCGTACACGCAAAAGCTTGGTCATTGTAAGAATCCAATTATTGCAACTTGACTCTAAACTTTAAGAGAGGCGATTACAATCTTCAACCGGCCACCCAATAAGACGTTCGTTACTTTCGTCTTTGTAATAAGAGACCAATCGTCTCAAAACGGTACTATGTTGGCATATTTAATCAAAAACCGAGGGTCTGAAGCCAAGGGAATTGATGAAATAGAGTATCAGCATCAAGTATAAAAAATATCAAAAGTCTCAAACTCTGCCGACACTTTATATCACTTTAAAAAGCTATTCTCTCCGTTCTTTTGATACAAGTCTCTGAGTCGGTGCCTTTTCTATTTGTCACTATTCGATTCACAGAAACTTATGAAGAGATACCATTTCTAAAATTCTTTGAATTACTAAATATTGATATCGTTTTATGTCGGAACATTACGGAAATGACCTTTTGTCATATTTGCAACCGATGATGACTCTTTTATGACTTTTTCTTGTGACCTCGGAGTTTGGATAGCTCTATGTCATGTAGCCAGCCGTATTGCAGATGGAATTCAAAATGGAGATATCGCCTTTATTGTTGTCGTTGTTGTGTCCAATCAATTTGTTGAAACCTGACTACGATTAAAGTATGGGAATAAGGCTGACTTAAAATGGCCTTGAAATAATAGGTCTACTTTTTCTGATATTAATGACCACTTTCAATTGAAATGGCCAAGTTCATAGGCCTATTTCTTTTGGGTTTTGTTCGTTTTTTTTATTTTTCGTTTTTGTCTTTAATGGTCACTGTTTTGATTTCTTTTTCTTTTGTTAGTTTTTATATATCTAAAAAACTGTCTTTCAAGGTTTCCGTTATTTTATTTCATGAATTTATCAATTATCCCAAACCCTCATTATTTCTTTTTAAATCACCAAAACAAAATCAAAAACAGATCATATTCACGAGCGGACGTCGATTGAGGATTTACGTGGAGGATTACGGACTGGCCTTGGCCTTGTTTTTACCCAGCATTGACACAAACTCAGGGTCAGGGCTGTGTGGAAGTTTTGACAACGACCTTGAGAACGAGTTCCAGAAGAGGGATAAGACAGTTAGTTATGAAGACAATGAGATCACGAGAACATTAGCCTTTGCAGAAAGCTGGAGGTAAATACAACAAAACCTTTTCTTTTAAAGTGATCACTAGGGAGGCCTTCCGAAAGCTCCTACATCCCCATTATTATTTTTTTTTATAATGTTCTTGTAGGGGGTTTGGGAGGGGAGAGACTTTTTTTTTAAAAAAAGAGGCCTTCCGAAAGCTCCTACATCCCCAGTATTCTTTTTTTAAATATAATGTTCTAGTAGGGGGTTTGGGAGGGGGATAACTTTTTTTATAATGTTCTAGTAGAGGGTTTTTGGGAGGGGAGATACTTAAAAAAAAACATTATATAAAAAAAGAATGCTGGGGATGTGGGAGCTTTCGGAAGGCCTCCCGATCACTAGACAAGCGCAGGAATGGGCAAGATGGCTGAATGGAAAAGGCATCCCTTTACTGCTCACCGAGGTTGAATCCTTTTTTATTGCATTTCGTTTTTTTTTCTTTTTAATTCATTTAGCCCAAATTGATCAATGTGTAGCTCAGCGTTGCTGTTGCTTGGGTTAATTTGGGGGATTTTTATTTGGAGATAAGCCCTAAAGACAAAGCTCCTCTATGGCTTAATAAGGATTGCTAAATGCTCATGTAAAATATTTGGAGGGTTGTGCTTATTATGTTCTTGGGTAAGACCTTTTCATGTATTACCTCACTCGAATTTGGTATATGCGTATGTGGAAATAGGAAAATATGGTTATTATAAATAATAATAAGAAGAAAATAATAATAAAATTCCCTTTATTCATCCCATAGGAGAAATTTGTCTCTAGGGTCTATTCCAAGGGAAAACTGGAATAACACAGGCGTCAGCCTCAGTACAGCGCCGCAAATTGAGCTAGGGCGAGGTGACTTGCTCAAGGCCACACAGAGCAGCGGCGGGTGATCGAACTCGGTACCTTTCGGGTACGAAGCAAAGACCGTACCGCTGAGCCACGATGCCCCATTGTTAGTATTTCAGTACAAAAGAGAAGCAATACAATGGAGAAAATGGAAAATTGTATTCCACATTATGACCTGTTTGGGGGGGGGGGGGGGGGGGGGGGGGGAGATGCATGAGCTGTAGTTTCTGACAAAACATTCTTTTTAAAATTTTGACCCGAAAAGTGTACATTAAATATCAATCGATATGATGACCTTCGGTAATTGTCAAAAACTGTTAAACCTGATGATTCATTATGTCTCTTCCACATTCTTGTACACCGCAGTGGTGTCGATAAAGATCTTTAGCAACCAAAACAATACGCCTTTGAGATCATGGGTTTCATTGGAGCATTCGAACATGTGATCTTAACGTGGTGTTGGATACATGTTGCTAAAATTCACTGTGTTTATCTTGATGCCTTCTTCTCTTCAGAATACGTCATGGAGAGAGCCTATTTGAAAAGCCACCCGATGTGACCACGAAACAGGAACATTTCTTCCCGGAGACCCGATGCGACTGTTCACCTTTCGGCAACGGCGACGTGTGTCCACATACCTCATTATTCAATGACGTCATCCCTTCTATTACCACGTATTACGATGCCGTAGACTCCTATTTGTTTCGATCGGTTTTCCCAGGTGAGTTATTCATATCTCTTTGGGACATTGTTATTAGTTAGTTATGATTGAGGAATACCATGAGTGGAAATCTGTTGTTGTTTTTTTGTTGTTTTTTTTTTTTTACTTCAATGCATGCTTGTCAGTTGAAATTATCGGCCATCAATCTAGATTCTAACCAATTTTCACAAGATTTTGACACAAACTTGATGATGTATAATTCATTATTGCATAAATAAATACTCAGAAACTTGAGGGCCGCTCGTTTTGGCTGATAAGCGTGCATGAAAGACACCCTTCGTGTAAAGGCATGGTAGTGTTGACCTTTACCTCGGAGGTGATCATCACTGTCGTTAAGAAAAACCGGAAGGTCCGACATTATTAAGTTGTGCTATTTTTTAAAATCAGAGAGCGTATATAGTGTAGATAAGTGCTTTCTGGTTTTATCAAGCTGAAAATATGGAATTAGATGAATGTTTTTGGTAATATCGAGCAGTACGTAATTAAACGTTAGTCATAGATTGCTTATTTTATTCCCCTAAAGCTGAGCCTAATACCCAGAGAGCTAATTCTATGAACTTAAAAATGTTTGCTTTAACTGTTGATTGATTAAATATAAAATGACCCTCAACTTGCAAAAGACCATCGAAGGCTGAGATTTTGAAGGCTTTTCAACTCGGTATCACGTTACAAATATCGGAAAGAAGAAAAAAACCCGCAAAATAATTGAAGGTTTAACCTAAGTTTTATTTTTGTTAAATGAAATGCCTATATGCCTTTACAAACGAAAGAATAAAAAAAAAAGAAATTTTGTAAGAAAGAAAAGAGACATAATTTTTTAATTTTTTTTTTATTGGGGGGGGGGGGGGGGGAGGAGGGGGTGTATATTTTAAAATTAAATGATAAACATACTACATTCCTTAATAATGATCATATTGACTTTAAACTCAACTCTCTTCACCTGATACCTCTTGACACAATACCAGATTGACACTGAGAGTCACATAATATAACTTCATATTTATGTATTATTTTTTTTATTCCTTTGACCAATTAAATGCGGCACTATGGAAAGAGACGTATTTAAGAATTTGGCCGGAAAACTCGTCTTTCAAATATCGATAAATTTAAATGACCGTCACCTTGGCAAAAAGTCTTAAACCTGGGACCTCGCGAAGTGCCAGATTTGAGAGTTTTTGCCAAGATGAGGGTCATTTAAATCGATCGATATTTTGAGGACGAGAATTCTGGCCAAATTTTGCTGAACGACAAGAAAACCAAATGCGTGATCGTTAACAAACAAAATCCAGATTTATCTTTTCACCTCACCAGCAAAGGGGAATCTATCAAACAAGTTGAAATGTTTAAATATCTCGCAACCATCACGAACGACGCTAGACATTTTGTAGAAAAAAGAATTGCGATCGCTAAAAACACCTTCCACAATTTAAGACCGGTCATCTCTGCCGCCAAGATTAAATTAAACACTAAATTTAATGTGATCCAAGCTTACATTCTCTCTTCTCTCCTCTACGCTTGTGAAACCTAGACTCTAGACAAGGAATGTCAAAACCGCTTAGAAACTTTCGAATAAATGTGGTTGTACAGAAGATTGCTAAACATCAAATGGTTAGATAGAATAACAAACGTAGAAGTTTTGCTAGTATAGGGAAACCCATACAGATTGTGAAAACAATCAGAAAAATGAAAAAAGGCTTTCTTGGCCATGTGTGGGGACTAGGGCACATTGAAAGCCTAACACATAGTGGCTACATAGAAGGAAAAATAGCTCGTGGTCGTCAGAGATTGACGTTCCTGACCAGTTTGAGGCTGTCAATGAGCAACATCCCTACAAACTCAGAGGGAGGCGGAGGATAGAACGTTGAGGCATGTGATAGGTAACGTGCATACAAGCGCAGGCCACGGATAATGTAACGTCTTTCCAGAGTGCGACTGGTTAATAGGAGTCAATAGTCTGATGTCACGTCCGTCCAGCAATGAGCAGCTTGGTTCTAAACAAAGAAAATCGGTACTTTTTATTCTTCATGCTGGCTAAAACTTTTTCACATGTCACGTGATCAGAATGTATAAAAGTCAAAACATGATCAGGTTTATAATGGTTTTCTCCTCTGGATACACTTTTATGCTCGTCGGAGAAGTATTTCATAAGGGCGTCCGCCATTATTTCAATAGTTTAGAACCAGGTACTAAGTTGCTATTCGTCTTTACTAGGGAAGAGACGTCACGACTGTTGAAGCCTATTAGTAGCGTTACTTACATAGTTTCTTACATAGTATCCCATTGTTCACCCAATAACCTGCTTATCTTTTTGTCCCCTTTTATCTTTTTGTTCATCTATTTATCTGTAGCCCAAGAAAAATTCGGTTTTCCATCCATTACAACATATCACGATGCGGTGGATTCTTACCTGTTGCGATCCGTTCTCACAGGTAGGCATCGTTATCACCGATATAGATATGACATTGTAGGCCCCCAATCACTATCGTGCGGCTATCTGGTCTTGTGATATGACACTCGCTTTCGGATCGGAAGGTCCTGGGTTCGAGCCTCGCTCGGCGCATAGCTGAGTCCTTCGAAAAAGGCTCTTTATTCACATTCTCTCACCCCACTCAGGTGTAAAATGAGTGCCTGGCCGTCAACAGCGTAGCAATATCCTGTCGGAAAAATTGTAATATCGCCGAACAGGCGTCATGTCTCGTTCTACGTGTTATGTGTTGCTGTTGGTCAGGGACCCTTTGTAAAGCGCTTTGAGCACATTAAGTGGATATTGTTCTATATAAAAGCTCAAGTTTATTAGGTCATCGGAGCTTATCCCGGTACCTGTATGATGAAATTGACTTGCCATGTTAGAGGGCCACTCTACCAATTGTTGATTCTTATTCAGCAATTGTTTTTTCATCCACGTTTCAGGATAAATATAGAGCGATGACCGGAGGTAATATATTAATATTACAAAATGCTCGACTTTACAATGCAGGTGGAAACGAAGCTCTTACATGAATATTATATCTTTAGAAATTGTTAATGCATCTTATCCCGTTCTCCTTATTTTCTTTATTGTCATAATTCATACCGGTTTCCCTCTGCGTTTCACTCTCTCACTACGTGTACTTACTGGTGCTGCTAGCAGTGCTGTTACTTTAGCTTCTGCTGGTACTACTACTACTACTACTACTACTACTACTACTACTACTACTACTACTACTACTACTACTAATACTACCACTGCTACTACTACTACTACTACAACAACTACTACTACTACCACTACTACTACTACTACTACCACTACTACTACTACTACTACTACCACCACCACCACCACCACCACCACCACTACTACTCCTACTACTACTACTACTACTACTACTACTACTACTACTACTACTACTACTACTACTACTACTACTACTACTACTACTACGACTTCTACTCTCTCTCTCTCCGATCTTTCCTTACCCTCTTAAATGCCAACTCCCTTTTGTCTCCAGCACAAGTCAGCGAGGACGACGAATTACTCTTAAAACCAGAAGAGAAACGATTCATTCGAAAGAGGGCACTCAACAAAAACAAAAATGGCGACGACCTCATCCAAAACGAGGCTCAGAATTTTGGCACAGCTGATCAAGAAGACTTCGTCCCGCCAAAACCAGTCCCACCGGAACCTTACTTCTTCAAACCGGATCACGTGATATCCTCTCAGATCTTCTTCCCCAGATGGCCCAAATCGGGCCCTATCACAGAAATAGGGGCCTCTGATGCATGTGCTAAGGCCCTATTTGAGAGTCCCGTTACACTAGTTTGTGCAGAATACGGCTACATTGGACATGTCCTTTCAGTTGTCTTTGACTTCTGTCAACAGGATATTCAGGTATGGGTTGTGTAAATAAATCAATGAATGGAAATATATTTATGAACATATGTTAAGCGCATTCACTCAATGACAAGGCACAATGTTCTTCATAAAACTTCAATCCTCCCCTCTCCTCCCAGCAGATTAATATGGAACCAAATTTTCATATAATACAAGTCGCTTATGAGGCCTGGTCTATGTGTTTGCACTCTTACAATTTCCGTCACAGCCGATATGCAATTACTTAATCACACCTGTAGTTATGCACTGTAACCTAAATAAAGTCTTTATCGTCTTATAACCGTTACTGCCCTCTTGTCGAATATTTCTTTCCATGTCGGCTTCAGACTCACCGTTGTCACTACTTTCTTGATGAGGGTTCTTCCCATTGAACTCAGGCACATCACTTTAACTGCTCTCTTGGTGAAGGGTTCATCTATCGCGGACTTCAGCCGCATCGCTTATACTTCGCGCTCTGTAGAGATCCTTAACATGCGAGCTTCAGCCTGATTGTTATTACTGCTCTCTTGGTAGAGAATTCTTCCGATGCAGGCTTCATCCTGATCGTTGTTTCTCTCTTGGTAGAGTTTTTCCCATGCGGGCTTCAGCCGGACCGTTGTTGCTGTTCTCTTGGTAGAGAGCCCTTCCAGTGCGGACTCCAGCTCAGAACTCAGAATCTGGAAAGCCATTTGGTTTAGCTGGGAGGCATGCTTTGAAGATGGATATAGTTTCGGTTCACAGGGGAAAAATTAAAAGAAACTATGAAAGTAAATTTTATCTGTAGTGGCTTGTGATAACTTATAAGATATTAAAACAAGACAAAATGAAATATAATGCACGTATAAATTAAATGGTCGATTATAAGAACAAATGGGCTTTCCCGCTTTAATGATACTTTATTTTTTATATTATAGTGCAATATCTGAGGGGAAATAAAGGCCAATACGAACAGGCATTCATCTACGAGTATTTTAACTATTATACTACTGAATTGCGGAAATTGATATACTCATAGATCGAGTCGCATATTTTGATCCATCAACAATCAAAATCGATCCGGTAATAAAGTCTGTAAGTGAGCGCAAATGAATCTGGCAATGGGGAGGCCAGATGGCGGTTTAAAAGGGTCAAATTAAGGAACGATCATTATGCTTTAGTAGATATTAAAAATAATAATTTGAATCCACGAGTGATGGAATTACCTTTAATTTAAGAAAGGTTTGCAAGTTAATCGTATATCACTCGGTAAAAATAGTTTTCCCATTTTTATAATTCTGTGCTCTTTGGCAAAAATTAATTTAACCTGGGCTATACGGAACAATTTTAACCACCAACTCTTTATTTTTAAAAAATAATTTAATGATAGATTATATGACCTCTTTTATATAAAGCTCATGTGTAGTCAAAGATTAAAAAGTTTAGCATGAAATGCTGAACGAAACTTGGCTTGGAATATTTTTTAAAGGGTGAAGAATATGTATAAGTTTTGACAAATTATGGGATAGTCAACTTGTTCTTAACACCGTCCTAAATATTGTTTAATAAATATAATATGATCATTGACGTACGTACCTATCCCTTATCAGATCTATTCATTTCTACCTAAATTAGATAAAAAGAGACATCTCGTGGGCCATTCACAACGTACGAATGATCCAATCCACTTGTGAATTCACTGCCATCGAACAGGCCTCAAACTTCACCGATGAAACTCTCACACCAACACATTGGCCTGAAGGCCTGAAGAAGGCGTTGGCGTGTCCTTTAGGCTGTGTGGAAGGATCATGTGGAGAAGCGGGTTGTGTCTGTAAAGCTGGATACGGAGGACAGGCCTGTGACATTCAACAAGGTTAGATATTATGTGACTAATCGTCTAAATAAACAACAATAGGAAACGAAATGAAAGATTTAATTTAATCAACGAAAACAGTTAATGTAGATGTTTGGGTTTCCATTTTGTCAATAAAACACGATGAATGAAACACAAAGAAAGAATGAGAGATGAGAGACTTGCTTAGGAGTCCCAAGCCACATTGAACTTGTAGGACGAAACATGTAGTTTGTAAAGCGCTTTTATAATTATTTTCACCTGAGTACAGTTGGAGAATGTGAGTAAAGAGCCTTCTCCAAGGGCTCAACAATGCGCCGTGCTAGGCGAAACTCGAACTTAGGGCAAACAGATCACAATCTATTTATAACATTTGATCAAGAAACCGTGTGAAAAGAATTAAGCTTCGAGCACGTTCAGTGGATATTGCTCTATATAAAAGCTCAATTTATTTATTTATAATCGTCTTAAAAAATAAGCCTGCCTAAATTGGGGATCGAACCTCAGATCTCCCAATTACTGGTTATTAGAGGTTTGATCCCAAGTCGAGATAGGCTGATTTTTTGGGATGCTTCTTTCTTGTTATTTTGGAGAGGGAGTGTAATTTCTGAACCTACCAATAACATTCACAAGATTTTGTAATTCAGATTACTTTAGCTTATAACTCAATATTCTGTTTCATAGAAACCTTTACAGATTTGTTTTAAAATTCAATGCGTTTGATTTAAATCATCTTATTTGTGACTCACTGCACGTCCTTACTGTCGGGATGAAGTAAATTAAAATTAAAAATTGAGCTTTTATTTAGCGTAATATCACGTGCTCAAAGCGCTTTACATGGGGTCCCTGGCCAACAGCAACATTTAACATTTGTTAGGCGATATTACTTTTTCTTCGGACAGAGACAACGCTGTTAACATCCAGGTACTCGTTTTACACCCGAGTACGGTGAGAGAATTTGAGTAAAGAGCCTTCTCAAAGGACTCAACTATGCGCCGAGCATTGCTGTTGAACAGAGACTCCTTGTAAAGAGATTTGATTTTTTCATTTTATAAGACTGACCGTTTAGTGGATATTGCGCTATATAAAAGCTAAATCCGATCCGAACGTGAGTGTCTTACCACAAGATAAGACCACATAGCCGCAAGTAGATGCCTAAAATAGAAGTTTAAGTCGGAATGATGATCAGAATAATGAAATTGTAGTTTTCACGAGCAAATATATAATGCAATAACCACTAAACATGCTCAATGCGTTATTCAAGGGATTTCAACGGCAACACGTACCGTACTATAAGACGAAACATGATGCCTATTAGAAGATATTACAATTTTTTATTTTCTTTTATTATTTAAAGTTTAAACGTTAACTCTTATTAAATGACAATGAGTATTGAAATGGATGGTTCAATTTATTGTGAACGAATACAGGCTCTTATAAAATTATTTTTAATTGAATTGAATTTTCGTATTTAAAATTTTAAATTTCCCTTTTTTTTCATTGACTAATTCATCAAAATTAATATCAGATTGAGAGGTTGGATGATATTTAAACTTTAAATTCAATTTTCAACGCTAAACCCAACAAGATTCTGGTTTGACTGGGTTGGTCACATATTTGGTCTACCATAGTTTTTATCTGAGAGTCCCGATAACTCGGGGGATAGAGCACTCGCTTCATACGCCATGGGATCGGGATCGATCCCCGGTGAAGTCGAGATTTTTTTTCTGACCCTCCTGTCCACCCAGCAGTGATTGGGTAGCTAGGTCTGTTAGATCTGGCGGAGAGTATATTGTGATAGTCTAGATCTCATCTAAAGGGTTACAAGTAATTGCTATTGTCCATTTCACGCTATAGAAACCGGGATAAACTACGGCTTCACGCCTAATGGCGCTTTCTTGGTCACACTTTTATCTAACATAGTTTTTTTTAACTTGCTGAATATCTTTCACTATCTGTCCGTAGATGAAGATTCACACCCAGACAGTACAGCATCTTCCTCAACTATGGAGACGGCTTCCCCCGTAGAAACAAATAAATTGGACTCCTTGATATTATCGACAACGCCATCTGCATTCTCCACACCATCATCATCATCATCATCATCATCATCAACAACAACAACAGCATCAACATCAACATCAACATCAACATCAACAACAACAACAGCAGCACCAACAACAACAACGCCTTCAACAACATCTACTTTTTTACCACCAACGGCTAGAGTTTACCCAAAATATAAATCTTATGAAGATTTTATATCATTGTTTTCATCGACTTCGTCACTAGACTCATCATCATCATTACTATCATCATCTTCATCATCGTCGTCGTCGTCGTCGCCATCGTCATCAGTTTCACCATGGACTTCATTATCATGGTTATTAACATCATCTTCACCCTCTTCATCATCAATAACATCATCATCACCAACAACATCATCACCCCACTTGCTGTTTACAGCAAGACCAAAGACATCGTCCGAAGTGGTGGGCGTCACTGAGTACGAAGCTTGTGATCTGTCCATAGAGCAATGCACTCTTATCGCCTTTTCACAAAAGTTCCAAGAAGATTCACTTGCCTGTGAAATTAACCCTGTTAGAGTAAGTGTCCTGTAGTAGTAGTAGTAGTAGTAGTAGTAGTAGTAGTAGTAGTAGTAGTAGTAGTAGTCGTAGTAGTAGTAGTAGTAGTAGTAGTAGTAGTAGTAGTAGTAGTAGTAGTAGTAGTATAGTAGTAGTAGTAGTAGTAGTAGTAGTAGTAGTAGTAGTAGCGGTAGTAGTAGTAGTAGTAGTAGTAGTAGTAGTAGTAGTAGCAGCAGCAGCAGCAGCAGCAGCAGTTGTAGTAGTAGTCGTAGTAGTAGAAGTAGGAGTAGTAGTAGTAGTAGTAATAGTTACGGTAAATCTTGTGGTAGAAGCAGCAATAGTAGTAGTAGTAGTAGTAGTAGTAATAGTAGTAGTAGTAGTAGTAGTAGTAGTAGTAGTAGTAGTAGTAGTAATAGTAGTAGTAGTAGTAGTAGTAGTAGTAGTAGTAGTAGTAGTAGTAGTAGTAGTAGTAGTGGTAATGATAGTAAAATACGGTATTCCTCTAAATTCCATATATCCCCTAGATAACAAGGACTGGCGTGGCTGTCCTTGGCCAAAACTTCGTCACGTCCAGTGTGCTGAGTCCCAATGGTCAGTTCATGTGTGTCCTTCCGTACATGTCCTACCTCTATCAGATCTTCCATGAAATCCCCAAGTTTTACAGCATTCGACTTCAGGTAAGAAAAACATATCGTGTTGCCCACCGCGTCCATTTGGTATAATGTCTGACTAATCACTCAATTATTGGCGGCCTAATACCAAATACAATGAGTTGATAGACGTCATCTTCATTCATTCAACTATCTATGCTATGAGTTAGGTAACATACTCACCTGTTCTGCCCGCTGGATGAGTCGTACCAACACACAGAACCTTTAAAAAATTGTAGTTTGATTAATTTCGAAAGAGAGAGAGAGAGAGAGAGAGAGAGAGTGTGTGTGTGTGTGTGTGTGTGTGTTTTGTGTGTGTGTGTGTGTGTGTTGTGTGTGTGTGTGTGTGAATTTGGGAGGTATGAGAGAGATGTTTTTAATGTGTTTAGTTTTGTTAAGCTTTTCGTTGGTTTATTTCTATGTCATTGTATTTCCATTTTAATATTTATTAGCTTAATTATGTTCAGAAATTCATTAGTCTATGGCAACACCCAATGTTAATTTCCAGAAGTGGATAAGTAAAGTTCATCTACTTTCATTGAGTTGGAAGTGTGGGTCGAGGAGAAGGAAGAACCTTGTCTGGACGCCGGTTTGGATCATTCTTGGTCTGGCTACTCAACTCCAGCTGTTCCAGAAATGATTGGATCTAGGCTTCAGGGTCATGGCAGCGCACAAGCTTCTGTACGACGGCAACGTGATGAACCTTCTCAGGAAAAGTTCTAAGCAAAAACACCATCCGCCTGAAACAATACTTTGATAGTTGGCACCTAAAAATGAATACCACCAAATCAGTATCCACAAACTTCCACTTGAATAATCGAGAGGCAACAAAAGAACTGAAGATCACAGCCGGTAACTTAATACCACCCCCAGACCCCAATCCTAAATACGTTGGCATTACATTGGACAGACAACTAAATTATCGCAAACACATTAAGGGAACTGCAATTAAAATCTCAAAAAGAAACAGCCTTGTGAGAAAACTCGCAAGTATCACCTGGGGAGCCAGGTACTGAGAACGTCTGCTTTGGCACTGTGCTATAGTGTGGGGGAATACTGTACCCCTGTTTGGATGAGGTTCCCACATGTAAACCGCATTGACATCCGATTAAGAGAATCAATGAGAATTATAACATGATGTCTCAAGTCAACTCCATCTCAGTGGCTCCAAACACTGAGCGGCATTGCACCAAGTCTTAGACGACAAGACGCTAATCAAAGAATGCATGCAAGAATTGACGAAGCCACAGATAATACTCCCATAAAAATAATCATGAAGGGGGCACCATCCAAAAACAAGACTCAAATCGAGAAGACCTTTCCACCTAACAAAAATGGCAGACTTCAGTGTGGAGGAAAACTGGAGAGAAATGTGGAACATGGAAACACCAAGAGGAGGAAACATCATATCCAACTAAAAGAGTGTCTGCATTCCACAGCGCCAGGAAATACTGGGTTTTCTCAAATCGCCTCTTAACTGGACATGGCAGAACTGCATCAAATATGTGCAGATGGAAACTTGGGAACAGTGATGCCTGCCGGAAATGTCAGGCAGCTCCAGAGACCAGCGATCACATCGTCTTCCACTGTCCAGTAACTATACTTGATGGTGGATATGAAACCGCCCTTAGGGCGGAGGAAGACTTTCGAAGCTGGGTTGACGAAACGAATTTGGAGGTGTCGCCATACGCTACTACTACTACTATTACTACTACTACTACTACTACTACTACTACTACTACTACTACTACTACTACTACTACTACTACTACTACTACTACTATCTTATCTGATTTGAATGTATCTAGGGAAATGGTTTAGGTCCACTCCTTTTTGCCCTATCCTACATTTATTCGAAACAAAAAGTACGGATTCATTTGCTAACGTTAAAGAAATTGATAACCTGAGAGTTGAAATCATTGGGACATGAAGATGAATATGTCAATGTTAGTGATGATTGAAAACAAATTTAATTTATAACGATTATTTGAAGATCATGTCATGTATATGGCATTTAAAGTATAAAATAATGTCCTAGTTATCCTTTTAAGAAGATTAAAGTATGATCTTAAAAATATCACCACCCCTTGTCAGGCCAAAAACAGAAATGATGTCGTAAGGACAAAGTACTTGACCATCTATGACTCCACCTGTCTCAGGTGTCGGCGAGGAGGGAGATATGGATGCACGGTTAAGGTAAGAGTTTGTGATTGTTATCATCATCATCATCATCATCATCATCATTATCATCATCATCGTCGTCGTCGTCGTCATCATCATCATCATCATTGCCACCATCATCGTCATCGTCATCATCATCGTCATCATCACCATCATCATCATCATCGTCATTATCATCATCATCATCATCATCATCATCATCAGCAGCAGCATCATCATCATCATCATCGTCATCGTCATCGTCACCATTATCATCATCAGCAGCAGCAGTAGCAGCGGCGGCGGCGGCGGCGGCAGCGGCGGCGGCAGCAAATAACCATAGTTTTTCACGTGGGAACAATACCAAATTATTGTTAAAGGATGGCGCCGTTTCAAAGTATAAAATAGGAATTAACTTCAGACCCATTCTAAAAAAATATACATTTATATCATATGGTTTCACTGTATTGAAATCGCATCATAATACTTCTCGACAGGACACATAGAATCAAATTTCCATTCCATAAAGTGCAAATTGCCGATTGGGTGGCGTTTTGTATTGGCACTTATACAATTCTACTAGCGTGGAATGGCCAGTTAGGGTGAGTAAGACCAGCCCCCCAGCGTACCCCGCTAGAATGAAAATTATAAAACAAATAATATGATAAAATGTACAACATATAGATTTCAACCCTCCAATACTTTAGAAAAAGAACATTGTACAGGTAATTTCAATGTCAAGATATATGATATAAGGATGTTTAACAAGTGGTTTTAATTGTTGCCTTAACTCTCTCCTTACCGGCCAGTTTCAGAATTTTCCCCAAAACGTCACACCAGCAACACAAAAATAGATTTTTCTTAAGAAACACGTTTTTAGTGTTATCTGTAAATTCATCTTCCGTTCGGACAAAGTTGTGTTACAGTGACAAGTGTTACTGTCAAACACATGTTACATTGACAACACAACAAGTTTTTAATGTTATCTTTAAGTTCATCTTCCATTCAGCTAAATATGCGTTACATTGACAACAAGTATTACTGTCAAGCGTTTTGTACGTTGACAAAAACTCCAAAATTTTATAAGTTGTAATCTATAAATTAATCTTCCATTCAGACAGAGGTTACATTTACAAGTATTGAAGTTGTTTCCAAAACTACACCAAGTGTTATTTTTAATTTTGTCTCCCATTTAGCCCAACACATGTTACATTGATAACAAGTGTTACAGTGATTTGTCTCCGAAACCTTACGACCCTTGTCTGCAGTGTGTACCCTCTGTTGTACAGACGGATTGGTCTCCAAATAGAGGTAAGGCAACATAGATGTGTGATGTTGATGATGCTGATGTTCATGATGATGATGATGATGATGATGATGATGATGATGATGATGATGATGAATGAGAAAGATGAGGAGGAATAGTGGGGATTAGGAGTAGAATGAGAGGGAGTGGAGGACGAGGATAAAGAAGAGACGGAGAATGAAAATGCTGGTGATTATAATAACGAAGACGATGACGACAACGATCATAATGATAATGATGATGACGACGACGATGATGATGATGATGACGACGACGACGACGGTGGTGGTAATGGTCGTCGTCGTGGTCGTCGTCGATGTTATTGGTATGACACTGAGGCCATTGATTATTCCTGTTGCATCATCGAAACACACCTTGTTGGATCAATCATTCCTTTTCCACGAATGCATTGGCTCCAGCATCTAACCATTTTCAGTGAATTCATTTTCCAAGATATTAATTTCTCTTTTCCAATTTTTCAGACAACGAGCCACCTGTCGTACATTCCCAAAGTACTGTCGTAGTCTTCAAAGGACAAGATGCCCATATGCAAATCACAGCTTATGATCCCGAAGGTTCAAAAGTTGTTCTTGGAGTCAATCGCTCCGATGCGTTCTTCAGAGATGGTGGGGAATTTGTTTGGAAATCAGCAGCCAACAGTTCCGTGTTCCTTTCAGATGAAGAGAGTTTTACAATCACTGCAAAAGACGTTTGTAACTCCACCACCGCTTTAAGATTAAAGGTAGGAAATATAGTGTGTAATAGTGTGTTCATTAGAGTAGGCTATTGTTCGCTAAACTTCTTCTTCTTCTTCTTCTTCTTCTTCTTCTTCTTCTTCTTCTTCTTCTTCTTCTTCTTCTTCTTCTCCTTCTTCTTCTTCTTCTTCTTCTTCTTCTTTCTTCTTCTTCTTCTTCTTCTTCTTCTTCTTCTTCTTCTTCTTCTTCTTCTTCTTCTTCTTCTTCTTCTTCTTCATCTTTTTCTTCTTCTTCTTCTTCTTCTTCTTCTCCTTCTTCTTCTAATTATATTATTATTATTATTATTATTATTATTATTATTATTATTATTATTATTATTATTATTATTATTATTATTATTATTATTATTATTATCATTATCATCATCATCATCATCATCATCATCATCATTGTAACGAAATGCTTCCGTGTAGGCGTCAGTTTACGACAGGATGTACGTCGTCGTAGTATTAGTTGTTGTTGTTATTGTAATCCCTCCGGAACAACCCTTCTTTTGTTGATACAGGTCGTATCAGATCATGCACCTATGGCCGGAAGTTTGAATTAAACTACGTAGTGTGGGTGTTATTGTGAGAAAGGCATCAATCTTGTTTTCTCCGTAAACTTATAAGCAAAGTAGGATCCCTGTATTCTACGGGAGTGACTTTGTTATGGTATGGCTTGATTGATATCTCGTAACTATGGGGCTGACGAATTTATTTATCCTTGATATGAGGATGTCCGGTATCAGGATGGGTTGTTGTTGTCCATGATTATGGAATCTGGGGGAGTTTTAAGGAATTTCAGATGTTTACGGATA
>NC_088366.1:22841252-22858752 GCF_034508935.2 Berghia stephanieae
GAGAGAATGTGAGTAAAGAGTCTTTTCCACGGATTCAACTATGCACCGAGCGAGGCTCGAACCCATGACCTTCCGATCCGAAAGCGAGTATCATACCATTAGACCACATAGCCGCACGAGCTGAATGTCATAGCACAATACCACAAAGCCCAATTGAAGGTTTTGACTAAGACTAAAGGTGAAGAGAGTGATGAACATATTGAAGTTCAACTGATGGGTGGGAGATGGTAAACATTTAAATTTAGTTTTTAAAAAATCCGCGTTTAATGGTCAATTTATCTTTTGTTATTCTATTTGTGTAGGTGAACTGAAGTGCTATTGATTATTGTCTTTGCGGCGCTGCACTGCGGTTGCTTATAAGGTTTTTAAGGTTGACGTCTAAGTTATATCAATGTTTCTTTTTTAATAGGCCCTAAAGATAGCCATTCAAAACATTAGCGCAGTAAAGTATTGATCAAGGCCCGTGCAAACGTGTGGTATTGAGGTATAACGCACGCCTTGGGAGTGGTAGGGTTCGAATCCGCTCTGAGTGACGCAAAGTTGAGTTCTTGAAAAAGGCTTGCTCATCGTACTTAGGTGCAAAATGATTATCTAGCTGTTAACAGCCTTGTCCTTGTAAAAACAAGAAAAAATAATAATAACGCCTAACAGCGTGTCTCTTCCTACATGTTAAATATTGTCTTTGGCTAGGGACCCTTGTAAATCGCTTTAGTGATGCTGCTCTATATAACTGCTTAAGTTCAAGTTCAAGGTTTAGAAATAAAAACCCCATAAAATTCAGCACGTTGTATTTTTCTCAATGTCTGTCAAAGAATCTTTGTCTATTTTTAAACGTTCGCTTAAAACATATCTGTTTCGATTTTAGTAGATGGTATGAGATGCAAGATAGGTCTGGTTTGTGTTGTGTGTTGTGTGTGTGTGTGTGTGTGTGTGTGTGTGTGCTTCTGTGTGTGAATGATTATGTTTCAGCCAATGTGTAATTTAAGCGCTTAGAGACTGGTGTCTCGGAGTTATCGTGCTATATAAGTTTACAGCATTATTATTATTATTATTATTATTATTATTATTATTATTATTATTATTATTATTATTATTATTATTATTATTATTATTATTATTATTATTTGCATAATATTTATTATTTCTACAAGGTGATCAATGTGAGAAGCGATACAACCCCTGCTTTGATCAGCCTTGCTTCAAAGGAGTCGAGTGTACCCAGAAAGGATCTAATTATAGTTGTGGTCCTTGTCCTAAAGGTTTTACGGGGGATGGGATCACCTGTACAGGTAATCAATTGATGTTCAATACTACTGGAAAACGCTTATACTTTCGAAGTCCCAGGTTTGAGATGTTTTTTGCCAAGATGATGGTCGTTTTAATAGATCGCTTTTTGAAAGACGAGTTTTCTGGCCAAAATTTTAATTAATTACGTGTTACTCCAGAGTGCGGAGAATTCTGATTCATATCAAAGTTCTACTCTAGTATATAAACGGACTTTGCCATCTTGTGATAATATGACACTCGCCTTTGAACCTATATGTTTCAGTCTCGTCGTTGGCCGCGCAAAGTTGAGTCATTAGAAAAGAAGAAAATGTTCTTTTATATTCTTCGGCTATTCTCTCACTTTACTCGGGTGTGAAATGACTACTGACTTAACTTGACTTAAGCCCTTAACTCCAATCGGAGTATAGGCCATCAATGATGCTTTTTGAGCTTTTTTTTAAATAAAGCGCGAATTCCATTAATCGTGCTCAAAGCGCTTTACACGGGATCCCTGGCCAACAGCAATACGTAACATGTAGAACGAGACTGATGCCTGTTAGGCGATATGACAAAAAACAATTTCGGACAGAAACAACGCTGTCAACGGCCAGGTACTCATTTTACACCTGAGTTCGGTATGAGTAAAGAGCTTTTTCCGAGGACTCAACTATGCGCCGAGCGAGGCTCGAACCCAGGACCTTCCGATCCGAAAGCGAGTGTCATCCACAAGACCACATAGCCGCACTTGCTTCGCCACTTGACTCTTCCTTGCCAGTAACAGTGCTGTCTGACGAAAAAAAAATTCGGAATAGAGCTCGATCTGTCATTATGTTGGGTTGAAAAATATTCCAAAAAGTTAAGTTATAAAATTAGAATGATCAGGAATATGAACATTAATAAAGAAACTGAGCATATATATAGCGCGATATCCACTAATCGGGGTCAAGGCGCTTTACAAGGGGCCCCTAACCAACAGCAACACTTTACATGTAGGACGAGACTTGACGCCTGTTAGGCGATATTACATTTTTTTTCCGACAGATACACCGCTGTTAAGGGCCAGGTATTCATTTTGCACCTGAATACGATGAGAGCATGTGAGTAAAGAAATGTTTCCAAGGACTCAACTATGCACCGTTCATAGCGGTACTCGAACCCAGTCCGATCCTAAGGCCACAAGACCCCATAACCGCACTTTAATTCCTTCCTTAGCGACCACTTTCCGGATATTCCACAAATTGTCATACTTACCAAATACAGAAATTTATAATTTAAACTAAAATTAAGAAGCAACGATTAGATACCATACAGGAATTTTGTGCAGTAAAACGAGCTTCACATAACAACACGAAGTTCTTATAATTTTTTTTAAATTGAGCTTTTATATAGAGCAATATCCACTAAACGTGCTCAAGGCGCTTTATAATGGGTCCCTGACCAACAGCAACACTTAACATGTAGGATGATATATCGTAACAAAGATTTTAGCTCAACTTTTATGATGTACAAAAACAAAGCTGAATAAAAAAAGAGTTTGTTGAATTGTAATGTATGTGAGGATTTTCCTATACGTAGTTGGTAAGGAGAGGGTCAAAAAATATTGTTCTAGATAAAATATATAAACTTAGCTTATATATCTCTTTTTTTTTTCACTAGAAATTCAAATCCCTGCATCTAAACATCCCGGACATAACCCCGTTTTGAGGCTGTTTGTCAGATAATATATTCTAATTATTCCAAAGCCACAGAGGTAAAATTACCCCGTTTGGCAGTTCATTGAAATAGTTACCAACATTATAATGTGTATTGTTTACAGAAGATTTGGGGGTTCCGATAGCTCATTGGGTAGAGCACTCGCTTCACATGCAAAAGGACCAAGATCGATCCCGGGTGCAGTCGTTTTTTATGACACCCCCCCCCCTGTCCACCCAGCAGTGAACGGGTAGCTGAGTCTGTTAGATCTAGCGGAAAGTACTTTGCGATAGACTAGCGTCCTATCAAAAGGATAGCAAGCAATTGCTATTGTCGGTTTCACGCTTTAGACACGGGATAAACTCCGGCTCCATGGGCCTAATGGCTCTGAATGACTATATTAGATGTTACTCTTTTTTAAATTAAAATTCTAATACAATTTCAGAGAAGACTGGATGTGCGAGAAACCCGTGTTTTGAAGGAGTAAAGTGTACCATTGATAGGAAATCGTCAAAAGGGTATAAGTGTGGCCATTGTCCTCCATTCTACACTGGGAATGGGAGACGGTGTCACAGAAGTGGTAGGTAGACACCATCATCATCATGATGGTCGTCGTCATTGTTGTCATCATCATCATCATCATCATCATCGTCGTCGTCGTCGTCGTCGTCGTGGTGGTGGTGGTGGTCGTCGTCGTCGTCGTCGTCATCATCATCATTATCATCGTTATCCTAATTATTATCATTAGCATCATCGTCATCATCCTCATCATCATCATGTGACATTTGCGCGTTGTAATTCTTTAAAGAAGACACTTGTTGCTATGCCTGGAAGAAATTCTTTTGTCAGACTGTGAACATCTTTATCCAGGAAGGAATTCAATTAAGATTATGCTACATCGTATACGAGCAAAAAACACAAGCTTTTCTTCGGAGTAAGAATGTTCATTTCACAGAGAAAAACAACTGGCCGTCTTTACCACCCGACCTGAATCCGATGGATTACGCAATTTGGAATTATGTGACCGAGTAGATTTATAGTGGACAAAGATCCTCATTCACAGAAGAAAACTCGAGAGAATGAATTATTTTAGGCTGGGAAGAGATAACCATTGAGGAAATTCGGAAGTGCATTTCAAATTGGAAAAAGAAACTACGGTGCGTCATTAAAGAGGACGGCAGTGCTATTGATCACTTCAAGTGCTAACTTTGTAATCGTTGGACCAACATAGGCATGTGAGTGTGCTACACAGACGATTTCTTACATGATGAGGATAATTATGATGAAACTATTGTTTATGGTGACATAATTCATGTTTGCTAAAAATGGCAACAAAAGTTAAGATCATCACTATTTTAATTTCTGCAATGTTGCGTCATTTTTCTCTAATATTGTATTTTTGAAAAATCCCTACATCTTTTTTTTTCAATTGATATTCTTAACATTTTGACATTTTGATGTGGATTTGTTTTATTTGTGCTTTGAATTTGAAAGAAATCCAATGAGGAGTCTTAGAGATACAAGCCGACAAAGGCGCGTTTTGATTTTATTTTTTTTTTTGTCACCACCTGATATATCCCTCTTACATACTTAAATGATGGAGGACTTTAATGATGGCGATGGTGGTGGTGGTGGTGACAATGATAATGATGATGATGATGATGATGATGATGATGAGGAGGAGGAGGAGGAGGAGGATTCTGATACATTCTGTTTATTTTGCATGATTTACAATCCAGCCATACCAGCGTGTAAAACTGGGGTGTGCTCCAAAGTCACTAGATGCCAGGAGAGAAGAGCATATCCAGGGTACAAGT
The DNA here is from genome assembly GCF_034508935.2 of Berghia stephanieae. Classification (NCBI taxonomy): domain Eukaryota; kingdom Metazoa; phylum Mollusca; class Gastropoda; order Nudibranchia; family Aeolidiidae; genus Berghia; species Berghia stephanieae. The sequence goes on from NC_088366.1 coordinate 22,846,028, forward strand.
GTGGCACTTGCCCCAGGGGTTACTCTGGTAATGGAAAAACATGTACAGGTAGGAACTATTCTGTGTGTTCCCTTTCCTAACGGTTACTCTGGTGATGGAAAACATGTATAGGTAGGAACTATTCTGTGTGTTCCCTATACTAACGATTACTCTGCTGAAGGAAAGACATGTATAGGTAGGAACTATTCTGTGTCGCGCCTGTCCCAGCAGTTAGTTTTGTAAAACATATATTGGTTGGAACTATTCTATGTCATGTCTGTCCCAACGATTAGTTTGGTAAAACATATATTGGTAGGAACTATTCTGTGTCGAGCCTGACCCAGCGGTTAGTTTGGTAAGACATGTATTGGAATTAACTGTTTGTTGCACACAGTCAAAACGCCATTTTTTCATTTTTACATTTTTGTTCTACATATTCATGACCCTCGACGTATAAAAACTCCTCAATCTTGGACTTCGCGAAGTTCCAGATTTGAGAGTTTTTGCCAAGATGAGGGTCCTTTTGATCGATCGATATTTGAAGGACGAGATTGCTGGATAAATTTTAAAATTCGTGTCCTTCTAGGGTACGGCTGGTTAAACAATCATATTTGTTTGTTTGATTAACAATGTCACTTGAACCTACGCCTTTTGTTTTAATAAAATATTTGTAACTCAATATAAACATATTTTGTTTAAAATTAGATAATCTTTCATAATAATATGTTATCATGTCGTTTTATTATCTTATTGTAGTTTAATTTAACAATTAAGCTTGGTTTTGTTTGTCATTTCAATCACTGTTCATAGCTGAATGCAACATAACCTGTGGTCTAAGAGAAACATGCATCAGTCCCAATTTCTGTGGTTGTATTGAAGGATATGCAGGATCCAAATGCGATATACGTGAGTAATTGAGATAAGGGGCAAGTGGTAAATCATCCTGCCCATCACCATCATCATCATCATCATCATCATCATCATCATCACCATCATTATGATCATCATCATCATCATCATCATCATCATCGTCGTCGTCGTCGTCATCATCATCATCATCATCGTCGTCGTCGTCGTCATCATCATCATCATCGTCATCATCACAATAACCTTTTTGCTTACTCAAATGCGATTTTTTAATTTTTTTATTTTATTTTATGTTTTGTCTATGACTATATATTTTCCTTCGATTCTTCCCTCCCTCCGTCACACACACACACACTCTCTCTCTCTCTCTCTCTCTCTCTCTCTCTCTCTCTCTCTCTCTTTCTCTCTTTATTTCTCTTTCTTTCTTTCTCTCTATATCTCAGTCCCCTCTCTCTATTGAATTTATCTATGGTATTGGTATGTAATATTGTATTCATTATTGGTTGTAGAAGGACTTCAACCAGAAACATTCCAACTATAGATAGTTCGAAGATGACGTCACTCAGGCCTTTGTTATTGTTTTTGCCATCCGCGTTTATGAGTAGTACTCACTAAAATGTATTAACCAGACTATAAACGTTTAAGGTTACCCATAGTTTAGTGCGTTGGTCCGTCATACTTCCGGATGGCAATGTTGTGAGCTTCTTAGCCAAGCGCATTCTATCTATATATTTTAATATTTTCTGATGCTGTCATAGGGAATTAGATTAGCGGAAGAGTAGCGTCCCTTGATTGGACGTCACCGGCGGAAAAGTTATTAGAGAGAGAACGTCATGATGGTTGTGCGCATGCGAAAGCGAGGACGAGAGAGACGCATGCGCAAAACCATTTTGACGTTCTCTCTGTAAGGTGACGTTCCAATCAAGGGACGTTACTCTTCCGCTAATCTCATTCCCTATACCATATTCATTTTGTGTTCACTATTTCCACCCAGCAACCTGTTACCCCGAGTGTTTTAATGGCGGCTCATGCACACAACCAAACACCTGCAGTTGTAAAATTGGATTCACCGGTAGCTACTGTCAGAAATGTAAGTATAAATAATTTTTTTTAAATGAAAAAAAAATAATAATAAAATTCCCTTTATTCACCCCCATGGGGAAATTTGTCTTTGGGGTCTATTCCAATGGAAGACTGCTGGGTGGGGATCCTGACCTCCCATAGTGGGCAGGGAGGTACATGCTGTGTCTTCTATCCCCCCATACCAGTTTTCCAATTGTTTCTTGTCATTGTCTTGGAATGAGATTACTTAGATATGTCCTGATCCTTGTCGGAGTTCCTTGGCTGGGAGGGAAACAGTCGAATGTATAGTTATAGTTTTGGGAGATAATATTTTTTTCCTTGTAAATCATCTCTCTGTTATGCATTGTATTATGTTTAGTTTACATATTATATTATATGATTAGTAAACATTTGAGTGTATTCCTCTTAGTTGGGACCTGTGCTTGTGTCTGGATGAGACTTCTAGGTGATCTCAAACTAAGTACTTTGACGGTGTGCTCTTGGAATCTACATCTATTCCCTATTTGAACCAATTCCCCTTTGTCTTACCTTTTCTTTTGTGCTTTAATTGTAATTTTAGAACGTTTTACTATCCCCTTTTTTTCCATTTTACTGGCGCTGATATGACCTTAATGTGTTACAAGCGCCGTAAAACCATTAAAAACAAAAACAAAACAATGGAAGACTGGAATAGCCCAGGCGTCAGCCGCAGTGCAGCCCCGCAAGTGAGCTTGGGCGATGTGACTTACTCAAGGCATACAGCGCGGCGTTTGATCGAACTCGGTACCTTTTGGGTACGAAGCAAAGACCGTATCGCTGAGCCACGCTGTTGTGAAGCTAGAAAGTAATTCGAATGATTGCCATGCAAAATATAGGCTTTATTCAACATTTAAATCGACATGATCTGGAAAGAAATTAAAACACAAAGAGTTAGACAATACAGTACAGACACAGATCAATTACAAACATTAAGTGACAAATAGAACTATCTCTAAACAGTAAACAATATCATGACATTCTTCCCCCCTTGCATGTGGCAAGAGATTTCAAATTATGCTTCTCTATTTCGTAAACTGATGGTCTCGTCCGAATGAAGCCACTCGTTCTGGAGTTTGAACGGGATTCGTTTTGAGTAGAAAGCTCATTAGGATTGTTAGGATCAGAGACTGATGGTTCGTCCAAGGCAGATTTTTGCACTACACCCGCTTCCACAGTTTGTACATCAAGCTGTTCTAGAACAGTTTCAGGTAAAATATCGTTTCCCACATTCTTTTGAACAGGTTGAAAAGGTGGAGTTACGCTCGTGTTGTCAAACGCCATGGGTGATTCTTCATTGGAGGGTTGGGCAGTAGTCATTTCACCAGCAGGGGCTAAGTGACGCAAAGCCACATTAGTTTCTTTACCATCAGGAAGTCGGACGTAGGCATAGAGCGGATTAGCGTCCAACAGTTCCACTTCGTCCACCAATGGTTCGTATTTAGAGGCTCTTACATGACGCCTCATCAAAACAGTTCCTGGAGTAGTCAGCCAGCTAGGAAGTGTTGTACCAGTGCTTGACTTTCTATTGTAGCGGAAGATTCGTTCATGAGGAGTCTCATTTGTCGCAGTGCATAAGAGTGATCTTATTGAATGGAGAGAGTCAAGAAGCACTGACTCCCATTGACTAACATTCAAACCACGTGATTTCAGGGCTAACGTGATAGTTTTCCAAAGGGTTCCATTCAGACGTTCTACTTGTCCATTTCCCCGGGGATTGTATGGGGTCGTTCGGCTTGAGGCGATACCCTTTTTGCACAAGAAATCTTGAAGCTCACTTGACATGAAGTTAGCACCTCTGTCAGAATGTATTGAAATAGGCATTCCAAACAATGAGAACAATTGACACAAGCACTTGATGATAGTTGATGAGCTCATATCAGAGCATGGTAACGCAAAAGGGAAGCGAGAATATTCATCAATAACTGTTAGGAGATACCGATTTTTGGACGATGACGGCAAGGGACCCTTGAAATCAACACTCAAACGCTCGAATGGTTGAGTTGCTTTGACCACTTTGAGGTTCTGCGGTTTGTAGAATGAAGGTTTTAGCTCACGACAAACCCTACAGTTGTTGCAGATTGTTCGTATTTCATCCACGGAATATGGGAGATTCTTTGACCTGACAAAATGGTTCATCCTTGCAATTCCAGGGTGGCAGAGTGAGTCGTGAAGGCTTTTTAAAGTTTCTAAATCTGAACCAGTAGATGAGCAGAACTCCCTTGAAAATGCGTCAGCCGCTACATTGTCTTTTCCAGGTCGATACACAACGTCATAACTGTAGCTTGACAGTTCAATCTTCCATCTTTGGATTTTATCATTTTTGACTTTTCCTTTTGCAGAATTTCCGTACATAAAGGCAACGCTTTTCTGATCTGTCACAAGTTTGAAATGCTTTCCTAGAAGATAGTGCCTCCACTTTCGAAGGGCTTCCACAATAGCGTAAGCCTCTTTTTCAACAGAAGAATGCTTCTTTTCACTGTGGTTCAGAGTTCTTGAAAAGAAAGCCACAGGACGTCCACCTTGATTTAGTGTTGCTGCGATTGCAATTTCAGAAGCGTCGGTTTCTACAACTAGAGGAGCGTTGTGGTCAATTGTCACGACAGCAGCGTTTTCAATCTCCTTTTTCAAAAGATCAAACGAGTCCTTGGCTTTTCCTGACAATGGAAAGGTGGTATTTTGGACCAGTGGGTGTATTTTATCCGAGAAATGAGGTATCCAGGATGAGTAGTATGCAAACATTCCAATCACTCTCTGTTGAGATTTGATATTGTGAGGATCTGAAAGTTCTCTCAGTGGCCGTAATCGGTCAGGGTCTGGCTGAATGCAACCTTTGGACACCTGAAATCCAAGTAACTTGATTTGTCTAACAGACTGGATAGTCTTACTTTCATTGAATGTTATATTATATTCTTTGGCACACCTGAGAAATTTCACAAGGTTTTCATCATGCTCTTGCTGATTTCTGCCACAGATTGTCACATTGTCTAAGTAAGCAAATGTGTCACTCAGTTTCTCATCTCGAATAATGGAATCAATGATGCGCTGAAAGCAAGCCACTCCGTTAGTGACTCCAAAGGGAATTCGCTTGAATTGGTAGAGATTTCCACTGGCCTCAAAAGCCGTATACAGTTTCTCCTCGTCTTTTATTGGGATCTGGTGGTAAGCACTTTGCAAATCGAGGGTGCTATAGACACTGTAGTTTGAAATTGTTTCAATCATTTCATTAATGTTTGGAAGTGGATATGCATCGAGTAGAGTGAAGCGATTGATGGTCTGACTATAGTCCACAACCATGCGTTTCTTGTGTCGTTCGTTAGTTGTCACCAATACCTGCGCTCGCCATGGAGAATCAGATGGTTCGATCACATCCTCGTCAAGAAGTTTCTTAACCTCAGAGTCAATGAATTGCTTGTCTGGTAATGAAAATCGTCTTGATTTTGTTGCAATAGGTCTGACTTCTGGAAGGAGATTCTTGAAAAGAGAAACAGGTTCGATTTTTGCAGCAGTGAGACTACAAACGGAGAAAGTAGGCTTTGATCCTTTGAAGGATATTTGAACTCCATCATGCTGTTCAAGAAAGTCATGGCCTAAAATCAAGTCCGAACACAACCCTGACAGGATGGAAAATTTCACACTCTCATAGAAACGTCCCTGGTATTCCAAAGAGACAAAACAATGACCCTTGGTTGTACTGGAAAGATTAGTAGACGCCATGGAGATTTCTTTCTTTGATTTGAAAATCTTCAATTGGAGACTTTGTGCGATCTCTGTTGAAATGAAACTCTCTGAGCTTCCGGTGTCTATCAACGCTTTAACGGGCTTGTTAAACAATTTCACGTCAATAACAGCTCTGTAGAGACTAGCGGGAGCCGCGTCTGAAAAGGCTGAACTGAGTGTATTCGGGTCTGCCGCAGATGCATATTCGTTTTTACTTTTTGACTGGCATACCTTTTGAAAATGCCCTTTTTTCCACAACTTTTACACAGCGCCTCTCTAGCAGGGCATTTTGATCGAGGATGTCGTTGGTATCCGCAGAAAAAGCATTTAGAGTTCGTGACTGAAGCATTGAATGAGTCAAGTTCCTTTTCAGAGGGCGGAGGAGCAGTGCTGCCACATGGCACAGTAGTTGGTGTGCTGTAGTTCTGAGAGGTGTTTTTCAGCCATCTCCAAGGATCGAGCCTGTTCATAAGCGGCCATAAGTTCGATTGTCTTATTCTCGAGGAGTCGCTGCCTGATCTGATTAGAAGAGAGACCACAGATGAAAGCATCTCGGATAAAGTCATCCCTGTTCTTATCAGCAGTAACAGCTTTAAAATCACATTCTTTGGCAAGTCTCTTCAACTTTTGAAGGAACTGATCGAGGGATTGATCTGGTTCTTGCTTTGTAGTAGCCAAGACGTGTCTCGCGAATATTTCGTTTTTTTGGTTTCACGTATATGTTCTTCAGAACGTCAACAGCTGAATCGAATGTAGTACAATCAGCAATATGTTCGTAGACGACAGGATCGACGAAATTGACGAGCAGATTGAGTTTGTTGTCAGTCGCCTGTTCGGGTAACGAAGAGAGAAAGTTGTTAAATGTACAGAGCCAGTGATTCCATTGCTTTGATGCATCAGGCGTATTGGGTTCAGCGCTGAACCGCTCAGGTCGAAGGAATCGTTCCATGTTAAATGTTGAATAAATTGTTGTGAAGCTAGAAAGTAATTCAAATGATTGCCATGCAAAATATAGGCTTTATTCAACATTTAAATCGACATGATCTGGAAAGAAATTAAAACACAAAGAGTTAGACAATACAGTACAGACACAGATCAATTACAAACATTAAGTGACAAATAGAACTATCTCTAAACAGTAAACAATATCATGACACACGCTGTCCCAAGTATGTTACAACTTTGGCAATGATATGTTTACGGTACCTCCTACCAAAAATTCGGTATATGGGACTCGCCTCGTCAAACCGGTAGTTTTTGGATGAACCAGATTAAAAGAATCAGATTTAAAGTTAAATTGATCAGAATCGGGGGTAGAGTACTCGCGTCACACGCAAAGGGACCGAAATCGATTCCGGGTGCAGTCGAGATTTTTTTCTGATCCCCCCCCCCCCTCCCCTGTCCACCCATTGGTAAATTGGTAGCTGAGCCTGTTAGGTTTGACGGAAAGTACTTTGCGATAGACTAGTGTCCTATCCAAAGGATAGTAAGCAATTGATATTGTCCGTTTCACGCTATAGAAACCGGGATAAACTCCGGTTCTATGGGCCTAATGGCTCCGAAGGACTACTTTTAAAAAATCAGAATCAGAAAATTTATGGTTTTTGAAACTTAAGGAAATAAACTAAGACTCCTCAGGATAACTTTTCGTTTTATCTCAATGTTATGACGGGATTTTAGGCATCAGGTTAATCCCGACAAAATACCGTTTAGAGACTACTGGCCACTTATCAATCGTTGACAATATATTTTTTTAAAACATCCAAACATCCATACTATACAAACCAGATTTGAAAAAGCACAAACGATAAGTTGCAAATCAATATTTGTTAATAAATTGTACAACAAATGCCTAATTTTAAAAAGTATGATTTGAATATTGTATGCCACGTATTTTTTTTATTTTTATAATAGTACTGCTGAGAATAGGATTCAAAAGTCGTGACGTCATTTCCCTCGTAATGACGCATAGTGACTTAGTAACTGGTTCTAAACTATCGGAACAATGGCGGACGCCCTTATGAAATACTTCTCTGACGAGCATAAAAGTGTATCCAGAGGAGAAAAACATTATAAATCTGATCATGTTTTGACTTTTATACATTCTGATCAATGGCATGTGAAACTATTCTAGCCAGCATCAAGAATAAAAAGTACAGATTTTCATTGTATAGAACCAAGCTGCTGGTTGCTGGGCGGACGTGACATCAGACTATTGAATCCTATTGTGTGATTCAGTCATAGTCGATGAGTATATTATTTTCTTTCCATTGGTCACGGTCCTGGGTCAGAGTTTTGAGGGTGTCTAGATCTTGTTGTGACTTTAGTAAGGAGGGCACTGCATGCAATATTTCTTAGTTCTTATGGATTAATTCGGCCTCATCTGAATCAAAAAATTTCTGATATGTAGAGAGATCCTGGTTCAGGGTAGTTACTATTGATGTTGGTGGTCTCCCTACATATTTGTTGCCATAATGAGCATCAAAAATAATAGTTTGTCTAAGCCATTACTTCATCTGGACAGATTTTTAAAAAACCCATTAGACTCCGTAGGAAATATTATGATTTCAGACAATCATAATTGTTTTGGTTTTTTTAAACTGAGTCAAGCGTATTTCTGTTTTAAACCCTTATTTTGACCCAAATATGAATTAGCATTCTGAATATGGCGTTGGTGGATATTGGGAAAATTGCTGGTTCACAAAGGAAGCTTATCATGCATCTTGTACTGTTTAAAATGGAAATTTGGTTCCCGATAGATCAATCAATGAAATATTGATTGTTAATATTGTTGGTCTATTCATTATGTTTTTGTTTACACATTACTTGATTGGTTGATTGATTGATTATTTAACATATTTATTTTGGATTTCATTTATTTATCTATTTTTTAAAAAATCTTTTTGTTGACATCCTCAGCACAATGTAATCACCCGTGTAGAAATGGAGGACGATGCATTGGCAAGAATAAGTGTCTGTGTCCCAACGGCTATGCTGGATATCAGTGTCAACAGTGTAAGTCAGCTTTCTCAGACCTTCCTTTAGAGCCAATATCACCATGGAGCCAGACTTTATCCCGGTTTCTATAGTGTGAAACGGGCAATTCCAATCTTGCTACCCTTTGGATAGGACGCTAGACTATCGCAAAGTACGTTCCGCCAGATCTAACAGAGCCAGCTACCCACTCACTGCTGGGTGGACAGGGGGGGTCGGAAAAAAATCTCGACTGCACCCGGATCGATCTCAGTCCCTTTGCGTGTGAAGCAAGTGCTCTACCTACTGAGCTATCGGGACCCCCCTTAATCAGACCTGCTTACTTGAAATGTTTAAAATTCGTAGTTTTTTAGACGGGATATGTGAACCACGGTTTCAAACGGGTTTTATACAAATTTAGATTGAAATTTTTGATCGTAAGCATTGAGTTCTATGTGGTCTAGTTGTATGACACTCGCTTTTGGATAGGAAGGTCCTGGGTTCGAGCCTCGCTGAGCGCATAGAGGAGTCCTTGGAAAAGGCTCCTTACTCCCATTCTCTCACCGTACTCAATAACAGCGTTGTCTCTGTCCGAAAAAAAAATTATAATACCATCGCCTAACAGGCGTTGCTGTTGTCCAGGGACGCCTTGTAAAGCGCTTTGACTACGTTTAGTGGATATTGCACTATAAAAAGCTCAATTATTTTTAATATACTATTTTGAGATGACTGTTTACGTCTAACAAAAACTTATACTTTGAATAACTCACTTTGGAAATGATCAGCCATCAGTAGGATTATATTCTGCTTCAAGTTATTATTACGTACATAGAAATATATTAGCAGGTATTGAGATCTTCCTATCTCATAAATGATGGCTTCACCATCGGGCTAAATGATTTTTTAGTTGAGCTTTTATATAGCACAATATCTACTAAACGTGCTCAAAGCGCTTTACATAGGGAGGAGGAGAAGAAGAAGAAGAAGAAGAAGAAGAAGAAGAAGAAGAAGAAGAAGAAGAAGAAGAAGAAGAAGAAGAGAAGAGGAAGAAGAAGAAGAAGAAGAAGAAGAAGAAGAAGAAGAAGAAGAAGAAGAAGAAGAAGAAGAAGAAGAAGAAGAAGAAGAAGAAAAATTGAGGAAGATGTGGAGAAAGAAAGACCTTCGAGGAGGAGGAGGAGGAGGAGGAGGAGGAGGAGGAGGAGGAGGAGGAGGAGGAGGGTGGTGGGGTGTGGTGGTGGGGGAGGAGAGAACGAAGAAGAAGAAGAAGAAGGAGAAGAAGAAGAAGAAGAAGAAGAAGAAGAAGAAGAAGAAGAAGAAGAAGAAGAAGAAGAAGAGAGGAGGTAGAGTAGGAGAGAAGGAAGAGAAGGAAGAGGAGGAGGAGAACTGAGGAAGAGGAGGAGGAGAGGGCTAACTAATGAAGAGGGGGAGAACTTCTTGTGGTTCATTTGTACTCGTAACATAATTTTGAATTTTGATATCATTGTCTTTTAAAATCGTTACCGTCCCGCAGTGGCGTGTAGCCGTCCCTGCCAGAACGGTGGAGTGTGTATTGGGCCCGATTCCTGTCGCTGTCTATCCGGCTACAAAGGCAAATTCTGTGAGACTGCCGTGTGTGATCCGCCGTGTTTAAACGGAGGCACCTGTCTGAAACCGGGCCTTTGTCAGTGCCAGACTGGATATCGAGGAGACCAGTGTCAGAAAGGTAAAAAGTTGGTGTAGACACAGGTGTATGATTAACATTTGATTTTAGTGTATAATACAGTGTCAGACAGAGCCGACAAAGAATTAGATGGAACGAATTGACGTCACTCAGCTCATTGTTAATCTTTTTAGACAGCCATATTAATGATTAGTTCTCACTAAAATATATCAATCAGACTTTAAAAGTTTAGGGTTACACGTAGGTTTTTGTGTTTGTACATATATGCGGCTGGCGGATGTTGTGAATATCTTATCTAAATGCATAGCATCAATATAGATAGTATGCGCTTGGCTAGGAAGCTCACAACATTGCCACCCGGAAGAATAACGGACCAACACACAAAACTCGGTGTAACCTTGAACGTTTATAGTCTGATTAATACAGTTTTGTGAGAATTACTCATAAACACGGATGGCACAAAGCAATAACAAAGATTTGAATGACGTCAACTTCATTATATCAATAAGAATAGGTTCATTCTCCATAAAAACTGATTTCAGGTTAATTTTGGGGGGGGGGGGAGGAGAGGGAGAATCTTATATTTGTCTTTACATTGTATCATGCGCATTTTATTCTGTTGTTGATTTTTTGATGAGAAAGGTAGCTGACATAGTAATAATCTTTGGTACCGTAATGCGTCAGTTCTCCCCTCAACAGGCCAAATGGAACCAAAATTTCCATTCCATACACTTCGAGCCACTAACAATATCTCCTTTTTGTATTGGATCCAATGAATTAATTTTGGTAAAGTACCTTTAAAAAAAGTTTTTAAACCAATTGAGCTTTATATAGCGCAATATTCAATAAAGGTGCTCAAAGCGCTTTACAAGGGTCCCTGGTTAATAGCAACATTTAACATCTAGGACGGGACACGACGCCTGTTTGGCGATATTACAATTTTTCGGACAAAGACAACGCTGTTAACGGCCAGGTACTCATTTTACACCTGAGTACAGTGAGAGAATGTGAGTAAAGAGCCTTTTCCAAGGACTCAACTATGCGCCGAGCGCGAGGCTCGAACCCAGGACCTTCTGATCCGAAAGCGAGTTTCATACCACAAGACCACATAGCCCCACAAAGAACCTTACCCAAGAGCACAATGTCTGAGTCCAAGTTTTCTGATCATTTTCACCTAGAAAGCCACAGATAAGCGATATAATCTATTTTGGAATAACTGAAGCACATTTGAAGCGTATTGAGCATGATAAAATGATATTATATGCAATAGAAATGTTCAAATTTATGCGTTTGTTCATTTTTTTAAAAAACTTGAGCTTTTACGTAGCGCAATATCCATTAAACGTGCTCAAAGCGCTTTGATACAAGGGGTCCCTGATCAACAGCAACAAGTAACATGTAGAATGAGACATGACGCCTGTTAGGCGATATTACAATTTGTTGTCCGACAGAGAAAAACTCTATTAACGGCCAGGTACTCATTATACACCTGAGCACGGTGAGAGAATGAGAGTAAAGAGCCTTTTCCAAGGACTCAACTATGCGCCAGCGAGGCTCGAACCCAGGACCGTCCGGTCCGAAAGCGAGTGTCATGCCACTAGACCACATAGCTGCACAGTGTCAATGTGCGGATTAGTAATGAAGAAACGAATTGTATCTGTGACTTATGTATTCATTTATTGTATATTTCTCAGCTCTGTGTTATCCTGCTTGTAAAAATGGTGGAGAATGCAAACGTCATAATGTGTGCAAATGCCAATATGGCTACAAAGGCAGGCGGTGTCGAGATCGTAAGTCTTTTTTTATTTTGGTTTAACATCAATCTGTCTCATTTACCTTCAGTAGAGAGAGCATTCTATTGTATTGCTGTATTGTATTTACCTTCAGTAGAGAGAGCATTCTATTGTACTGTTGTATTGTATTCTATTGTTTCATTTACCTTCAGTAGAGAGAGCACTCTATTGTATTGTTGTATTGTATTCTATTGTTTCATTTACCTTCAGTAGAGAGAGCATTCTATTGTATTGTTGTATTATATTCTATTGTTTCATTTACCTTCAGTAGAGAGAGCACTCTATTGTATTGTTGTATTGTATTCTATTGTTTCATTTACCTCAGTAGAGAGAGCATTCTATTGTATTGCTGTATTGTATTCTATTGTTTCATTTACCTCAGTAGAGAGAGCACTCTATTGTATTGTTGTATTGTATTCTATTGTTTCATTTACCTTCAGTAGAGAGAGCATTCTATTGTATTGTTGTATTGTATTCTATTGTTTCATTTACCTTCAGTAGAGAGAGCATTCTATTGTACTGTTGTATTGTATTCTATTGTTTCATTTACCTTCAGTAGAGAGAGCACTCTATTGTATTGTTGTATTGTATTCTATTGTTTCATTTCCCTTCAGTAGAGAGAGCATTCTATTGTA
>NC_088366.1:22863752-22878752 GCF_034508935.2 Berghia stephanieae
CATTAAAAAAAATAATTGTATTTTTTTTATTTATCATTCTTCGCCATGATAAATATTTCTTCTGTGTGTTTTCATTGTTTTTTTTTTCTATTTTAAGCTGAGTTGTTTCTCCTGTAATAAGAATCTTTTTAAGTAGGATTAACAAGTTCTCATGCAATCACAGCATTTATTTTTATACTTTTCAAATAAATACATTCTTAAGAATTCAAATAAATAAATAAATAAATAAATAAATAAATAAATATAAATAAATAAATAAATACATTCATTTATCCTTTCTTTAAAAAATATAGCCTTGTGGAGAACATTGTGCTTATTTGAGTCAATAAAAAAATTGATACGGCGCACAACTCTACTGAAAGATTTGAAAAATAGAAATGTATTTTTTACAGATAGATAAACAGATAACTTGATTTCCTTTTATAATTTAAATTCAGTTTGAAAGTTCGTGAAGTCAAATAGATATCATAAAAAATTTACCGCAGACACTAACATCTCATGGCCACACCCTCAACTCTATCTGTCCAGTAGAGTCCTTACTTCCGTTGTTTTGATTTAGCGGTGATCAGTGTTGTTATGTAGTAGTGTGTTCTCATTGCGTGTATGTTTATATGTGTGCGTGTGTGTGTGTGTGTGTGTGTGTGTGTGTGTGTTTTGGAATGTGGTTGCGTGGAAGAAAAAAAAAAAAGGGGGGGGGGGGAGGAGGGTGTCCATTAAGTAGAGAAATTCCTGAGCAGGGGGAGGGGGTGTTTGCTAGGAACTGTCAGATTGGCATTTTTTCAGCAAATCGTAGCATTCATAGTGATATAATTCACTTGATCACATGACGGTATTCGGATTTACAGAAATTTTAAACAAGTTTCACCGATTAACAACATCAACTAATATTACTGCTGATATTACTGTCGTTATTATGCCATCGATGTGATAATTATTGCCCTGGGAAATATTTAGTTAAACGTTTCGGCAAACTGTCAATTGGTTCTGTCTAGCTTCTAGCCCGAACAAACAAAAAGTAGACAGATTCGGGGACTTGATATTTTTCGCGTCCGCTTCAGATTCTCATTTGACCTCACATAAGTAAAGGGGAGACATTCCGAAAGCTCCTACATCCCCAGTATTCAATCAATTTCTATTTTCACCGTTGATCTTTTGTCAGGCGTTTATTTATTCAATTTGTCATCATATAAAAGCGTTTTAAAAACTCTAGAACAAACCTTGATAGATTTGTGAAAGTTTAAAATTTCCTAATTTGACCATTGTTTTGATTCTCGGCCGCCATTTTAATTTGTAAAGTATTGAAGGTAGTGCAAAGCACTCCCAAGTAAAGCGTGGTAAAGACTTGCGACTTATTGATATTGATATCTACTGACTGATAAACTAAAATCATGCCGAATAAAGCATGTCACCGACGACAAGCACATCGATTAAAATGTGCATCTAATCGTAATCAAGCTAATCAAGAAAATGATTCTGGCAATATCGAATGAAAATAGTTTTTTCCCCGCGTAATTGCGGGCTTTTTACTAGTTAAAAGCCTATATCAAATTTAATCATCGATATTTTTAATTGAAATATTATTATTATAAATTTCACACTGCTTTGTTCTTACCCTTCAGGTCACCTGCAGATATTCAAAAAAAAATGAATCAATAGTTATATAAATTGATTTTGAACCGTAAAGGAAACATTTAAACTATTTTAAAATCACGTCTGGCCAATAAAATAGACGCTGTATCGAATTGATCATGTTATAACAGATGAAAAGAAATGTTTACAGACAAGAAGCGAGCTCAAAATTTAGACTCAAGGGAAAAATTTACTACATGCAATTCTTTTCTCTGTCAAATCATATAAATTGGCCTCTATTAATAAAGATGAACAGTTCTGTATCAGTTCATAATTGCGTTTTGACCGATTTGAACATTAATATTTGCAAAGAAGTATAGATATGTAGGTCGATTGGGACCATTCGTGGTGAGTAAGGGCCAATTCAAAGCACAAAATTATGAAGACTGGCTTGTTTGAAGCCAAAAGGGGATGAGATTAGCGGAAGAGTAGCGTCCCTTGATTGGACGTCACCTTACAGAGAGATCGTCAAAATGGTTTTGCTCATGCGTCTCTCTCGTCCTCGCTTTCGGTGAAGTGTCTCATGCCGCACAACCAACATGACGTTCTCTCTCTAATAACTTTTCCGCTCCTGACTTCCAATCAAGGGACGCTACTCTTCCGCTAATCTCATTCCCTTTTATCGAAACTCCATCTCTTTAAGTTCCCTGATTTTATAGCATTTGCAAGATACTGGGTAATGTAAATGTTGCTGCTCGAAGCTCGAAGAAATAAATAATAATGTGAAATTGAATGTAAGCTTCAATTTAATTACAAAAACAGATCAAGTGAATGTTTCGGGTTTACCCTTTATCAACAAAATAGGATGAATGAAACACTACAGATGAATGAGATTTCTCATTCATCTGTAGTGTTTCATTCATTCTGTTTTGTCATCGCAGTTTTAAGGATTTGACAAGAATACAAAGAGAGAAAAAAAATATTTTGCATCTATTTGTATATCCATGGTAAACACACACCGTGCTCTCTAAGCACTTAAGTTTTTTTAACATATTGGATGAGACATGCAGCCGGTTGGGCATTAACCCTCTCCTTACCAGCCATTTTCAGGATTTTCCCCAAAATTTCACACCCAGCTAACACAAAATGTATTTTTTGTCACTCAAACACAATAGCTGTAAAGTTCTTGCGATAAATAATTTCTTTAGCAAAATATGCTCTACAACACACTGTTCATTTACTTTAAATTTTATGATGTACAAGAGAAATTTGAATAAAAAAAAATATTGATTGTATCGTAACGAATGTGACGATTTTTCTATAGTTGGTAAGGAGAGGGTGAAAGCAATTTCGGGACATCACGACTTCACACCAGGGGAACCATTAAATGCTAAGTTCCATCTCCGATAGCACAAGGAAAACGCCTTCTATGGGCCAAGTTCGATCTTTCTACCATGTCCCGTTTTGGTGTTGAGATTTTTCTACTGTTGAGGATGGCATAGCTCCTGGCTATTTTTCAATTGGCTCGTAGCTCGTAGCAGCAGATTGGGTAGCTGGACCCGTTATTTTTTTTTTTCAGAAAGTACTTTGCAATAGACCGGGGTTTCAAATTGTAGCAAAGGCATTGTTACTGTCGATTAAACGCTACAAAAAAACCGGGATAAACTTAGGCTCATTAGGCATTATGGCTCTTAAGATGGGGCAACGTGGCTCATCGGTACTGTCTTTGTTTCGTACCCGAAAGGTATCGAGTTCCATTACCCGCTGCCTTGTGTGGCCTTGAGCAAGTCATCTCGCCCTAGCTCAATTTGCGGCGCTGCAATGCGGCTGACGCCGGGGTTGTTCCAGTCTTCCCTTGGAATAGACCCTAGAGACAAATTTCCCCCTAATATCATTTACTTATTAATGGAAAGGAAAGAACAGTTCCATGAGGTCCCATTGTTTTAAACGTCAACATTTGGTCGGGGTTGGAGCCAAACTGATTTTTTATTTGCATACATTTGATTCATTTATTTAGACATGATTAAATGGCAAAAATTATCGATTTAAAAAAAAAGTGAAACCCAACCATTGATTTTTTACACATTTTATTTCATTTTGGTCATTGTGATTTTTTTTTCAATATTTAAAAATATTATATCATATTATATTATATTGCATTATATAATCGTAATAAAATTCTGTTGATTTTTTTTCTTGTTTTTTTTCAAAAATTATCAAACAAACATGGATAAACAAATAATATTGATCAACTTATAAGGACCATCCATTTATGTAATAAGATAGAAAAAACTGTATTTCTCTAATTAATATATTATGACCAGCCGCCCCGATCACGTATTATATCAGTACCGAAAAACGCTGAAAATGAGTGCAACCTGTTTAATCTGTGAGATTTAAATTAAATGTATATGACTTCATGAGGATAATAAATGAATTACGCTTCTTACACAGCAAAAAGACTAAAAGTTCTGAAATCTATCAGTGTTTAACTTAGTTTGATATACCTAAATGTCTCACCCATACACCCATACACCCATACACCAGCACAAGATCCCACTGAGAGGAATACACTCAAATGCTTACATTATACATTCAAAATAACAATACATATCAGAGAGATGATTTACAAGGAAAAAAATATCTCGCAAAACAATAACTATGCATTTGACTGTTTCCCTCCTAGCCAAGCACTACGGCCAGGGCCAGGGAAAAACCAAGTAATCTCATTCCAAGACAAAGACAGAAAGCAAATTGGAAAACAGATATAAGAGGATAGAAGACACAGTAAGTGCCACCTTGCCCACTACGGGAGATGTGTGTGTGTGTGTGTTTGTATGTGTGTGTGTGGGTGGTGTGTGTGTGTGGGTGGGTGTGTGTGTGTGTGGGTGGTGTGTGTGTGTGTGTGGGGGTGTGGGTGTGTGTGTGGGTGGGTGTGTGTGTGTGTATGTAACGCTGTCAGATAAAGTAGTAAGTAAAATACAAAACAAAACACCACCAAAACTCAGCCAGCGTCTATTAGCAACCGAACCTCAGACCTCCTGATTACCAGTTTGAGGTTCGATCTCCAGTCGAGGCTAATTTTTTGGGGATGTTTTTTTTTTTTTGTTTTGTTTTTTTTTTCTAGTGTTTTTCTTTCTGGTTTGTCTGGCACTGTTAACATAAATACATTTTCAGATCGTCTCTTGGTTCAGGGCAAGATTATACCAAATCGAGACGGTAGGTTACACATTTAAAGAGAATTGCGATACAATGATAGGAATACTCGAAATGGTTTCTTTTCAACGTAAAGCTGGAGCTTGGAAATAGTTGGGGGGGGGGGGGGTAATATATATATATATATATATATATATATAATATATATATATATATATATTATATATATATATATATATATAAATATATAATAATATAATATATATAATATATATATAATTATAATATATAAATAAACTATAAATATATATAAACAAAAAAGAACCAAGAAAACAGTACATACAAAAATAAAGCAACACGTTTTGTAAACACATCTGACTCCAATGAACACAAGAACATTACGCTGAGTCTCACTGCAATCGTTTTTTGGATTTAATGTTGGATACAAATTGTGACACATCGTATCTAACTGGTATCATGTAACGAGTGAAACGGGTGTAAAATAGTGAATTTAAGTTTTTATGTGATTTACGACGCCTAGCTGCCACGCATATCAGCGTCAGTAAAAAGGAAGAAAATGGTTGTGAAAAAAACGTCTACTAGAAATATAATAAAAGCACCTAATAAAAGGTACGACAAAGGGGAATTGGTTCAAATGCAACATATGAACCTATATTTCTTATCCTCTATAAATCACATTAAATGTAACCCTAGTTTCATATGTTTGACTATAAACTAAATTTTCAGCATTTTTATCACTCTGACAGAATACGTATTGAGACGGTGGAAAACAATTAAACATGATATCATATCAACCTAATGCATAATTGAATCTGTGTTGAAAGAACAAGGAATGAGCAGGTCGAATGGCGAGTGAACGAAACAACAACAATATCATCATCATTATAAGTCATTTGAATATGAAATAATATGTTGTTTATTTGTTTTACGTTGGAGGATAACGAGGCAAAGTCGCAACACACTACACACATACCCATCTTTTGTTCCTTTCTTCTGTTAATCACATGAACAATAAATCAAGTTCATTAGGTAAAAAGATACGTAAAGTTTTAACTGGACAAAAATTCGACTAGTTAACCCTCCCTCTCCCCTATCTATCTATCTATCTATCTATCTATCTATCTATCTGTCTGTCTGTCTGTCTGTCTGTCTGTCTGTCTAACTCTCTCTCTCTCTATCTCTCTCTCTCTCTCTCTCTCTCTCTCTCTCTCTCTCTCTCTCTCTCTCTCTCTCTCTCTCTCTCTTTCCTCTCACTTTCTCCAAATCTATTTCACTGTCACTCATTCAGTTTTCCTCTATCTGTATATGAAATGCTCAACTTTGAGTTTGTGTTGATGAATACATGGCAAAGAACATTTACTTATTCATAGGTCTGATTACCCAACTGTAAAGGAAATACTCTCAAATCAACGCAAAATCATTGTCCTTTTTTAGCAACAATGTTACATCAAGACATAATTAGCCTTGTTCTTGCCTATATGTGCCCTAAGGTGATACAAACAAGAAATAAATTTATACATCGTTTTGGGTTCATTGAATACTCAAGACACGCCTGAGGACGAGTAATGATGAAGATGATGATGATGATAATAATAATAATAATAATAATAATAATAATAATAATAATAATAAAAAAAACATAATAATAATAATAATAATAACAATAATAATAATAATAAAAATGATAATTACAATAGCAACAACAACAATAATAATAATAATAATAATAATAATAATAATAATAATAATAATAATAATAATAATAATAATAATAATAATAATAATAATAAAAACAATAATAACAACAATTAACTGCTTTAAAATGACTATTTAAATTATTGCCAAATATTACAAAAATCCATTTTAAATTCACATGAACATATAATATTTTCATTATTTTTTCCAAAAATATTAACATTCATTGATAATTTTGACATAAAAGAAATAAACCTGAATACATCAATTATTATAAAAAATTGCATTACTTGCTTTTCACATATGTCAGATTAAAATAATAGAATCCATAGATTTCACAGCAATATGAATCTTTTCTAAATCATGGAATTGTTTGTTTGTTTTTGTTTCAAAGGGTTTTACGGCACTTGTAACACATTTAGGTCATATCAGCGCCAGTAAAATGGAAGAAAATGGGACAGTAAAAAGTTCCGGAATTACAATTAAAGCACCCAAGAAAAATTAAGAAAATAGGGAACAGATATAGGTCCCCACTAAGAGGAACACACTCAAATTTTATAAATCATATATGTGTAAAACAAAAACAATTATAGTGCATAACAGAGAGATGATTTACAACACAAAAAAATATTATCTCTCATAATTCTAACTATACATTTGACTGTCGTCCTCCAAGAACATCCGTCCACGGCCAGGATAAAACCAAGTAATCTCATTCCAAGACAAAGACAGAAAGCATGTTGGGAAATAGATATAGAGGGATAGAAGACACAGTACGGGCCTCCCTGCCCACTATGGGAGGTCGGGAACCCCACCCAGTACTACGAAATTGGTTATGTTCTAAAACTCGAATTTAATTAATGGTGTGTCAAGACTTTCAAACCCCATTCATTCCGAATAATAACTTGCAGCAGTGTTGCAGTTCATAAATGTCAAATAATGACATCTTAAATAGCTTTATTGATTCTTCTGAGGGCGGTCCTTAATAAATGCCATTAATATTTATTTGACATTGAACTGAAAAGATGCCATTATTTTCCAAGCTTTTAAACAATATATTCTAGATTTTACCAAAAACTGTTATCGATCAGAACCACCAGTGGACAATTCAAGCCAAATCAATGCAGCGGCAATCTTATCAGTAAATAGCAATCTTTTATCTCTCTTTTTAAAAAGAACTTTTTAAAAGGGAGACAAATATGTAATATTAGGCAACTATTATAATCCTGTATGAGTAACATCCCTTGCTTTCATCAGCTTGACTTTAGGTTAATTATATCAAACCATAATACTATCTACACCCAGGTCTTTTTTATTTCCAGTTAAACGAGTTTTTACTTATAATAAATCAAGCATGATGTATCAACTGACGAGAGAAATGAACTGGTAACTAAAATTTTAACCTCATCTGCCTTCATTTAGTTCCTAATTTATTCTTAACCAAACAGTGGAATAATAAAAGCTGATAACTTCTTGTTTCGGCTTTGATATAACTAAAATTTCAAATTAGTGTAACGAAATTTTGATTATTGGAATTTGTGTGATCGGTGGAAAAAAAACAATGACAGCCAAACACTCTGCTGCCTTGATGTCTCTGTCGCTTTGATTACGTATGTGATCACTTTTTGTACGTAGATTAATAAAATAAATTATGATTAAAAAAAAATCAAAGTTAAAAAGATAAATAAAGAACCAAAAAACAAAGAAAAAAAAAAGACCACAAATATTAATGATTGTCGAGAAAGAAGAGGACAAGAAAGAGAAGATATCACAAAATTTAAAACAAAACATCTCTTTATTCAAGGAAGAGGAATTAATATTTTATCATCAAATTATTTGTCAATGATAATGGCATAAAATTTTATGATATGATTTGCCAATGGTAAAGGTAAGTATAGGATATCTATCAACAATGGAGTAATTATCATACAAACTGTAGAAAATGCTTGATGCACTTTCCACTTTCCCAATGCTATCATTTCTTTCATTCTTTAATCTATTCAAAACTTATACAATAACACATTCAATGACGTAATAGACCTTTTATAAAAACTTAATGACAAGAGGGGGTCCCACTAGCTCAGTTGGTAGAGTACTCGCTTCACTGAGATAGACCTCGGGTGCAGTCGACATTTTTTTTCCTGACCACGCTATCCACCCAGCAATGATTGGGTAGCTGGGTCTGTTAGATCTGATGGAAAGTACTTTGCATTGGACTCGCATCCCATCAAAAGGGTAGCAAGCAATTGCTATTGTCCATTTCACGCTATAGACACCGGAATAAACTCCTGCTCCGTGGAACCAATGCCTATAAAGTACTACAACTATGCGACCAATTTTATTTCCGGTTACCACCAAGCAACTGTTAATTCCAAATAACGAATTAGGCAGGACAGGTGAAGTAGCAAAAGACGAAGAGGCAGACACAAAGAAACCTAAAGATCCATGAGTAGAGAGCTTAAAGAGGCTTGACCTAACCTGGAATAACATCGGTGACCATGCAACCGACCGACAAAAATGGAAGCCCTAGATAGAGGACATAATATGTGCCCCATGGCTTGATGTGGATTACGTAAGTACAAGTATCACTAAACTCCCCTACTCTGAAATTAAATATCAAATTAACAAATTAAGGAGCAGGCACAGGTGTAAGATAAAGATCAGAACAAGTGTGTATGTTAAAGGTGCCAGACAAAGCAAGAAAGAAAAATAGAAGATAGAAAAAAAAGCATCCGAAAAAATCAGTCTGCCTCGATTCCCCTGTGGACTCCCCACCCAGTCAAGGTAGACTGATTTTTTGGGATGGTTTTTTCTTCTATTTCTCTTTCTTGCTTTGTCTGGCACCTTTCATACACACTTGTTCAGATCTACTCTTGACAAAGAACTTGTCTTTCACTTTGGCAAGAAAATGTCTACATCTAATAAATCAATTGATTAGAATCACCCAAAAACATTTTTTTCCAAAAGTCCCAAACAATATCGATGGATTAAGAAAAACCCAGTTGTCAAAGAGTCACAAAAAATACGTACTTAATTTGCAGGTCTGATAACCCAAACTGTTATATATGGGATTATTCTCAACCTATGCAAATTATTATCCATTACAACAATGTATAATCAAACCCATAATTGCGTTTGGTTGTTTGTTTTTAAGGGTTTTACGGTGCTTGCGACACATTTAGGTCATATCAGCGCCAGTAAAAACAAGAAAATGGAATAGTCAAAATATCCTCGATTTACAATCAAAGCACCCACTAAAAAGTAAGACACGGGGAAATTGGTTCAAATAAGGAGCTGGTGTAGATTCCAAGAGTACACCAACAATGTACTTAGTTTGCGATCACCTTAAAGTCTCATCCAGACACCAGCACAGGATCCCACTTAGAGGAACACACTCAAATGTTTAAGGAATGCATAACTAACATTACATAACAGAAAGATGATTTACAAGGGAAAAAATATCATCTCCCAAAAGCATAACTATACTTTTGACTGACTCCCTCTCAATCAAGGACTCCAGTCAGGGCTGAGACAAAACTAAGTAATCCCATTCCAAGACAAAGACAGAAAACAGATATAAGGGGATAGAAGACCCAGCGTGACCTCCTGCCCAACAGGTGGGAGGTCAAAGGACTCCGCCCAGTGCGTTTGGTTATCAAGCCTGCTAAAAAGCACACATCAGTCACAAACCAAGTTTTTTGACAAGTTGAGGATCATCATCTTAATCGATGGATGTTTGAAGCAAAAGTTTTTTGGCCAAAATGAAAAAAAAAGGATTTTATCATAAAGAAGCCTAACACAAGCCTAACTGCCTACACCAAGATAGCAGTAATAGCAGTCGTGAAACTGAAACCTCGATGAAAACCGGTGTGGCACCATTGCTAGAGATATACATCATTTATAAAACAGTAACACATGGAGTCAGATAAGGGTAATGAAATGTATTTGGTGTATATATGAAAACTCTAAAAGACAAATTTGAATCAGAAAATTAAAAGTATACAAAATGTGCATATCATGAAAAATGAAAAATGACATCATTTCATCAATCTCGTGTATAAAATCAATTCATCTGAATATAAATGCCAACATTTCATTGTTTCAGGGACTTTTTTCTCTCACTAATTCTCAACTCGTATAAAAAATATATTTAATTGTTTAAAAATTGAATGGATCGAGCGTATTTGGTCAATATAGTGCTTAACTGGCCTGGCATTAAACATTGTGAGTGTGTAAAGACAAAATTTTGAAAAAGCATTTTAAAAAAAAAGATTCGAGTAAATTAACATCGGCTTAATTCCTCCTCCCCCTCAATATCATCGTCATCATCATGATTATTATTATTTTATTATTATTATTTTTATTATTATTATTATTATTATTATTATTATTATTAGTATTATTATTAGTATCATTGTCATCATCATCATCATCGTTATTATCTTCAAGATGATCATCATCATCATCTTTAACCCTCATCAACTTAAACACATATTAGATAAGGCACTAGTATTCCATGAGTCAACATAAAATCAAGAGTCATATTATATGGCAAATTCTAATGTGCATATATGAGATGGAATAACACACAACACAAGAGAAAGACGGCATTAATGTTGGGCATTTTTCACCCTCTGTAAAAAATCCTATTAACAACAACAACAACAAAAATTGAAAAACTAATGCAACAAAATGGTCACTTCTCCTCAATTTGTGAAATAGTGAAACCTATATTTACCGCCAACTCAATATACCGCCAACGTCCCAAAAAATTGTTGTATTTTTGTTTTCTATTTTAATTATATTTTGAGTTCATTCCTTCACATTATCGTTGAGTCTGGGTGACCCCTGCCCTTGGGACAATTGCCAAAGAGGTGAAAAGGTCAGTTGATTCCTCATATATTTTGATATGTAACAATGACAGAGGAATTACGAGTGTGGCAGAAATGACACTACCAAACATTCATTTTGTATATGTTTGATTGCCACATATATCTTTAAAAAGCGTTGCAGTTGTTATGCTTTGCAAATCATTATGTCAGAAAAATTAAGGAAATTTGTATTGACGTAATTAGTTATGGTATTTTATAACTAGACAAAACAATAACAGTGAATCTAACTTTGATGAAAACAACTTCACTGGATACAAAATCATTTCATAAATGTTAAGCTGACAATTTAATAGTTACAAAGGAACATGGTCAATGCAATCATTGATTCATTGTCATTTCGTGTGACGCAAATTCAATTCTGGACAAATTATGTTGATACTTTGGGGCAATTTTTTCTGGGTTTTGTTTTTTTTCATTTCACTCAAAGTCTCTCTATCAAAATAGTGGTTTTGTCCATTATCATCGTATTGTATTGTATAGTCTAAGAGCGAATAGGCTTTTTAAAAAACTTTTAAATGCTCTGTGAAACTTTCATTCAAAGATACAATTTTTCAAAGTTTTCTTAGTGGGGTAGAATTCCCAAACCTAATTAGGCAAATCAGACAAAAATAATTACAGTCAGAATAATGAGTTAGTAAATTTTTTATTTATTCTTAACCATGAAAGAAAATTAAATTAATTGTGAAATAAATTTAAGTTCAATACAGATAAAAATCAAGTCAAGATACCCAAGATATCAGAGAATAAAACATTATACATTATCCATTCCATGATTGAATAGTCAGCTCTTTTAAAGCTAAAACATCCCTTAAAATCTCCTTATAAAATAAATGTATATGTTGCTGCTCGAAGCTCGAAGAAATAAATAACAATGTGAAATTGAACATTGTTTTTTTTGTTTATTCATCTTAACAATGCCACTACCACATTATCTCATTCGTCTGTAGTGTTTCATTCATCCTGTTTTGTTGATAAAGGAGAAACCCAAAACGTCCATTTTATCTGTTTTGGTAAATTAAATTGAAGCTTACAACATTCAATTTCACATCGTTATTTATTTATAAAATAAAACGTGTTAAAGATACATTGTTCTTCTAATAGTTCACATCCCACATATATAACATATCCCAGAAACAGAGATGTCATCATTCTCCAGTTCCAAAGCGGCTTGATTTATCAATCAGATTAAATGATATCATTGTCTATAATACTTTTTATGTATGTGTATAATATGGTTGAATCTGCATTGCACCTTTAAATACTTTCTGGATAGGCAAGGCCCTCATATTATATCGGCTACTGATTGTATCACATGAGAAATAACCAAACCTTCTCTCTCTCTCTCTCTCTCTCTCTCTCTCTCTCTCTCTCTCTCTCTCTCTCTCTCTCTCTCTCTCACACACTCTCTATCTCTCATTCGTACACACATACAAACCCATATACACACACACGCACACACAAATGACAATATATAACCAAATGTATCTTTGCATCAGGAATTCAAAAGAAGAGGGGAAGGTTGAGCCAACAGGATAAACAAATTTGTGTCATATTCATATAGTCTGTTGTTTTTATATGACCTCTTGCTTGCATTGTAATGTACCAGAATCGGCACTGATAGTTATCTGTTCCCCGCCAACCACACCGCTCAATACCCTGGATGCCTGAACCACTGTCATTGGCTCCACCATCATACTTCCACCTGGCGACAAGGCAGCCGCTGGGACCAACGTCGTCATCTGGCCACTTGCTAATTCTGTTGACTGTTGTTGTTGTTGTTGTTGATGTTGTTGTTGATGATAGTGGTGGTGGTGATGATGTTGGTGGCTAAACAATGGCGAAGAGGCTGATTGGTGGATCTGTTGTTGTTGATGTTGGGGCGATGACACTTGTTCTACAATGCTGAGCATGATGTGACTCGCTTCAAGTCTGGAATTGCTCAAGTCTTCGGCACTGGCTGGGAGTGTCATCAAGTTGACGGTTTTCTCTGGCGTTGGTGGCATGGAGTTGGAGGTAGAAGAGGCTGCAACCCCTACCATGACATCTGCCATTTGGGGTTGGGGTGGGGGAGATGTAACCATGTGGTTGACTGGACTCGTTAGGATTTGCTCGTTGATAGCAGGTGGGCCCATATCAGGGGTTTCTGTTGTAGCAGATGTAACGATGGGAACAGTGGCCATGATAGAGAATGGGTAAAAAAGAAAAACGGGGAAAGTGTGTGGGGTAAGGTAATGTTAATTAAGATGTATTAATTGATTAGAGGAATTAATTTAATTTAATATTCTTAACATAAAATAAAATTTCTACTTTGTTAGGTTTAAAGTAAAGGTTAATCAAGAAAGGGGTTAGGAATTTTTCAGTAAATCAGTTGATACACAAGTATCACCCACTTACAATGAGGTTGCTGGGACAGGCGATCCACTTTTGTCAAATATTTACATGAAATCATATAAAACAACAATAATGGTAACTACATTTTGTTTTTGTTGTTGACTGAGGGAGGATTTTGAGCCGGAAATTTTCTTTGTCATTTTTTCCCCACAGCTTTTGCAATCATTTTTAATTCACACCAGTCTTCATCCGCACCATGCAAAAAATAAAATCCCCTTCAATTCCACTTGATACCAGTCCCAATTGGGGCCAGCACCTCAAACTATGAGGAGGAGGAGGAGGGTTGCTCGTTGGGCCCGCAACTCAACAATGTAACAAAACAAACAAAAAATAAAGCTACAGAAACCAACTTATTTCTATCTGGTACTGTGTCAGGGAGGACTAGCAGATATTGAAAAGTGAATGTCAAGTTAATTTTTCAGACAAAATGTTGTCTCATAAAATAAGATAAAATAAACCCAATTCTCATAGTTTTGACTCCAGTTTCAATTTCCAACATCTTAATCAGCCTTACATAATACCGTTTTTGGTGTGATGGATCACACTATAATGAGCAACATCTAATAAACATGCTCCAAGCACTTTACAAAGGGTCCTTAGCCAACAGAAACACTTAACATGTAGGATGAAACATGAAGCCGATATTACAATTTTTTGGGAATAGAGACAACACTGTTAACACCGGAGTACCATGAGATAATATGAGTAAAGAGCCTTTTCCAATGACTCAACGATGTGTCAGTTAAAGTGGGACTCAAACCCTGGACCTTCCAGTCCTAAGGCAGGTGTCATACCACTAGACCACTCATATTACTAGACCAATTAGTCACGATTGGAGAATAAAGACAGTTCATATAAAAGAGCTTAAATGAAACCATATCATACCTTTAAGGAGCATATCCTCTAACAGAACATCCACCTTCGCCATCCCAAACACCTGGGCGAAATGGACCTGTTCCACCATTTTCCAGCGGATAGACTGAAGGGAGGGCAAAAGCAGCAGGATCTCCCCAAACCGGCCTCTGCTGTCGTATTGTCTGTCGTTGATGTAGTCCTCCAGATTAACCTGTACTTGATACCGGAACTGTTTGACTTTGGATACACACTGGAGACCAGGCACAACTAGATAATGGACAGAAAAGGATTGACAATCAGTTTTTAGGGTTAGACATGTTCACACAAACCCATACACATAAACACACACACACACACACACACACACACACACACAAAAGCAAACCTTGATCTTTCAATAGTGCAAATTTCCACTAAACAT
>NC_088366.1:22881252-22886252 GCF_034508935.2 Berghia stephanieae
CGTTTAAGTGAGAGTGCTCAACCAACTGAACTACCGGGATCGCTAACAGTCAATAATATAAGACGGTCTAGAGAGGTTTCACTGGGATTCAATACCGTGCGGCTATGTGGTCTAGTGGTATGACACTCGCATTCGGATCGGAAGGTCCTGGGTTCGAGCCTCGCGCTCGGCGCATAATTGAGTCCTTGGAAAAGGCTCTTTACTCACATTCTCTCACCGTACTCAGGTGTAAAATGAGTACCTGGCCGTTAACAGCGTTTTGTCAGAAAAATTGTTATATCGCCTAACAGGCGTTATGTCCCGTCCTACATGTTAAATGTTGCTGTTGACCAGGGACCCCTTTGTAAAGCGCTTTGAGCACGTTTAGTGGATATTGCGCTATATAAAAGCTAATTTTTAAAAAATAATTTTAAACCGCTAGGCCGCGTCAGGTCGGCCAATATATGACAAATAAATGACTTGTAATCGCGATTTTGTAAACAAGTACATATGGAAATCGCTCTTTTCGTATGCTGTGAGCACGGTTAAAGATCCTAATTTTTCCTGTAAGTTACGACTGTGTCGCCAAGTTGCTTCCTCCTATTCATACAATGTCCACACTCATAAGTTCAGTTGGTATTATAACGCAAAAAGCAACGGTCAATAGAAAAAAAAATATGCACATCTTGCATCTAAATGTAATCAGGGAGCGAGGCAGTACAGCGAAGCTCCTTAATATTGTCTTGACATATTTTATTTTTAAAAACAACTAATTGATACGAGAAAAAGAAGAGAAAAAAAGTACCTTCTTTCTTCATCCCGGCTCGGAAACATTTGCGCAGACGACAGTAGCGGCACTGATTCCTCTTGTCCTTGTCCACCACGCATGCGCGTGAAAAGCGACAAGCATAGACATGGTTGCGACGGACGCTACGTCTGAAGAATCCTTTGCAGCCATCACAACTGAAAGCCCCGTAGTGTTTGCCCGTTGATTTATCCCGGCAGATGGCGCATTCTTGTGTGTTCTGTGTCTGGGAGGATGATGACGTCACTGATCGAGAGCTGGAGCTTGTTGGAGAAACGGCGAAAGTCTGACTTCCGGTGTCCGGTGATTCTATACAAGAGACAAAAACGTTTAAAAATTAACTAAAATAATTTTTTAAAGCAAACCTTGTCAAAACTGAAGAAAACCCCGTAGTTTGATGAAGGAATATGCCCAACTCCCAGGTCACTTCCCCAAATGTGACCCTAAGTGTCAAACCGGTGTTAAGTCGAGATGAACTACATGTTAGAAATCGAATTTTTCGTTGCAGATATGAAACATGAGGTTACTTTCTATTCATTTTGGTAAAGAATAAACACAATTCCTTAAACTTAGAAAGACACAAAATTTGTACTTATTATTATGTTAAGTCTAAACTTACAATTCAGGATCCTGTTCATCCCGACATGATTCCGTTTTAAGACGACGGGTCACAAATATACACACAGAGTTACAGATATTACAATATGGTAGACCTTTTAAATAGATGAAGTAGAAATAAGATACACTACAAAAACAATAATAACAACAACAACAAAAAAAAAGAATAAACAAACAAACAAAAATTTTAAACAACAGAGTATGTTGCAATGTACCTTCTTGTAAATATATGAATCAAAACTGTAGATCTGGTAAGCATTTAAAAATATTACGACAAAGATTAAAAGAAAAAAGGAGAGGAAGACAATAATGCTTAACAACAGTAACGTCTAGGGATGTTAAGTTTGTTCATGACTGCAGGAAAACTATTTTTAAAGTCTGTTTTATTTAATGCTTTTAAATCTAATTTTTAAGAAAGAGAAAAGAAAACGGAATACGGCAAATTCTTATCATATTAGTCGTTTTGTTTTTTTTAAATGACCAACCCGACCATAAACCATTCAAAGAGTAACTATATTACACAATAATTAGTCACACTAAATTATGGGAACTTTCCTGACCATTATAGAACGTGACGTCCTCCTGTTGTTATCACTATTGATTATACCTATAAATATTTACTACGTAATATCTGCCCACATTGGCGTGTTCTTTTTCCTCATCCTCCTCCTCCTCCTTCTTCTTCTTCTTCTTCTTCTTCTTCTTCCTCTTCTTCCTCCTCCTCCTCCTCCTCCTCCTCCTCCTCTTCCTCCTCCTCTTCCTCCTCCTCCTCTTCCTCCTCCTCCTCCTCCTCCTCCTCAACCCCCTCCTCCTCCTATCATCATAATCTTTTCCATAGTACATGTAAGGTTCATTTATCTATCCATCCGTGTTATGTCTTTGATTTTGCTTATCTATTTAGTGAATTGTCTATCGTGTTCTATAGTACAGGCTAAAGTGCCGAACAAATGATGTCATTCACAGAAGCGTTTCGAAGAATGGTGGGAACTCCCCCCCCCCCCCACACACACACACACACATACAAAACATGCATTTTGTGATCGACAATTACATTGCCTTGTCTCGTGACAAAGTCAAGAAGCGGCATTGGGCATGGTCGTTGACAGAATGTGTAATAATGATCGCAAAATTCCATCTTCAAAGTTCGGCCTTTGGATTCGACGCATATCATACGATACAAATCTAAAACAAACAAATAACAATGCAATAAAAAAAAAACAATAGAAGTAAAATAGAAATAGAAACGAACAAGCAAAAACACTCACACCAAAAAAACAACAACATCAAAACATAATTAAAACAAATCTAAACCAACCAAACGACCAACCAATGAACCAAACAAGCAAAAACACAATCAAATATTCCAAATATTAATCAAACCAGCAGACAAACAAACACAATAGCTACTGACCACACAATCGCCAGCTGGGCAGTCCTTCCATTAACGCATATAGATTCGGGTGACCGACCATCGCCGCTGATGGTTCCACTTTGGCTTCCTCTACTATGGGCATCCCCAAGTTACTACTACTTCCGGTTCCCATTGCAGATGCAGACGCAATGCTGACGTATTGGCCCACTGTGAAGGCCTGGCTGCCATAAAGTGTGTCCACGTCTGCACTTGTCATGCAAGCAAATCGACAACTTGGCTTTTCTTCCAAATACTTCATTATCCAAAATGAACAACGATTATTTTGAAGTTAAAAAGTCTATATACACCTTTATTACTTTTGACAGATGAGTACTAAGTCAGCAAATTAACCACTGTATGTACTTCAAATCACTTTTTCAAATCAACGCCAAAAATGCTTGATTATTTTATATTAACCAAATACAAAACTAATCAACCGGACTAAAACTGATACAGAATCATCCAAACATACAACAAGATTTGAAATCTGGAACTTATAAAATGAAGGGTAACACTCCGGAAAAATTGGATTTCCTTCGTGAAATGGTGTTCGTCTGTGACAAAACGAGTTGTGTGTGAGTCAGTAATCACGTGACTAAATCCAATATAACATTGTAGAAATCAATTTACTACAATTTCGGGAGAGTGGTTTAACTTAAAATCTATGCAACTCTACTGTATTGATATAATATTTAGAATCTTCAGTTTTATCAGAAATCCAAAAGCATGAACATCAAATATTTCATCAACACTTCAGGATTTAGGAGCCATAACTGTTACAATAATTTGGTCATTAAATTATTTTTTTTTTCTCTCTGTCTCCGAAAAGAAACCTCGCAAGTTTTCACAGACAGTTAGTACAGGTCAAGTGACGAGGAAAACACCTGGTCAGCCAATTTAACGGTCATTACCATCGCCTTCGTAATGGGCATCAACCTGGGCAATAAAAACCCTATAACCAATTTTAGTAAAGACAAAAAAAATAACATCTTTTGATTGGCTCTACTCATTGTTTCATCGACGAAGCCACGCCCAAATGGGAGGGGTTAAGGGGATTAGAACAATAGAGGCGATAATGTGTAAAAACCCCGCCCATAATCTGTGGTGACCACTACTGGTTCGATAAGGACAAAACACAGCCCAAGGCAAGATGGTCAGAACAGATAACCCAAAATACATCCCCCTCAATTTCTTTCTTGTATTTCTGGCTCGTGACTCACTTCTACTTCTATTTACAACATGCAAAGATACGGACAGACGAATAAAACAAATAAAGTCGTGTTAATAAAATAAATAAATAAGTAAATAAATTAATAAATAAATAAATATGAACATTATTAAAGAGCACACAGACAATGTGTCAACAGATACACTATCCTCATTGAACTTCACGTTCATTCTCCGAGGAGTTAATGTCCGTTCATGTTTTTGTGGGTTTTTTTTTTTTTTGGTGTTTTTTGTTTTGTTTTGTTTTGTTGCTTTTTTGTTTGTTTGATTGTTTACCCCATAAGCAGGTACTAGTTTGCACCAGCGTTGAGTGAGGTAATGTATGTTACATGCAGTTCCAAAGGAAATTCTGTCATAATTTGGTCTCTGACCACATCGATATAGCTTGACTTGATAACATGACGTTGATCAAAATCTTTCATTCAAAGAAAATCATGAGACCTACCTCTAATTCTAATTTGGTTTGGCTTCGTTCTTTTTTTGTTTTCCATTTCCCTCTTTTTTGACATCCCCTTCTCTTACTTAATAATATTTCGTCTTTTCCTCATTTATTTAATTCTGTTTTATGTTTGTGTAGGTTGAATTTTTTGTCTTTGTTTTGTTTTGTATTGCTTTTTTTTTAGTTTTCTTGTTTTCGTTTTTTTTTTTACTTATTTTTTACAGGAATACAACCTACTGTTTCAAATTTCCTAAAGAAAATTCATATTTTAATTTCAAGAAACATGATGCAATAGGTAATTAACAGTTTAAGGTAATATCACA
Organism: Berghia stephanieae; assembly: GCF_034508935.2. Taxonomy (NCBI): domain Eukaryota; kingdom Metazoa; phylum Mollusca; class Gastropoda; order Nudibranchia; family Aeolidiidae; genus Berghia; species Berghia stephanieae. The sequence goes on from NC_088366.1 coordinate 22,886,055, forward strand.
GGCGATGAATCAGCAGAGAGGAGTACAAAAATAATTTTCAAGCTGTCCTGTTACCAAAAAAAAATTTAATTGTACAATTCCATGTTTCTTCACACGTCAAAATACAAAAGAGAAAAAAAAATTAAACAAAAAAATATTTCAACATATTATTGCAAATTTTACATTTGCTCAAATTTCATCACAAAAATTGCTGTTTTA
>NC_088366.1:22891252-22936252 GCF_034508935.2 Berghia stephanieae
AACAAACGAGTCAGAGTCGAAATGCTGATTCAACTATGTTGATGAAAGCGGGAAAGATGTGATAGGGAAATGTGACGTCAGGGAAATACAGTGTCAGGTTGGAGGTGAGTTCCAAGATTTTTCCAATATTTCTCTGTCGTCCACTTGTTTTTTTTAAAGTAATGTTGTTTGTTGTTGGGTTTTTTTTTGTTTTGTTGTTGTTGATGTTTGTTTTTTGTTTTTTTTGGTTTGTATTTTGTTGTTGTTGTTGTTGTTGGCTGAAGAAGGGTTCTGCTAACGGTGTGCTAACGAAAGCCATGAAGAGTTTTTGTTTGTGTGTGTTTCTTTTGCTTTGTTTTAACAGTTATAATTTTCGAAAAAAAGGTGCCAGAGTCGGATTGCTGATTCTACTATTTTGATGAAAAGGGAAAGATGTGATATCAGGGAAATGTAATGTCAGGGAAATGTGTAGTCAGGGAAATGTGATATCAGGGAAATGTGGTGTCAGGGAAATGTGATGTCATGGAAATGTGGTATCAGGCTAGAGTCAAAATTGAGCCCCGCATGTAAAAGGTTAATTTCGACTTACTACCACTGCCACTACTAAATATTATCACTAGAACTCACAAACATTTCTAATATCTTTAAAAATCAATGGGTAAAATGAAGTAAACAGCGATAATTACGACGAAAACGACCGCGGCGGCGACGACGACGATTATGGCGATGATGAAGATGATGATGACGATGATGAAGATGATGATGACGATGAAGATAATGATGATAATCATGATATTAATGATGATGAGCAGGCGGAGGAAGAGGATAAGGAAGAGAAATAGGGGGAGGAGGATATTGGGAGGATGAAGAGAAGGAGATATCAAAACAGGAGGCAGAATAGGAAGAAAGAAAAAAAAAGGATGTAATATTTGGCATCATTATGTCCATTTAGGCAAGGACCTGTTGAATATGTACAATATTTCATTAATACGTATTATGTAAATATACACAGTAAGCCAATAGTCTCATCACTCGTTACCGTGATAATCCTGGTCACGGTAACAAAAAGTAGTAGCTTATTGCTATACTCTGATAAACAAACTTTTTTTTTCATTCTGGCCAGATGTCTTGAACCCGAAACACCTTGAAGTCAAAGGCTGATGACGGTCGTTCGTCTTGTTTCGTTTTGTTTTGTTTTGATTGTTTTGCTGTGCGTTTTTGCTTTGTATTAAATCTTTCGATGTTAGATAAGAAGTTTAAAAAAAATTCTATCCAATTGAGAGAAAACTGTTTTGTCAGAGTAACAAAAGGACACGGATGACTATACCTCAATACTATCCCATTGTATTAATATATTACAGTATACTGTATCACTTATGTGTATACCATGGACCAACTCAATCGTGAATGAAATAGCTTCTCTAATTATAATAGGTGTGGGAGCCAACGAGTAATCAGAAATTCCTATTACGAACGATGATCATTGTGGTTTACTTATAATATATATACGTCACATAACACCTACTAATCCTCACGACCCTTTATCTATCCCTCTCTCTCTCTCTCTCTCTCTCTCTCTCTCTCTCTCTCTCTCTCTATCTCTCTCCCTCTCTCTCTCTCTCTCAAATCGCAGTATTTATTGTCATAAACCATAAACCTGCACACGCATAATCAACACCGAAGACAACAATCACACAACACCAAGCACACTTCAACGGCATACGCACAAATCGCTATCAATTCATTACATATGCAACAAGGGAAGGTAATTGCAGTTATATTTCCCAGCTTCCGATAATCGTCCACAATGCTAATGAATATTCAACAGCATTATAATATTTCAAACCGGCCACGAGAAAATGGCCTAGAGGTGACCATAAAACCGACCGGCCGGAGACCACACTGTAAGCTTCCTGTCCGTTCATTGTTCCTTTACTTTTTAACGTCTTTCTTCCTTAGCAAAATAATCTTAATCAGGTTCTATTAATAATTATTAATCGCTTTCCTTTTATATATATATATACATATAAATAAATAGAACTTGTGTATATGTTCAAGGTTTGCCATGCTTAAAAATATGTCCTCCCAAAAAAACAGCATCTATATATCGCAATATCCACTAAACGTGCTAAAAAAACTAAACGTGCTTTGCAAGGGGTCCTTAGCCAACAGCAACATTTAACTTTACATGTAGGAAGAGACATGACGCCAGTTAGGCGATATTCATTTTTTGTTTTTCTTTTTGCCGACAGAGACAACGCTGTTAACGGCCAGGAACTCATTTTACACTGAGTTCGACTACAGAAGGTAAGTAAAGAGCCGGTTCCAATGAATCAACTATGCGCCGTTCAGAACTGGATTGGAACCCAGGACCTTCCGATTCGAAGGCGAGTGCCATAACCCAAGATCACATTTTTAAAAAAAATCAATCTCCGTTTCATACATCACAAGTCGCCTGCTAGTAGTCATTTTGTTTGCAATGTACAAGCATTCTAACAATATCAGTCGGCGCCGATAGTCAACTTAACTTATTCTCAAATCCAAGTCAACACCACCACCACGAACAAATAACAACAATAACAACAATAATAAGAAGAATAATAATAATAACAATAATAATAATAATAATAATAATAATAATAATAATAATAATAATAATAATAATAACAATAACATTAGCATTAACAAAAACAATAATAATAAAAACAACAACAGCAATAATAATAATAACAATAACAATAACATTAACATTAACAATAACAATAATAATAATAACAACAACAACAACAACAACAACAACAATAATAATAATAAATAATAATAATAATAATAATAATAATAATAATAATAATATAATAACAATAATAATAATAATAATAATAATAATAATAATAATAATAATAATAATAATAATAATAATAACAATAACATTAGCATTAACAAAAACAATAATAATAATAACAACAACGACAACAACAACAACAACAACAACAACAACACAATAATAATAATAATAATAATAATAATAATAATAATAATAATAATAATAATAATAACACTAACAACAACAATAATAACAACAACAACAACAACAACAATAATAATAATAATAATAATAATAATAATAACAATAATAATAATAATAATAACAACAACAACAATAATAATAATAATAATAACCATAATATCCATTTGGAGTCATATTAATCGATACCAGTACATTATTATGAGTTGAAGTTTATTGGTTAAAACGAAATAAAAGAAGTTTAGCCATTGTATTTGTACAAAATATAGACGTCTATGTCGACGCGAGTATTTACAAAAAAGTGAAATGATGGCGCTTTTATTGAGTATTGAAAACGTGAGCATTTATACAGAGAAATACCCACTAAACGTGCTCAAAGCGCTTCAAAAGGAGTCTCCAGCCAATAGCAACACTAAACCTGTAGGACGTGTCATGACGCCTTTAAGGCGATATTACATGTTTCTTTTCTCGACGGAAACAACGCTGTTAACGACCACGTGGTCATTTTACAACTGGGAACGGTGAGACAATTAGATTAAAGAGCTTTTTTATTATTCCAAGAACTGAACTTTGCGCTACTCAAAGTGGGACTCGAACCCTGGACCTCAAAGTCCGAAGGCGGGTGTCAAACCACAAGACTGGAGAAATGCAAATGAATGCTGGTTGATCTAGACCGACATGTGAAAAAAAAAAATAAAATAAAAAATAAAAAAAAAACGTCGGTAACCATAATAATCATTAATCATAGAATGGTACACTGAAAATAAAAAGAAGTAAAAAAAAAAAAAAGGGAGAGAATAATTTGAACCGACAGAAAACAACGATAACATCTTACTGGCTTCCACGACAAACTTTGAACTTTCTATCTCCAACTATAATAACTTCCAATAATTCCTTCCCTACAATACTAAGGTCACGTTCACGATCAGATAGGCAACAACATTAAATTATTGTTTTCTTTTGAATTGCCCCGCCTACTGTTCAAGTTTGAAAGCGGCTCGATAGATAATCACTTGAACAAGGATTAGCCGTTGATCCTCTCATTATTTTCCAATCTCCGTTTTCTTAACCCTAACACCACCCGAGGGTTTAAAGAAAGTTACAAACTTTTGTACCTCCCTTCCTTTCTGTCCACCCTCACACCTTTAAAAGATACGCAAGACAAATATGTCAAATGATAAGTTAAACTAATGATGACGATGATGATGCGGACGATAATAATGAATAGATAAAGGGGATGAAAAGGATGCGCCGAAATACAAATATCGAGATAGAAAGAGAGAGATTAATCTAGGGTTTGAACAAAAACAATGGGGCGATTAGCTCCTGACGGTTATCTTATTTCCCTTATACTTATACCTTTTGTTTGAATAGATTGACCCAGGGAATATGACGAGATCACGTGACATTCAATATAGTTTAGATTTGTGAATTTGTGTTTCATCAAAAAGGTTAGGTTAAATTTACGTCATAATTTCTCAAATGTATAAATAACCCCAACAAAATAACAAAACAAGCCCATCGGATTTTGCTTGTTTGTTTTTTGTTTGTTTGGGTTTTTATTTATTTTTTTTATTTTTTGTTTTTTGTTTTTTTGTTTGGTTGGTTGGTTAATTCAAAAGGACAATAACCATTGCTTGACACCGTATGGACAAGACGCTGGCCAATGGCATAGTAAATTGTATTAGATCTAACAAAGAAAACCACCCAATATGCCCGACTTGGTGGATAGAGGGGTCAGGAAGTCAAAGGGGAGATAATAGTCCTTTGGTTGCGAGGCGAATGCTCTACCAACTGAGCTACTGACCCCCTCCCCTCCCTCCCTCTTGTTGGAAAATAAAGACGATATCCAATGGTAATTTAAAAAAAATAAAGCGTTGTGTCACCCTTTGAACAATAGAAAGGAATCGGTCTGATGATTGCTTGAGTTAAACTCTAACCAGGCCTGTAAAAAATGAGAAAACCTAGGACTTCAAATAAATTGGTTCTCGTCTTTAATAGTTTAGATGACCACATTGATTGAGTAGCATGGTCGTTTTCACCGCTTGACTGTTTGTGCGGCTATGTGGTCTAGTGGTATGACACTCCCTTTCGGATCGGAAGGTCCTGGGTTCGAGCCTCGCTCGGCGCATAGTTGAGTCCTTGGAAAAATGCTCTTTACTCACATTCTCTCACCGTACTCAGGTGTAAAATTAGTACCTGGCTGTTAACAGCGTTGTCTCTGTCCCCAAAAAAATTTAATATCGCCTTACAGGCGTCATGTACCGTCCTACATGCTAAATGTTGCTGTTGGCCAGGGACCCCTTGTAAAGCGCTTTGAGCACGTTTAGTGGACATTGCGCTATATAAAAGCTCAATGTTCTTATTATAACCATGACATGGGTGGTCGGATTTAGTATCATGCTCGTGTTGGACTATCTACATTGTGTGATAAACCATTTTCAAGGAGTGTTGGTACATGACCACTAAGACAACACTATCTGACGGGATACAATACAAGGCAATTAAAATTACGATAGGAATTATACCATGTCGGTAAGATTGTGAAATTTATCATAATTATCATTTCCAACGGAAATTAAAATACATAACATATATATATATATATATATATATATATATATATACATATATATATAATACATATATATATATACATACATACATACATACATACATACATACATACATACAGACAGACAGACAGACAGACATACATACATACATACATACATACATACATACATACATACATACATACATACATATATCGACAGGCAGATAGATAGATAGATAGATAGATAGATAGATAGATAGATAGATAGAAAGATAGATAGATAGATAGATACGGATAGCGACATAGAGAGAGAGAAAGAGAGAGAGAGAGAGAGAGAGAGAGAGAGAGAGAGAGAGAGAGAGAGAGAGAGAGAGAGAGAGAAAAGGGGAAAATAGGAAGTGGATGTAGGGATATAGATAGGTAGATCTCTTGTTGCTATATAACTCTATAAGGCCCATGGAACCGGAGTTTATTCCGGCATCTGTGGCTTTATACCAACAGTAGCACGTGTTCCCTTTATGTAAATAAGACGTTACTTTATCGCAAAGTAGCCTACTCTCCCTATGATTTTCAAACCCAGCTGAGTGAATGAAAGGTCAAAAAAAAAAAAAAAAAATATATATATATATATATAATATATCGACTCTAACGGGGATCGAGACTTTGCTGGTAAGATGAGTACTCTACAAATGAGAATCAGACCATCACCCCAACTCCCTTCACAATATTTGTTTAACCCTCTCCTTACCACCTATCTACCGCAAAATCGTCACATTTATTACGACACAATATACATTTTTTTCTTATTCAGATTTATTTTGTACACCACAATGATCTTTGCTTAATTAATAAGAACATAAAGTTGTTTTGTAGAGAGATTGTTTGAGTTTTTTTTTTTTAAAACAACATTTTTCCTGCTGGCTGAGCCTGTTTGGGGAAAAAAATGAAAATGATCGGTAAGGAGAGAGAAAAGGACTAAAACATGAGACTTGTTCAAAGAGACTCGACTCTCCTTGCAATGTATAACGATAATCAAGAAGCGATCTAAGCAATTTAAAAACAAAACAATGTATGAAATATGGAACAATACAACGCCAAACCAGTGTCTCCTTTGGCTGTTCTGGGGGCTTTCAGTTGAAGATGTTGCCAAACCTGAAGGCTAAATGGTAACAAGCCCGAATCAACAGTTAGTTGATCATCAAAACAAATAATATTCAACACTGATCAGACCAATCCACAAGACTATGACTTACCACAAGCACTGGCTGATACCAAGCTTCGCTGCGTGACATTTTTTGGGAGGTTCACCCCAAATTCAAATCAAATTGAGTTTTTGTATAGAGCAATATCCACTAAACGGGCTCAAAGCGCTTTACAAGGGGTCCATGGACAACAGCAACACAAACATGTAGGACGGGATATGACGCCTGTTAGGCGATATTACATTTTTTTCGGACAGAGACAACGCTGTTGGACTCAACTATGCGCCAAGCGAGGCTCGAACTCAGGACCTTCGGATCCGAAAGCGAGTGTCATACCACTAGACCACATAGCCACCCAAGACACTACAATGTACACACAACATACAAAACAATCAAAGTTTCTCTGTATTATCATCTATCAGCTAGAGATCGCTTCAAGCACCATTCACCATAATCCCTGACCTGACCAAAAGCGTCCGCAGGAGGATTTCAATTTCAATGACCCACTTGCCTTACCAGACTGACTTGCCCAAGCCAACAGAAAAATGAAAGCATTGATACGCTGTTTCGTCTTGTAGCAAAGAGTCGAGCGGTGTTAAGTATGGGAAGAGACCGGATGGGTGACAACGATATAAAACTTCGGCTCCGACATTGGAGCACGTTAAAAAAATGAAGCTTTAATTCAATCCCTAAATAACCTGATCGGCATACTTGACATACAATACCCCACACAACTTTGGTGTGAAAGACTCAATAATTTAGCACCACCGACATCAGTCCTCGAACCTGTGACATACAGGTCCGAAATCGAGTATCATATTCGCGGACCATAAAGTCCAAAGTCAACGACGTACACATTTGAACACATCGGTCATTATATATATATATATATATATATATATATATATATATATATATATATATATATATATATATATAAATAACAGTCCTGACGATGGCTGAAAAGGCCTGAAACATCGATGTAGACTGACTCCAACATTGTGGTAAATATTAAGACAATAATTCGCTCTATTGCTTCATGTCGAGCACTAACCGTACCATATTTGTATCAAACACGATTCAATATAAATATATATATATATATATATATATATATATATATATATATATATATATATATATATATATAATAAACGAATGAACGAACGAATTAATAAATAAATAAATAGATGAGTAAATAAATAAATAAATAAATAAATAAATAAATAAATAAATAAATAAATAAATAAACCAGTGTCCAGTTCCGTCCTTTATATCTGGAGGTGGGTATATTAACCATGGGACCAATTAAGCAGACGGATTGTATTTTATTATAAATGGCAGAAAGTTATCGCTAACTTCATTTCCCGACTGAATCCTGCCTAATCATGAATGGAGAATCGGGAGCACAACCAAAGGACCACTTGGGCTAATCCCTGACCACCCCAGCCTAAAGGGAAAGAGGATTTTGGGTTCGAAACAAAGAAAGGGAGAATGTGGACGTGGGTGTCAATATTGGGCGTAGGGATTAAATAATACATAGATATACTAGATAGGGATGGGTCAGGGGGAAGCATCACGCCAAAAGATTTGCAGCTTGAAGAGGTGCCAGTTATCACGCGGTACGTGCCCCCCCCCCCTCCCCCCTCCTCCTTTTAAAAATGTCTTTTTGTGACAATTCAAGAGAAATTGAACGTCGTCACTTGACAGACGGGTGACAATGAAAAAAATGCCCCGGTGTTGTGACTTTGAGTAAGATCCTTTACATTCAAATCTAACAGGAATAGGTACCAGACCATAGGCAGTATAGATAGTGTTAGAGGATTTATACCCGTATAAAAAGGAGAATACTAAAACTGTGGAAACACGAAATAGTCTCAGCCATTCTCTTTGCTTTAAATCAATGAACGTTACCTCTGTGTCTAGAATCGGCCTCGTCCATTTCAAATGTAGAACAGTTGATGTGAAAACTTTGTGGTGTTGGGGGTGGCGACAGGGGCGCTAGCTGCTGCTGCTGTTGTTGTTGTTGTTGTTGTTGTTGCTGCTGCTGCCTCTGTTGTGTCAGTATTGTTGTTGGTTGAGGTGATTGTGATAGTGGGAGTACGAATGCTGACCACTCGAATGGAGCAGTTGAGTCACTAGTGCTAGTATGATGGTGGTGGCCTTGGTATTTGACCAGTGGTGGCTGTGGTGAGAACAATAGCTGGTCCATCATGGCGTCTCAACTGACCATCACTGACCCGACCAGAACCAGTGTTCAGAAAATAGTTTGCATTTGACAAATCCAAGAACATAAAATTTAGTTGATTTTTTTAAAATAACATGAAGTCACCGTATTTTCGACGTAATCTTGTAAACGAAATTGGGTTTGATTCACGTATTGTTTGATATTCCGAAGGATAAAATGGTCAGTTTTAAAGACAAGAATATTATCCCATATTATAAAAAAGGTTCTCTGAAAGTTACTTGGACGTCATTTTTAAAATCTTTTAGTGGATTCAAGAGTGTTGTCCCATATTATATAAAGGATCTCCAGAAGTTACTTGAACACGACGATTACAACTAAATTTATCTGTTTAATTTAAAAATGATCAATTTCAATTTTTAAAGACTTTAAACACTGAGTGCGTACAGAAACTTGCCTTGGGCACTTAAAAAAACAAGAAAAACAAAAAAAAAAAAACAAACAAACAAACAAAAAAAAAAAAAAGAGAGAGAGAGAGAGAGAGAGAGAGAGAGAGAGAGAGAGAGAGAGAGAGAGAGAGAGAGAGAGAGAGAGAGAGAGAGTGAGTGAGTGAGTGAAAATGTGAAATTTGAAAACTTATGGGATAACCCGACGTGTAACTGTTTGCAGGTCTGAAGACCTAAATTGTCATGGGCTCATTGATGAAATGGAAAACGCTCAAACCAACGCAAAATGTTGTCTCGCTACTACAACAATGTTAAATCAAGCCCATATTTGCGTTTTCGAGATCACTCGGATAGCATGCGGGGTCCCAGATTCGAGAGTTTTTAACCAAAGATGAGGGTCAATAAAATCGATCGATATTTGAGGAACGAGTTTTTTGGCAAATTTGTTAAATACGAGTCATTCCAGATTACAGCATTTAACCTGTTTATATACTGTCTAAATGTAATTACTAAAAAAAACACGTATCCTCTGTCACAACAGACCTGCCAATCTTTCACATTCCAAAACTGGAATCAGAACGCATGAAAATAGGAATTTGAGACAAAAAAAGGAATTTCACCTTTTTATAAGATGTTTTGTTTTTTTTTTGGGCATCTACTAAACTTTATAGATACATAATACCAAATTGAAACGACGGGTCACTTATTTTCACTATCTATTGTTGTTTTGCTCTACTTTCGTCGTTATGACTCATCCCATAATATGGATATCCCAACCACTTGACAAACGCTCTACAACATGGGAGATAAAGAAAAACAACGCAGATCGCAACTGACATCACCTTCACTGTTTGCTCTCATTTTTGCCAGCCAACCGGAGAGAAAATCGATCTCGACGTGTTTTCTCTAAAATATAATTTTACGTGTTTTCTATAAAAGATTATTATACGTGTTTTCTTTAAAAGATTATTATACGTGTTTTCTCTAAAAGATTATTATACGTGTTTTCTCTAAAAGATTATATACATGTTTTCTCTAAAAGATTATTATACACGTATTCTCTAAAAGATTATTATACATGTATTCTCTAAAATATTATTATATGTGTTTTCTCTAAAAGATTATTATATGTGTTTTCTCTAAAAGATTATTATACGTGTTTTCTCTAAAAGATTATTATACACGTATTCCCTAAAAGATTATTATACACGTTTTCTCTAAAATATTATTATATGTGTTTTCTCTAAAAGATTTATTATACGTGTTTTCTCTAAAAGATTATTACACGCGTTTTCGCTAAAAGATTATTATTATACGTGTTTTCGCTAAAAGATTATTATACGAGTTTTTTTCTTAAAGATTATTATACGCGTTTTCTCTAAAATATTATTATACGTATTTTCTCTAAAAGATTATTATACGCGTTTTCTCTAAAATATTATTATACGCGTTTTCTCTAAAAGATCATTATACGCGTTTTCGCTAAAAGATTATTATATGCGTTTTCTCTATAAGATTATTATAATGTTCATGTTGAAACTCAAGTATGCGTGGTTTGGTTTAGTTATGAGATTTGCGACTGTGCCAGTAGACAGAAATACGCACAAAATGTCTATAGAGTTAATTTGAAAATTTGTGAAAAGTAAAAACTTTGTCCACCCTTTTTTTCGACTTTTTTTAAACTTTTTTTTTTCAGTATTTAATTTCCGGTGTTCAATTGTCATTTTCTTCTTTTAGACTATTTTTTAAAAAATTATTTATCCCAAAGAAAATAATGGATACTACATTTTTCCACAGCTTTTCAAAATTAGTATTGTGGTGGGATTTTTTATTTTATTTTGTTTAATTTTACACAAAAGACCGTCAGACTCTATTTCGTATCAAATTTCAATTTAATCCCCCTCCCCCCCCCCCCCCCCGAAAAAAAATAAATAAGTAAAAACATTTTACAAAACAAAATGATGTCCAGGAGAACCAGCTGTTTAAAACTTTCTTTAAAAACTAAAACTTATAAAATTTGAACTAATTTCGAGAACATCATTTTTTGTTTCTTAATTTACCAAGAAACTAAAACGTTTCCTTATTCCAAGAACGTTAACTTTACACTAATTTCCGTCATCTTATTTCTTCTGACATTATACCAGATCGATGCGGTGGGTTATCGATGGTAAATTAATTTATTGGTAAATCAAAAGGTAAATTAATTGATTAATCAATTAATTATTAACCAAAAACAAATAATAATCATTTAACAACAAACAACAATCATCTTAAAATTCTCTCTGCGAGCCGATATTCCGCACACTAATCGTAAAGAGCAGAAAAACATTTTAAAAATAATAAATACGCACCGTAACTTAATCAATAAATATCTTATAATAAACACCACCGCATATTATAATACAATATTATGTTCATAAGTTTCTATATTCACAATCAAATGATTTATCGAAGCGACTGACAACAGAAATAACACATCTTACTCGAAACAAACAATCTTCGCAATGATAATACATATCAGCATTGCCAGGTTATTTCTTTATTTTTTATCTTTTTATCTTAAAAAAAAATGCCAAACGAGTTACTAAATAATTATGTGGAAATTATGATTAGTCCACCCAAATCCCAATATTAAAATTAACAGTAAAGTAGCATTAAATCCTCAGTTTGCATCAAATGACTGGAAGTATTTTGATTGGCAAAAACGCCGTTCAATTTATTTTTTTTAACGAAAAAAATCGGTTTAAAAATGTCTACATTTGATATTAATCTGTGTAGAGTTAAAACATGTGCTTTATTAATTTTTCTTTAACGTTTAAAGCAACCAAATCCAATTTGTACTTTTTTAGGTGTCAACTAACTTTTAAAATGCCGAACTGTTAGAAATTTTGGCCTTTGAAATACCAAAATGACAACCCAGATGATTGAGATAAAGCGAAAGAAACTGTCACAGCAATAGCAATGTATAAATTTGACCAACCTACTTAAATACCTGAAATAACACACAAACATAAACACACACAAACACTCACACACACACACACACACACACACACATACACACACACGTTTATCAGCTGCCAGGCACCACAGCGATACTAGAGCAAAAACCGCACCATTTGCAACCAATTTCAAATCGTTCCAATTTTCAAGGACGGGAAAAGCAAATACAATTAATAAGGAAGTGATGATAAACATTTATCTACAATAACTTGGGTTATCAACATCCACTTTAAAAAAGAAAGTTGTTTATAGAAATCAGAGCAAGTACTTGACTGCTCCGCAATTTACTGCCCTCCGCTGATTATGTTATTAAATAAATAAATGATACGACTAAGGGCATACCCTAAACTTGAGCTTTTATATAGCGCAATATCCACTAAACGTGCTCAAAGCGATTTACAAGGGGTCCCTGGCCAACAGCATCGCGATGGTTGTGCGCGAGCGAGCCTGCGATCTTCAAGAAGTGGGTGAGAGAGGTCTCTAGAAATATGACTTGGGTTTGAAACGAATATTTTATGTATTCGTGGATAGCTCACACGGTAGAGCCACGCTCTCACCTGCCAGGCGGAGTTGTCGTACCAATAAGGTCGCAGGTTCAAACCCCACCACCGCCGCGAAAAAAAATTTATTCTCTATTGTCTTCTGACACTTTTCTACTCACTTCATATCTTGTTGTTACCATCATTTAACATGTAGGGCGGGACATGACCCCCCCCCCCCCCACACACACACACACACACAAGTACATTTATATCGCGCTGAGTTACAGCAAGTTCCATTACTTAACGTGGTTTACATTTTAAAATATACCCTTGACATGTCTCATCGTTGGTTCGAACCCATAGATCCAATTAGGTCGTGTTGTGAAGCCAAGACCCTATCTATACTGATATAGGACTGGAACAATACAAAAACAAACAAAAAAAACAACAACAACAAAAAACAACAACAGAAAACAAGTTTATTAAATTTGGGCCAGAAATGTCGAACATCGATCAATTAAAATGACCCTCCTCGTCTTGTCGAAAACTCTCAAACCCGGGACTTCGTAAAGCCACAGGTTTGTGCGTTTTCGACGAGATGAGGGTTATTTTAATCAATCGATGTTTGAAGGAAGAGTTTTCTGGCTATTGTTGTTGTTGTTGTTGTTGTCGTCGTTGTTGTTTTTTGTTGTTTTTGTTGTTTGTTTTAATACCTATCTTGTTTTGTTTTTTTCAGAGTAGACAACAGAGACACACCAAAAACACTTTTATCGGAAACGTATTGAAAACCAGGTTTCACCCGTTCACTATGCCCACGACTTGTGTGCTGCATGACGCGTAAAATTGATTGACTCCTTTTGTTTTGTTTTTGAAAACTCACAAAAACAAATAAACTTGAGCTTTTATGAAGTACAATATCCACTAAACGTGCGCAAAGCGCTTTACAAGGGGTCCCAGGTTAAAAGCAAACAAACACACACAAACGCACATAAGCACACACACATACACGCACACACACACTATATATATATATACGCACACACACACACATATACAAGCACAAACAAGAAACACGCACATACACAAACAAAACAACTCATGACCTTGTTCTACTATCAGTCCACGAATGCTGAACGTGGACATGCAGTGTTTTCACATGGTATCTCAAACTATAAGAAGAAAAAGAACACGTCACAAATTAATTACTGGGATGACGAGAGAGTGATCAAATCTGGTCTAGATAACGATAAATACAATATGGGTGAGATTTGTAAAAGTGGAACTTTGACATACCGATACCGTTTAACTACTAATTGAAATTAACCAATAAACCGAGGACTCAAAACTCATGGCAGCGTGTATATAGATAGTATGCGCTTGGCTACGAAGCTCACAACATTGCCATCCGGAAGTATGATGGACCAACACACAAAACTATGTGTAACCTTGAACCTTTATGGTCTGATTAATTTTTAGATAGAACGAAGATGACGTCACTCAAGCCTTTGTTATTGTATTTTGCCATCCGCGTTTGTGAGTGATTCTCACTAAACTGTATAACCTCGACTATAAAAGTTCATGATTACACAGTGTTTTTTTTTTGTGTGTGTTGGTTCGTTATACTTCCGGATGGCAATGTTATGAGCTTCCAAGCCAAGCGCATACTATCTATATAGTTTAGTGAGAACTAGTGCCGCGCTGAAGACCGGTCTAGACCGCGGTCCGACGGTCTTTTAGCTGTGAACCGAAGATCGGTCCCAGAGGGGAAGATCGGCGGCGGTCCTCACTTCTTATCACCTTTCAACTCAACTAGTGCGGGGCGGTCCTTGCAAGGACCACGGTCCTACGGTCTCGCGCCATAGCCTACTACTTCCCCAGCGATTCGTTGCTTCGGTTGCCTATCTTCCACCAATCACCACCCATCCCACTTAATTAATCGCACCCACCCCCTTTGCCATACACTAAACGACACAGACGACCATACAGGCAGACGACCACCAACCTCCACTCCGCAAACCGCCCTTTCGTGTGTGAGATGGGGGGAACAAGAGGCGCACGCCTTGGACGATTCCATTATACGGGGTAAATTTCAAAATTTACTACACCATAATGATCGCAATGACAATGATCTATGGTGAAGGCATGACCCCTCTTCTCTAATGGGTTATTGTTTGAAATGTATGTGACTACAAAAGATGTGTGTGTTTGTGTGTGTGTGTGTGTGTGTGTGTGTGTGTGTCGAACCTAGCAAGTAGCAAATCCGATTTTTTGTTTTCTTTTGTCCATCTCTTGTCACCACTCCTTTCTATCGCAGTGTTGTCATTTAAAATAATACAATAATATTAAAATTTCGTTTGGTGTTTTTACTAATCAAATAATATGAGTTTCATTAGTTTCTTCCTTCCAAAAAACCCAGTTATAACGTCTGAATTTTAAAAAAGTCCAATAGAATATTTGGGGACCCCGATAGCTCAGTTGATAGAGCACTCTCTTTATACGCAAAGGGCCAGAGATCGATCCCGGGTGCAGTCGATTTTTTTCTGAATCCCTGTCTACTCAGCAATGAATGGGTAGCTGAGTTTGTTAGATCTGGCGAAAAGTCACCATCGACCCCTCTTATCACCTCATCCACCCCCTCTTATTATAACTTCACGTCTCTCTCTCTTACTCTTCAATGCTCGCTGCCCTCTAATGTGTGTGTGTGGGGGGGGGGGGGGGGAGGGGGGGGGTAGGAGTTGCGTGTGTGTATCAACGCCACGAACAACTCGATCAACGCCTTGGGCGATGCCATTATCTCCGTTAATGGGGATAAATTTCAAATTTTATTAAATTATCGAAGTAACAATGAAGTACGGTGAGCAAATAAAGAAGGCATCACCCCTCTTCTCTAATTAGGTTACAATTTGAAATGAGTGTGACTACTCCGTGTGTTTTACTCCTGTAGGCCACGGTTTTCATCGTGTAGCGGTCTTTAACGGTTCAAGAATGAACGGACCGGTCTAGGACCGGTCCTTGCGGTCTTCATTTCCCAAGGACCGTAGGACCGTGGTCCTTAAGCTTGCCAAGGACCGCCCCGCACTAGTGAGAACTACTTATAAAGGTGGATGGCCTAAACAATAACAAAGACCCGATTGACGTCATCTTCGTTCTATTTATTAGACACGAACTTCCAACCGTGTAGCCAAGATCTGATCCCCGCTGTCGGCATCTCGCTTTTTCTGGAAACGAAACTAGCTCTCTTTGCGCACTGCGGCTGATTCTGGGTCTTTTCTTACGATAAACCCAAAAGTAAAAAATCCAATGAGAATGAAATAGAAAATTTTAGTAATTACTAGTTATTTGTTTCTAATTTAAAAAGATCTTAGCGCAACCCGTTTTAAAAATTAAATTAATTAATTAATTAATTAATTAAAATTCCCTTTATTCATCCCATCGGGGAAATTTGTCTTTAGGATCTATTCCATGGGAGGACAGGAATAACCCAGGCGCCAGTGCAGCGCCGCAAATTGAGCTAGGGCGAGGTGACTTGCTCAAGGCCACACACGCAGCGGCGGGTGATCGAACTTGGTGCCTTCCGGGTACGAAGCAAAGACCTTACGGCTGAGCCATGCTGCCCCAATCAACAGATGTTCTGATTTCAAGTTTAATTTCCCTTTTTTTTTCTTTTCTGTTTTCTCTTTACTTTTATTTCTATTTTTATCAAATTACTAATTATAAGTATTGTGTGCCATAATATCTCTCTATACTTTGAAAGGGCCTCAATAATAACAATAGCTACCTACGACAGCGCGTGGCTCTTGATTAACTTTACAGATATCAATATGATATAAATACATTTATCTATCGCTGTTCATAGGTACATTACGTTAAATATGTGGCTGATATCAGTTAAAGATGGTGGTATACATAATAGCAGAATGGCAAGATGGTGGTATACATATTAGCAGAATGGCAAGATGGTGGTATACATAACAGCAGAATGGCAAGATGGTGGTATACATAATAGCAGAATGGCAAGATGGTGGTATACATAATAGCAGAATGGCAAGATGGTGGTATACATAACAGCAGAATGGCAAGATGGTGGTATACATAACAGCAGGATGGCAAGATGGTGGTATACATAACAGCAGAATGGCAAGATGGTGGTATACATAACAGCAGAATGGCAAGATGGTGGTATACATAATAGCAGAATGGCAAGATTGTGGTATACATAATAGCAGAATGGCAAGATGGTGGTATTCATAACATCAGAATGGCAAGATGGTGGTATACATAACAGCAGAATGGCAAGATGGTGGTATCAATAACAGCAGAATGGCAAGATGGTGGTATACATAACAGCAGAATGGCAAGATGGTGGTATACATAACAGCAGAATGGCAAGATGGTGGTATACATAATAGCAGAATGGCAAGATGGTGGTATACATAATAGCAGAATGGCAAGATGGTGGTATACATAATAGCAGAATGGCAAGATGGTGGTCATAATACACATCGCGCGAGGTGATAGGGGCAGACCCTGAAACAGAAACCAGTCAGAACTGGCTCTCGTGATGACGAGAGATACAAAGGATTGGGCTTATGCAGGGATTTCCCGAGATAAAACGAAATTACAATTTTAAAAATACAACAGATTGGGAATACTTGGAAATTGCAATACCAAATCAGGGATAACTCACTCAACCCTAACCCCGACTATATCCGTAGTATACCCGGGGTTACTTTTATCCCATGCCTATTTATTACAATTTTCATGGGACAAATTATAGGTGTAGTATCAAAACTATTTTTTTTTAGTTTTTACATGTTTTATGGTAGTTGAATAAAACAATCTATGCACGTGCTCATTTTTGATACATTTTTTTTCCAGTTTTGAAAAGTAGCAAACCTCTGTAGGATTGAGTGAGATAAGCATAAATATGCCGAATATAAATTAATACATTACGCGGCTATGTGGTCTAGTGGTATGATACTCGCTTTCGGATCGGATCGGATCGGAAGGTCCTGGGTTCGAGCCTCGCTCGGCGCAAAGTTGAGTCTTTGGAAAAGGATCTTTACTCACATTCTCTCACTGTACTCAGGTGTAAAATGAGTACCTGGCCGTTAAAAGCGTTGTCTCTGTCGGGGGGAAAAATTGCAAAATCGATTAACAGGTGTCATGTCCCGTTATACATAATACGTATTTTTGTTGTTCAGGAACTCGTAGAAAAGCGATTTGAGAACGTTTAGTGGATATTACGCTAGATAAAAGCTCAAGTCCTACGAGTTGTGTGATTTGAGTTATATTCACCCGCAGAAAACACCAAGTCCTTTGAAATGATGCTTACAAGTTAGTTATCAACAGTATAGATGGAATGAAATTGACGTCACTCTTCTCTTTGTTCTTGTTTTTAGACAGTCAGATTAGTGATTAGTCCTCACTAAATAATATCAGTCAGACTATAAACGTTCAAGGTTACACATAGTTATGTGTGTTGGTAAGTTGTATCCGGCTGGGGGATGTTGTGAGTGTGTAACCTAAATACATAGCACCAATAATATCCACTGTGTGGTACATAATTATGGGAAGTGGTCGGTGACAAATGCATTCTCTACATAAAAATAAAGAAAATTGACCTACTAAGGGGGGCAATTCATGTTATTTGAATTATATAGAAAGATTTACAAAGTTACTTCCCCGTAAAATACTCGTTAAAATCCGAAAGTTTACTTCACAATAATTATTATTCACGATTCTTTGGCAGAATACTTCTTGATTTTTCACGGAGAATTATACATAAAATAATTTGTTATAAGCACCTATTCCAAACTTACAGAGGCAACTGCCGCACTTCGAAACGTTTAACGGGACCAGTTAACTTTACACGGGAAACTTTTTTTCCTCTTAGATCTGTCTATTGTTTTAAACAATCTCTAACTGTATTTTTGTCTGCTGAAGAATCTTTATCGACCAAACGTTCATAAATCTAACTTTGCTTTAACGTTATAAGATCTTCAAAACCTAACTTAACATTATAAAACGCTACCAAATTACACAAGGGAAGTAATCTTAGCAGACGCACAGGTCTACTAAAATTAAAATGATTATGTCCCCTGATTCATGTTCCAAAACAATTCTATATACATGTCATAATGGAAACAACTGCTGCTCCATGGGTTTTTATTGTTATTGATTAATTGCCTTGAAATTGTGCGTTTAGCATAAAATAAAACAAACGTAAGTGATCTGAATTTAGAATATTTGTTTTCGGAAGAGAAAGAAAAAAATCAACTTCAAAGTTTCAACTTGATTATTGCTTGGAAACCCGTTACAGAGTGACGCTCGAGACAAAAGTTTTAACAATTCTTTTAAAATTTGGTTTCAACAAGATTTGTGCAATTATTTATGATAAACTATCACTAAAAACAGCGAGGCTTTTGTAGAGGATCGTAGAGGAGAGATTTCTAAAGCTCGAGAACAGTAGCTTTTGAGAAAAACTCCTTAGAAAATACATATACACGGATGTGCGTAGTATATTATTCTTATAAATAATAATGTGAAATTGAATGTAAGCTTCAATTTAATTACAAAAACAGATCTGTTTTCGTATAATTAAATTGAAGCTTACATTCAATTTCACATTATTATTTATTTCTTCGAGCTTCGAGCAGCAACATTTACATATATATTATTCTTATAGAATCCCATCTCATAACAATCTTGTCAAACATCATAATCAAAATCAAATTAATTTGCCGTGAACGATGGAAAAGAAAATATGTTTTTAAATCGTTTCAATTGTGTAGATTATTGAGTTTAACGATTAAATACAAATAATAAAAAAAATATGGTAAAATTTCCTTTCTCGAGCATTTGCTACGGACTAACCCACACCGGAGACTGACTCCGACGACACGAAAAAAACGACAGAGGACTTCGGGTGCTTGGTACGGGCTCTTCTCTTTATTCTTAGTATTTTATCCGTGCCCGACGTCTTTATCCGGAAGACGGCAGAGGACGGAAGTGCCGGGTCGTCGGAGTCTCCGGTGTAGGTTAGCCCTAACGCTGTGTGCTTATACCGTCAGATACTCCGGTTCCTTGGGCCTCATGCATGGCTATGAAAGACTTTTAAACTTAAAGTGGGGAGGGGGGGGGGGCATTAAAAGTAAGCATTCCAAACGCAACATCAACTAAATGTACTCAACTCGCTTTGCAAAGAGTCCAAAGCTAACAGCAACATCTAATATATAAACGAGACATGACGCCTATAAGGTGCTATTACATACTATTATACTTTTTTAGACCCATCATTTTACTACTCACTTTGGTGAGAAAAAAAGAACTAAAGAGACATTTCCAAGGACTCAACTTTTCACTGCCCACAGTAGTCGGGCTTTAGCCAATGTCATGTCATATCACTAGACATGAAAGCCGTACACAATCAAAGTCGAATCCCGAGTGAAAACGGGTTAATGAGAGATAGATAAGAGGAGTTAACCGAACCAATAATTTGTTAATAGCAATGCAGAATGCAAGGATCGACAAAAAAAAATGTTTTCGTGATGATTATGAACCCCGATAACGATAAGAGAGAGAAGAAAAAGTAAAGATAAATGAAAGATTCTTAAGGGGTCTTTAAGTACTTGGTCCATATTATTTGTTAATGCGAAAGGTCGACAGCGATAAGTACTTATATGTGTTAGAATGATTAGGTAGTTATTATTAATGATAATATTGAGATCATAACGATCGTCGTTGTTATTATCATCATAATCATCATCATCATTATCATCATCATTATCATCATCATTATCATCATCATCACCACCATCATCGCCATTATCACTATCACCTCTCCATCACTATCATCATCATCGACGACCGATATAAAGTAAGAAGAGGAACATTGAAAGAGAAAGAAAGAGCGAGTAGGGGGGGGGTAGATAGATAGATAGATAGATAGATAGATAGATAGATAGATAGATAGATAGATAGATAGATAGATAGATAGATAGATAGATAGATAGATAGATAGATAGATAGATAGATAGAGGGTTTGAAAGTGAGGGAGAGAGAGGAGGAGGGGGGGGGGGGAGAGAGAGAATACCTTACAAAGAAGACACACCAACAACCAGGATGTTAACAAAATCAACAGTAACGACAATAATAGCAACTACAACACATTAGCAACAACTCAACATCACCAACACCAGTAATTGTAAATCCCCAACAACGTAGAAAAAAAAACAACAAAAACTGAGCTCTTGTATAGCGCAATATTCACCAGCTGTGCTAAACGTGATTTACAGCAACAAATACCGACGATTAAGAATACAACAATTGCAACAACAACAACAACAATAATAAGAATAAAAAACTAATAATAATAAAGAAATAATGAGATGATGATGATGATGATGATGATGATGATGAAGATGATGATGATGATGATGATGATGAGATGATATAATAAATAATAATAATAATAATAACCATCATCATCATCATCACATCATCATCATCATCATCATCATCATCATCATCATCATCATCATCAACATCAACATAATAATAATAATAATAATAATAATAATAATAATAATAATAATAATAATAAGTAATAATAATAATAATAATAATAATAATAATAATAATAATAATAATAATAATAATAATAATAATAATAATAATGATGATGATGATGATGATGACGACGATGATGATGATGATGATGGTAATAATAATAACAATGGCAACTGCAAAAACAACAACAAAAATAATAACAATAAAAACCCACAACAGCCAGCAACAGTAACAGCACCACCACGACCACCATCACCAACAACAACATCAACACCATCATCATCAACAACAACAAAAACAACATTATCGGCAAAAATAACAAACGAAACGATGGCATTGATATCAAAGAGTAATTGATAAATAACAACTCACCAACCCAGCCACCTCCCCCCCCCCCCCCCCCCCCCCCCCCCCCCCCCCCCCCTCCCCCTCAAAAAATAAATAAATATGATAACTAAATCATCCTTACCATTTTTACGAAATCCAAAAGCCCACCCAGTAGTACAAACTTAATACCAGATGGTGCCACTCCACATTGTACCAGTATTCCACATGACAAGTCAAATATACAGACAAACATTAAATATATTCCATTGCTTTATCGAATTAAATCTTGATACCAGAGAAAAGAGAACTTGGCAGTGAAAATATCCTGTATCCCACGAAATCACAACGATACCATCGATACTGTATTGTAAAACCTATACGAAATCTTTGACACAGATATTGTTAAATCTAAATACGATCCCAAGACAAAGCATATATATATTTATTTATCTCCATCCAGTTTTCACAACAATAAAAAATATCTTGTTTAAAAACCAAGGAATAGAAGGAACTCAGCTCTTTGTTATTGTTTTAAGACAGGCATTAAGATGACAAGTTCTCACTAAATTATATCAATCAAACTATAAACGTTTAAGGTTACACATAGTAGTGTGTGTTGGTACGTTATCTCCGGCAGACGGACGTTGTGAGTATTTTACCTAAACGGATAGCATCACTGGAAAATGGGGGTCAGGCACCATAACATCCACTTGCTTTTTGGCTAATTTTGTCCATAATGTCATTTTCAAATTCTAAATCTAAGGACAGTACCGGAATGTTCCAATTGACTTTGACGGTTCTGAATTCATACTACTAATAGGCTAAATAAAGTAAGTTTCTACGCAAATTTCAACGACCACTTACGAGTAACACAGCTCCTCTTTCACCTGTATATGATAATATACAATTTTAGAACCACTATAAACTTTACCCAAAATAATAGCACATAAGATATACAACGTTGTTTACATATTCCAATCACAAAACAAATGTTATAATAACAACTAAATACGACCACTCTAAAACAACTGTCATAATAATAATAACAATATTTCACCACGAACAAACTAGCCTATCTATCGTACGATACTTTTGGTAAGGGTTTCATACAGAGTCCAAAGGACTCGTAGGGGCCAAACTCCATCGGTCGAATTAGTCCATGCCGCAACGAAGAGTTGTTGCCCTTTGATCTCAGAGGCACTGAGCCGGATTGATTGGTATTATGAGTTAATAATAGAAATAGATCAGTTGTGGATAAGCTATTTTTGGTAACAGCACGTGGGGATGTCCTATTGTAAATTCAATCAATTACGCTATGCGTTGACGAATATTTTGAGAGTATCTGATTTTACCAGAAAAGTACGTAGTCTGAAAGTGAAGAGAGCAAAAATATCCTGACCGTAAATAGGTGTAGAATTACTACATCACTTAATACCTACAGCTTATAAACCTGACACACAAAAAAAATCTGCCGTGTTTACAGATTGATGTGTTGTTTGAGATTTAAACAAAAAAAATCTTTTTTTAAAAGATATACACAACTGTATCGCGCATGATCACGTTTTTACCATTATGTTTTACATTTGCTCAATGCGCTTCACAGATTCACAATGTCTTTTCAAAGTTTTATCCCAGATTAAACCAAATTTGTATTTATTGATGCAATGGGTGTCGCCTTTTAGGTGTCATTTGTGTTCATGGATTGTGAGTGTTACGTGTCTTCCCTCAAGGACACACCACTGCGGCCAGAATTTTGCCATTATAATTATCACCTTTCCGATTATTGACCACAACCAATATAATACGATGCATGATCTTCAAATTGCCATAACATTTTTAACTTCTAAGACGTCCCATGTTTTAAGACTTTTTGACGAGTAAGGGGCGTTGGGGGGGGGGGGGGGGGGGGGACCTAATCTATAGATATATGAAAAGTTTTCTGGCCAAAATTGTCGAAAAACGTCGTATCCACACTTTTTACGAAACTGAAAAACATGAAAAGTACCTCAGATCTTGTGGTCCTGGGTATTCAGTTATATGGGTGTAATCAATGAAAATAAACAAAAACAACACACAACTAATTTTGAGTGGAGCAGGCACTTATGTTGGTAACAACAAGATATGAAGTGAGTAGAAAAGTGCCAGAAGACAATAGAGAATAAAAAATTTTTTCGCGGCGGTGGTGGGGTTTGAACCTGCGACCTTATTGGTACGACAACTCCGCCTGGCAGGTGAGAGCGTGGCTCTACCGTGTGAGCTATCCACGAACACAAAAATATTCGTTTCAAACCCAAAGTCATTTCTAGATCCCTCTCTCACCCACTTCTTGAGATCGCCGATTCGTTCACCACCATCGCGAAGTAATTTTGACCAGCAGTTAAGCTTAACAGCCAATATTCTCATCACAAACATATAACATAGAAACGATTGAGACATTGAGTATGCTCCGGTGTATGGGGTGAATTTTTAATTCAGAAAAGTGAGTGGAGCAGGCACTTATGTTGGTAACAACAAGATATGAAGTGAGTAGAAAAGTGCCAGAAGACAATAGAGAATAAAAAAATTTTTCGCGGCGGTGGTGGGGTTTGAACCTGCGACCTTATTGGTACGACAACTCCGCCTGGCAGGTGAGAGCGTGGCTCTACCGTGTGAGCTATCCACGAACACAAAAATATTCGTTTCAAACCCAAAGTCATTTCTAGATCCCTCTCTCACCCACTTCTTGAGATCGCCGATTCGTTCACCACCATCGCGAAGTAATTTTGACCAGCAGTTAAGCTTAACAGCCAATATTCTCATCACAAACATATAACATAGAAACGATTGAGACATTGAGTATGCTCCGGTGTATGGGGTGAATTTTTAATTCAGAAAAGTGAGTGGAGCAGGCACTTATGTTGGTAACAACAAGATATGAAGTGAGTAGAAAAGTGCCAGAAGACAATAGAGAATAAAAAATTTTTTTTCGCGGCGGTGGTGGGGTTTGAACCTGCGACCTTATTGGTACGACAACTCCGCCTGGCAGGTGAGAGCGTGGCTCTACCGTGTGAGCTATCCACGAACACAAAATATTCGTTTCAAACCCAAAGTCATTTCTAGATCCCTCTCTCACCCACTTCTTGAGATCGCCGATTCGTTCACCACCATCGCGAAGTAATTTTGACCAGCAGTTAAGCTTAACAGCCAATATTCTCATCACAAACATATAACATAGAAACGATTGAGACATTGAGTATGCTCGGTGTATGGGGTGAATTTTAATTCAGAAAAGTGAGTGGAGCAGGCACTTATGTTGGTAACAACAAGATATGAAGTGAGTAGAAAAGTGCCAGAAGACAATAGAGAATAAAAAAATTTTTCGCGGCGGTGGTGGGGTTTGAACCTGCGACCTTATTGGTACGACAACTCCGCCTGGCAGGTGAGAGCGTGGCTCTACCGTGTGAGCTATCCACGAACACAAAAATATTCGTTTCCACCCCATACACCGGAGCATACTCAATGTCTCAATCGTTTCTATGTTATATGTTTGTGATGAGAATATTGGCTGTTAAGCTTAACTGCTGGTCAAAATTACTTCGCGATGGTGGTGAACGAATCGGCGATCTCAAGAAGTGGGTGAGAGAGGGATCTAGAAATGACTTTGGGTTTGAAACGAATATTTTTGTGTTCGTGGATAGCTCACACGGTAGAGCCACGCTCTCACCTGCCAGGCGGAGTTGTCGTACCAATAAGGTCGCAGGTTCAAACCCCACCACCGCCGCGAAAAAAAATTTTTTATTCTCTATTGTCTTCTGGCACTTTTCTACTCACTTCATATCTTGTTGTTACCAACATAAGTGCCTGCTCCACTCACTTTTCTGAATTAAAAATTCACCCCATACACCGGAGCATACTCAATGTCTCAATCGTTTCTATGTTATATGTTTGTGATGAGAATATTGGCTGTTAAGCTTAACTGCTGGTCAAAATTACTTCGCGATGGTGGTGAACGAATCGGCGATCTCAAGAAGTGGGTGAGAGAGGGGATCTAGAAATGACTTTGGGTTTGAAACGAATATTTTTGTGTTCGTGGATAGCTCACACGGTAGAGCCACGCTCTCACCTGCCAGGCGGAGTTCTCGTACCAATAAGGTCGCAGGTTCAAACCCCACCACCGCCGCGAAAAAATTTTTTATTCTCTATTGTCTTCTGGCACTTTTCTACTCACTTCATATCTTGTTGTTACCAACATAAGTGCCTGCTCCACTCACTTTTCTGAATTAAAAATTCACCCCATACACCGGAGCATACTCAATGTCTCAATCGTTTCTATGTTATATGTTTGTGATGAGAATATTGGCTGTTAAGCTTAACTGCTGGTCAAAATTACTTCGCGATGGTGGTGAACGAATCGGCGATCTCAAGAAGTGGGTGAGAGAGGGATCTAGAAATGACTTTGGGTTTGAAACGAATATTTTTGTGTTCGTGGATAGCTCACACGGTAGAGCCACGCTCTCACCTGCCAGGCGGAGTTGTCGTACCAATAAGGTCGCAGGTTCAAACCCCACCACCGCCGCGAAAAAATTTTTTATTCTCTATTGTCTTCTGGCACTTTTCTACTCACTTCATATCTTGTTGTTACACAACTAATTTGTGCTACAGATTTAATACCGCGATTTCTCCGAAGCAATAATGAATGAGAATAAAAATGCAACCAGCCGTTGCAACCTGGTATTATGTCAGAATGAAGTGAATTTTAAAGCCAAAAATGATTATTTTTTTAATTTGGAAATTTTAAATTATATAATAAGACTGAAAGACGTTTAAGATTATAACAAAACCACTCAATTCATTTAAGGCATTTATTCTTACTCGAATTTTAATATCATATCACATTAGTAATGGGGCTTCGAAATGAACGAAGTATTCCTCAATCAATGCCCTTAGAACAGACGTGAAGCTTGAAATTTTGAGTCGAGTCGGACGCATCCGATTCAGTCTGCCATAATAATGTGTTGAGACGACTGGCCATATAATACTACTAAAACAAAAACTTGAAAATCGGGTGGGGGGTGAGGGGGGGGGGGGGGGGGGGGTTGTTTTGGTTGGGTTTTTTTTTTGTTGTTGTTTGTTTGTTTGTTTTTTGTTTTGTTTTTTGTTTGTTTGTTTTTTGTTTTTGTTTTGTTCTTAGTTTAGTTTTTATTTTTGTTTGTTTGTTTTGTTTTTTTGTTTTTTGTTTTTTGTTTTTTTGGTCAAATGCTTCACTCTGGCTAAGCGCGAGGGTGTGTTTATGACAGTATTAAGATCCCTTAGCGTAGTAAGTAGCATAGCATAATATAGGGTGGTACACTTACTGTTCCTGGCGTAGTTCTTGTGGTGACTGTTATTAGCACTGGCCCCATTCCGACGTCTCCTAGATCTTGCCCCAGCACCGTAGTCTGAATCTGGAGATAACAATAAATGATAAAAGAAACGACGATGACGACGATGATAATAATAGTAACAAGATTGCATCGAGGAGCACTTACTGACGGCAACTCCAAACTCTAAACTAGAGTGCGGCTATGTGGTCTAGTGGTATGATACTCGCTTTCGGATCGAAAGGTCCTGGGTTCGAGCCTCGTTCGGCGCATAGTTGAGTCCTTGGAGAAGGCTCTTTACCCACGTTCTCTCACCGTACTCAGGTGTAAAATGAGCACATGGCCGTTTACAGCGTTGTCTCTGTCCGAAAAAAAATTGTAACATCGCCTAACAGGCGCCATGTCCCGTCCCAAATGTTAAATGTTGCTGTTGGCAAGGGACCCTTTGTAAAGCGCTTTGAGCACATTTGGTGGATATTGCGCTATATAAAAGCTCAATTTACAAATTTACAAACTTTCTTTGTCCTTGTTGGGTCGGTCATACAGCTGTAACGATGCCCTTCCTCCAGCGTTCCCAGCAGTTCTAAGCCATCTTCCCCAGTTAGGGCAATGACAATCATGCCTCTCCTTTAACCAGGGTTGCCAAGTTTGAGGAAAAATTGGGTTTGGCATTTTTGCATTTTTATTTATTTATTTATTTCCTTTTTTGTTGTTGTTTTTTTTTCTTTGTTTTCAATCACTTATTTTCACCTACGTAGATATCTTTCATGGAAAGTACACACTTTCACACTTCATAAATTTGCAAGAGGAGGTGAAGTTTATCTAGATATATTACTTTAAGACACCATTCATGCTTAATAAGAAAATTAAGAATTATTTCCACTTTAATGAGTATTTCAGTAGACGTTTTAATAGACCATTAGAGGTAATGTGGTAACCATGCTCTTGCATCACTCTATACATATACAGATTTGTAAAGCGCCTAGAGCTCATATTGCATTAGATGGTGGCTCTATACAAGTGTTCATCATCACCATTATTATTATTATCATTATTATTATCATTATTATTATTATTATTATTATTATTATTATTATTATTATTACTATTATTATTATCATTATTATTATTATTATTATTATTATTATTATTATTATTATTATTATTATTATCATTATCATTATCATCATCATCATTATCATTATTATTATTATTATTATTATTATTATTATTATTATTATTATTATTATTATTATTATTATTACTATTATTATTATCATTATCATTATTATTATTACAATAATCATGTTATTCAAACATGCATTTGAATATCAGTTGGAGGTAAATATTCACAGATCAAGCCGCCCTCCTTTCAAACCGTTTCTTTACGGAGCTGCCTTAGCGTTCCTTCTGAAACGGGGAGGAGTTGCTAGGTTTCTGTACCAGAAGAGAGCTTATTAGTAGAGAGCTGTAACTAATCACGTGATCTCCGTTTAACACACACACACACACACACACACACACACACACACACGAACAAAACATTTATATATATATATATATATATATATATATATATATATATTATATATATATATATATAGAGAGAGAGAGAGAGAGAGAGAGAGAGAGAGAGCGGCTATGTGATCTTGTGGTATGACACTCGCTTTCGGATCGGAAGGTCCTGAGTTCGAGCATCGCTCGGCGCATAGCTCAGTCCTTGGAAAAAGCTCTTTACTCACATTCTCTCACCGTACTCAGGTGTAAAATGAGTGCCTGGCCGTTAACAGCGTTGTCTCTGTGCGGAAAAAATGGTATTATCGCCTGATAGGCGTCATGTCCCATTCTACATGTTACGTGTTGCTGTTGATCAGAGACCCCTTGTAAAGCGCTTTGAGCACATTTAGTGAATATTGCCCTATATAAAAGCTCAATTTGTATAACATATTATAAGCTCTCTGGTACCAGTGAGGGGAAACATTGTGTGGCAGACAACAGGTCCCGGGCCCGTCTAAGAACACTTTAAAACCAAGCTCATAATGACGTTCGGTTATCAGCTCTGATAATATTATGTTCACGCAGCTCACAACCCACACGCGTCAATCATCAGCCCAAAGATGGCGTCTTTGCTCCTCCTGTTTGTTAAAAATGGCAGTTAGTTCCAGGCAAACATGAAACGACTTTTCTTTTTCCTAGAAGGTGTGGGAATCAGCTTCTGACGACGATCTCTCTTCCACACTCATGTATTATTGTGACGAACCAAACCAGGAATTCGTGTTTCAATGCAACGTTCAACCAGATGCTCTACGGCTTCTGGGCCGCTACCACAACGAGTGCAAGTGGGCGAAGCCGCCAGAACCCACTGATGAAGGATGACTGCCGTTAGACTGTCTGTTTGTTTGGTTGTTTTTAAGGGTTTTGCGGCGCTTGCGACACATTTAGGTCATATCAGCGCCAGTAAAAAGGAAGAAAATGGGATAGTAAAAACATTCTAGATGTACAATAGAGGACTTGAGGAAAAAGTAAGACATAGGGAAAATGGTTCAAATAAGGAACAGATGTAGATTCCAAGAGCACATTATCAGTGTACTTAGTTTGAAATCACCTAAAAATCTCACCCAAACACTACAAGATCCCACTAAAAGGAACACACTCAAATGTTTACAAATCATAAGTTAAAAATAATAAAAAAAATAACAGTACAGAACAGAGAGATGATTTACAAGGGGGGAAAACATCATCTCCTAAAACTTTAACTATACATTTGACTGTTTCCCTCCCAGCTAAGCAAGGACTCCGGCCAGGATCAGGACAAAATTTAAGAAATCTCATTCCAAGACAAAGACAGAAAACAATTGGGAAACAGATACAGGGTGATAGAAGAGACAGCAAGTATCTCCCCGCTCACTATGAGAGGGACCTCAGTCTGTTAAGGCCATCCAATGTCTCTACCTACTGATGAGTGGCGTGTTTAACTGTTTCTAAAATAAACGTTGACTAATACAGCTCTCAAATACATTGTAATACATTATGCAAATGTTATCCAAAGAAGCCAGCGTGCTGAAAAAACTGGTAATTTCCTTAGTCGGTTTGAACTTTAATTTATTTAACGACGCCACACAAAACGTGCTGTAATCATATCTTTAATCAATCACTGACTTGCATATTCATGACAACAAATCAATTGCCTATAATGAAATATTGAAATAATTGGACTATATATCAATTTGTCATTCGCATGAGGAGAATGAAATTGTAATTTTTTTTTATTTCCTTAAGTAAATGTTAATGACTTGATTGTTATCTGTCATTTCGACAACGGCTTTTCCGATCATCTTGTAAGGAGATATTTCCAGAAATGTAACCCGTCGTCTTAAAACGGTGGTTATTATGTCAGGTTGGTTTATATGCTTAAAACTAAATACTCCACCCCTAATATTGGAAAACCCTATTAATAATTCTTTGAACGCGTTGAATAAAAATTTTATTCAACAATTGCAGAATATTTTCGCACATTTTATTGGTGTGAAATAAGGTGTAAGAGACAGCTGGTTGGCAATACGCTTCAACAGTCCTAACGTCACTTCCCTCGTAATGACGCATGGTAACTTAGTAACTGGTTCTAAACTATCGGAACAATGTCGGACGCCCTTATGAAATATTTCTCCGACGAGCATAAAAGCGTACCCAGAGGAATAAAAAAACATTATAAATCTGATGTTTCATGTTTTGACTTTTACACATTCTGATCACAAGACATATGAAAAGTTCTAGCCAGCATGAAGAATAAAAAGTATCGATTTTCTTTGTTTAGAACCATGATGGCCGCCGTTGCTGGGCGACATGACATCAGACTATTGAATCCAATTATAAATAATCTTTTGATGCGCATAAATACAAATCCAACGTTTTTATTTTTTGGGTCAAATTGTCATTCAAGCAGATGGAGAAAGATACAAATTATGGCGAATCGAAGTATTAATATCATACAATCGGTCACGAAATATCTATACTAAACATCACATACTCGCAATCTAGTAGTGTTAATGCGCGCGATAAAAATAACTCGTTTAATAAATACAAAGAAATGAAAGAATCATATATTACTACACTCCCATTTGTAACGATAAAGAGCGGTGGTTAGGTTCCTTTATAGGTCCATAAATGCAGGCTTGTATATTGGATCCGTAGCAACGGGGTGTACTACTTTTTTGAGGCCTTGAACTTTCGTGTTACAGATTGCAGACGACAAACTAAACTGTTTCAATCACAGTTTTTCAGATGCTAAACGCATAGTGCATTTCTGGTGCTTTAACTCTCTCCTTACCAGTCATTTCAGGATTTTCCCCAAAACCTTACACCAAACAAAATATGTTTTTTATCACTCAAACACAATAGCAGTATGGTTCTTGCGATACATAATTTATTTAGCAAAACATGCTTTGCAACACACTGTTCATTTTCTTTAAATGTTATGATGTACAAAAGAAATTTGAATAAGAAAAATGTTGGTTGTATCGTAAAGAATGTGACGATTTTCCTGTAGGTGGTAAGGAGAGGGTTAAACTTTAAAATCACCTTTTGGCATTTAGTCCATCTCGACATAATACCATTTTGAGACGATGAGTAAAAAATGATTATATCTTCTTCTTCTTCTTCGTCTTGTGGAAACCTCCAATATTGTCGAGGATCACTCCACAGTTTGTAGTGTTTTACATTTTAAACTTGCTAAAACTCTGCACATAATACTAAAACCACATAGATTAAAAAGTCACGTTGTGAACTCCAGCAATCGCGTGAAGGCATATTGGCAAACGTTTTCAGCCACTTCAGCTGGGAGGCTATTCCATAGTCGGGCAGTGGAAGGGAAAAACGAATACATGTGGGCGTCTGTTTTTGATGTTGGGATGGTTACTCTTGCTGTGTGTCCCCTCGTATTTCTTGTGCCGATATCTTTGATGTCGTTTGGAAGTTTAAGGCACGAATTTTTGTAGTAGATCTTGTGGAACAATTTAAGTTTATCTATCTTTCTTCTCTTTTCCAGAGGTTCAAGGCCAATCCGTTGTGATATTTCAGACGCACTTGAGAAAGGATCGAATGTGTTTGTGATGCGTCTTGCTGTTTTTCTTTGGATGTTTTCTAAGGTGTCGATGTTTTTCTTTGTATATGGGTCCCAAATTGAGCTGCCATACTCCAAAATTGGTCTAACAATAGTTTTAAAAGCAAGGGTTTGAGTTGTGATTGGGCATCTTTTTAAATTGCGGGTGATGTAAGCGCTTGTTTGATTTGCCTTTGAAGCCAGGTGACATATGTGGTCATTCCATTTGAGGTTTTTAGCAAACTCAATGCCAAGGTATTTTGCTGTCTTTACATGTTCCAGGTTTTGACCATGAAGTTGGTATTCAAATGTTATAGGTGCTTTCTTATTTGTGATGGTTAGAACATTGCACTTTGATACGTTAAATTCCATTTGATTTATTGTTTCCCATTCTTGTAATTTAGCTAGATCGTCATTTAGTGTTTTGCAGTCGTCTGTTGTTTTTATCTGATTATATTATGCTGTGTCGTCAGCAAAGAGGCGCACTTTTGACCTTATACCTCGTGGAAGATCGTTTATGTACACTAAAAATAGGACGGGCCCAAGGACTGAGCCCTGAGGTACGCCCGATGTCACCATCCCGATAGTGGAAGTCTCGCCGTCGACAAGAACTTGTTGGGTGCGATTGTCCAGAAAAGTTGCAATCCATTGTAAGGTTTTGTTCTGATACCAACGTCATACAATTTCTGGATTAACCGATGGTGAGGGACCTTGTCGAAGGCCTTGGCAAAGTCCAGTAGTACTAGATCAATTTGACCACCTTTATCAATAGCAGCTGACAGATCATGTGTTAATGATAGAAGTTGAGTTTGACATGAGTGGTGCTTCCTAAATCCGTGCTGTTCATCACAAAAAATACTCTTAGTTTCGAGATATTCAGTTATTGAGGATCTCACTATATGCTCCAACAGTTTGCAGCAAATGCAGGTTAATGAAATTGGACGGTAGTTTTGAGCCCTGCTTCTATCACCTTTCTTGTAGATGGGTTGGACAAGAGCGTGCTTCCAAACAATTGGTATGTCTCCCGTTTCAAGAGAGAGTTTGAACAAATGTGTGAGGGCAGGTGCAAATTCGTTACTCAGTATCTTTAAGAGACGGGATGGTATTTTGTCTGGGCCACATGCTTTCTTTGGATCTAGAGTGGCGAGGAGTTTGGAAACGCCCTCTACTGTCACATTGATTTCGGCCATAGTGTTGGAATCGTTTTCTTCGCCTTGTAGTTGTTGAGTGATAATTTTGGTATGAGCTTTTGAAGCAAAAACAGAGCAGAATTGGTTATTAAGTATGTCTGCTTTTTCCTTTGCATCAGAGTATAATACACGATCATGCTCAAGGGGCGCTATACCAACCGAATCGCACCTCCTACTTTTTATAAATTTCCAGAGCTTTTTGTTTGAGTCTTCACTAACAAGTTCCTTAACATGATTATGATAGGCCTTTCTACTCTCTTTTTGTGTTTCTTTTTTCAGTCGGGCATAATTGTACCAGTCTTTCTTACTGTTGGACTTTCTCGCTCTGCTCCATGCCTTTTGTTTCCGTCTAGATAATCGTTTGACGGTGGTGTTTATCCATGGTTGGTGAAATTTCCTTGAGCTTTTCTTCGTTGGTACATGTTTGGTCATCATTTTGTTTAGGTGGTCGTTGATGGCAGTCCAAACATCCTCAGTGCTTTCTAGATGTTGATTAATTATGTTTTCACTAAAAAGACGTGTTTCTGTCCGCATTTCGGCGATATTTGCCTTTTTCCAAATAGTAATAGGGTGTGATTTTTTTGTGATTTTGTTTGCTTTGATAGTGCTTTCCGTGATGAGAATGTCATGGTCACTAATGCCTGGAATGGTTGTACACTTGACAATTAAATTTGGTCGATTTGTGATGAATAAGTCGAGGATATTTGTACCCCTTGTTGGATTTTTGTTTATTTGACTCAGGCAAAAATCTTGCAATTTGTTAATAAATGCTTGGTTTATAAATGAAGGATATTGGTAACTGATTATTTTTTCTTGTTCCCAATTGATATCAGGTAGGTTCAGGTCTCCGCTTAACCAGAGTACATTTTCGGTCTAGGCTATCAATACAGCGTGTTATCTCAGTCATTTGTTCCATAGTTGAGTTTGAAGGTGTTCTATACATAGCGCCCACAGTGAGTAGGCCTTGTTCTGTTTTGATATTTACGATCACCGATTCTGATTTTGTTTGAATGTCAAGCTTTATTACTGAGAGGTTCGTTGTTGTTGCAACCAGCACCCCACCATACCTATCTTCTCGGTCTTTCCTGAACACGTTGAAATATGTCTCTGGTGGAAATATTTCACTGTCCTTTATTTCGGAATGTAGCCATGTTTCCGTACCTATGATTATGTCTGGTTTTATTTCTGATATCAATTTCCAAAATTCCGGTAGTTTTGGAATTAAACTTTGAAAGTTTATGGTCATAGTTCTCAACATGTTTCTCGGTTCACCATTACGGTCACTGTTAGTTTGCCTGTTTGCTTTTTAAGCGTGTTATGATTTGAGTTTATTTGGTGATTGATTCTTTTTATTTCATTTGGCCTCATATTGACCCTTCTTCCCCCCTTTGTTGTTATTGTCTTATTTTCACAAGCCACGATCTCATTATGTTTACTTAAGTCCTGCATCTCATCAAAATGATCAGGTGTTGTCATTATGTTTTGTTGATATGTTGATGTGTCGTTTACTATTGGCATGTTGTTGTGAGTGTCGTTGAGTGGTATGTTGATCAGAGACCTTGGGCACCGTTGTGTGTTATGTACTTTTGAGTGCTCTATTAGTATGAAAGGGCGGTGGTCTGTGACCTATTTGAATATTTATTTTTCTTCGTTTCCGCACACCACCACGACTTGGTCGTAGCCGCTGGCTATTACTGCTATTATTGTTACCGTGATACCAAGACGATTCTGTGTCATTCCAATAAATGTTGTCGTAATAAGGATAAAAATAGATATGGCACATCGTGACTAAAAATCTTAACGTAAGTGTAAACAATAAATGGCTAGTACAATACTTCAAACAATGGGATCTACACCACTAAAATGTTAATTTATCTAAAAATCCTCTTATGAATTTCCGAGAAATATATATCACAATGTAGAATAAAACTTTATTAAAACGACTGTATAAAAATATTCCAGACTTTTGGTTTAGAAATCAATAAAAATCACACAATTCGGGAGAGAAATATACAGCAGTCTCCGGCTTAGAGTTTGTTTCATTTTTAGATACACGACCTTTCACTAAACATCTCAATAAACATGCCTTAGACATAACGCCCTTTCGACAAATCACACACGGTAACGACACCAACGATAAAAAACAACAAACTTGAGCTTTTACATAGGACAAAATCCACTAAATGTGCTCAAAGTGCTTTACATGGGGCTCAAAGACATCAGCAACATTGAGCATAATATAACGCCTGTAAGGAGCTATTAGATTTATGTTTTTTCCGACAGTGAAAACGATGTTATAGATCAGGTACTCGTTTTACACCTGATTACGGTGAGAGAATGCTGAGTGAAGAGCTTTTTCCAAGGACATGAAAGAATTATCGAAAGCGTTTTAATGGAGGAGCTTTTTGTATAATCAATAGTGAATTTAAATTATATGTTATGTTATATCGTTTAAAATGAAATAAAATACGTATTGATGACTTAACGTCTACGTTGCCGTGTTACATATCACTTAGTCGCCATAAATCCACGTTTAAACTTTATGATATTGTACAATAAATATCATGGCTGGTTTTAACGACAAGTTGCAAGTCGCCTATTATCCCGACAATGAAAAGTTTGTTTTCCTTAAAGTGACTTGAATGATTTTGTTTTGATTCTTTTTGTCTTGGTTTTTGTTTGTGTATTTTTAAAATTCTTTGTTGTTGTTTGTTTTTTGTTTTTGTTTTTTTTGTTTTGTTTTTTTTTTGAGGGGGGGGGGGGGTTGTGTTGTTTTGTTTATCTAGTTGTTCTTATTTTATTTATCTATTTATTTATTTTGTTTTGTTTTGGATGAATGTTTTGTATTTTGGGGATTTTTTTTGGTTGGGTTTTGTTGTTTTGTTTTAAACTACTTTGAGGTGAAAACTTTCAAATCTTGCAAAATCACTTTTTTATCATTCAGAGGGGGGGGGGGGATATTTTTTGGTTATATATTTTTTAATGATACAAAGAGAGGAAACGAAAGAGGGCCGACCTGGGAAAACCCGGAGGAGAGATGTGGAAGCGGACCACCAGCGTTCGGGACAGACATGGAGAGGTTTGGAAGTGACGGCACAGGACAGAGGAAAGTGGAGGACCTTCGTTGATGGCCTATGCGCCTGTAGGGGGAAAAGGCCAAAGTAAAGTAAGAAAAAGAGGAAAATACTTGTAATTTTTTTTTTTTTTTTTTTTTTGGTCTTATACAAATCAATACAAGACCCGAGTGTTTTGGAGAGTACCATTTTCCCTAGTACTACTAAGGTGTCCAATAGATTGGAAAATAGTATAACTCATCAGTGTGCGGCCATGTGGTCAAGTGGTGTAAGAGACAGCTGATTGGCAATACGCTTTAACAGTCCTAACGTCACTTCCCTCGTAATGACGCATGGTAACTTAGTAAATGGTTCTAAACTATCGGTATTGGATCGGAAGGTCCCGGGTTCGAGCCTCGCTAGGCCCATAGTTCGAGTCTTTGGAAAGAGCCCTTCACTCACATTCTCTCACTGTACTCAGGTGTAAAATATTTGCAAAACTCTCAAACCTGGGACTTCGCGAAGTCCCAGGTTTGAGAGTTTTTGCCAAGATGAGGGTTATTTAAATCGATCGATATTTGAAGGACAAGTTTTCTGGCCAAAATTTTTTAATATGGGTTTTTCCAGAGTACGGCAGTATAGATGGATTATGGATTATGTTTTGATTGTTTTTAAGAGTTTTACGGCGCTTACAACACATTTAGGTTATATCAGCGCCAGTAAAAAGGAAGAAAATGGGATAGCAAAAAGTTCTAGAATTACAATTAAAGCACCCAAGAAAAAGTAAGACAGGGGAACTGGGAACAAATAGGGATCAGATGTAGATTCCAAGAGCATACCACCAATGTACTTAGTTTGAGATCACCTATAAGTCTCATCCGGAAACAAGCACAAAATCCAACAAAGAGGAATACACTCAAATGCTTACATTATACATTCAAAGGATTATGGCATGGCATTTGACGAAAGAGAAACAATCTATAACTGTGAGACGTTTTAACCAAGGGCAAAATTGTCGGCAATGTGGTCTTGTGGTATGACATTCGCCTTCGGATCGGGCGGTCTTGAGTACGAGCCAGTCTCTGATTGGCGCATAGTTGAGTCCTTGGAAAAGGCACTTTACTCATATTCTCTCACCCTATTCATGTGTAAAATGAGAACCTGTCCGTTAACAGCGTTGTCTTTGTCGGAAAAACATTTGGAATACCGCCTAACAGGCGTCGTCATGTCTCATTCTACATGTTAAATGTTGCTGTTGGAGGGACCCTCTGTAAAGCGCTTTGAGCACGTTTAGTGGATATTGCTCTATATAAATACTCAATACTCAGAATTCTAGAGTTAGAGTTTTGAGACAACGTGGATCACGCCCTGGCCCGTGAAAAGCATACAACAATGTGACTGTGCACACCAGGAGCTCGATTACTGTAAATAGAGCACCCGCCTAACAGCCAAAAGGTCCCACTGTCAAACTAACAGTGATTGGGAAGCTGGGGTATATTAGATCCGGCGAAAAGTATTTTGCAATTCTTTTTTCGTTATATCTTAATGGTGACAAGAATAGTTACAGTTCATTTAATATGACAAAAATTGGGATAACTTCGAGCACAATGAGCCTTAATTAATACTCTGAATGACTACTTAAATCACATACATCAATAGCGAAATGTTCCAGACACTGTCAAGATTGAGGCAATAAATTAGACAAAAGTGAAAGAGGGAGAAGGATAGAGAGAGAGAAAGAGAGAGAGAGAGAGAGAGAGAGAGAGAGAGAACGACAGATAGAAAGAAAGAGAGAGAGAGAGAGAGAGAGAGAGAGAGAGAGAGAGAGAATTGCTGTGTGTGTCTGTGTGTGTTTATATATATATATCAAAAGAGTGAGGGAGATAATGGAGAATGAATGATGGAGCCGGCGGGGAAGACAATGGGAAATATATATATATATATATATATATATATATATATATATATATATATATATATATATATATACATATATATAAATCCAGAGAGAAAAAAAGAGAGAGAGAGAGTGTGTGTGAGAGAGAGAGAGAGTGTGTGTGTGTGTGAAAGAGAGAGATTATGTGTGTACGTGTTCATGGTAATAGATGGAGGCAGGAGGGGGGAGGTCGTGTGAGAGATTGGTAAAAGGGGAGATATATAATGACAGAGGGAGAGATTCCGAAAGGAGGAAGGGGAGATGCAGAGAGGAACAAAAGCCGAGAGGGGGAGAGGGAGATGCCATTCCTTACCATAATCAGAATCCCCAGTACCCATGGCTTTGTCCACGGTGATGCCGAAATTCATCCCATCGGAAATTCCCATACTAAGGTCAAGGCCGAATGCCAGACTACTCCCCAGCTCCAGCTCCACGTCCACATCTTCCGCCGCCGCCATCTCGTGTTCTAACTCGTCCGGCGGCTCCAATTTTGGCGGGGCGAGGCTGAAGACCGTGCCGTCTAGAACGTGAAAGGCTTCTGACACAGTGGACAAGGAAGTGACGTCACCGGAAATATCCGCAAAGTCTACGTCACATAGAACATTGTTCACTTCTGACAGTACCACGGAATCAAACAGAGGCATTTTGATTTTGCTCTGGCTCGCAGTCTTCGTACTTTTTGTTGTTTCTTTGTTCCTTTTTATTTGACTACACAACACTACAAAGGGTCAATCTTGTTCTCCAAATCTTTTTTAAAAATCCATAACTGTATCATTACCAAGAAAGATTAGAATGCCACATCATCATGTTGAACACGTTTCAAATCAAATCATCATGTCAATATTCAAAGCAGTAGAAATCAACTAAATATAATAGTTTTAATTCATTCGCGTTTATAATAAAGTGTAATTATTAGAATGAGCGTGTCATTTATGGTTGCGCGACGAAAAACACAGGTTCTACCAACTGCTATGATCCAAAGAGAAAAAAAAAATCTTCTAAACATGGAAAATAATAAATTTAAAAAAGTACTGTTATAACTCCTTGGATATTAAAAAAAAAAACAAACAAAAAAACAAAACAAGACCAATTTATACTAGACCGGTCTATCAATATCCTTTGTTATGGGGAAACCATAACATAAATCTTTGTTTGTTTTTTTAATAAATAAAAAGGACAAATGAGTGTTTTAATTAAACATCAATTATTGGATCTTGATTTGGAGACAAAAGATCAATGGAAACAGCTGCTTCATGTAGAGCAGATTAACCACCTGTGTACGAGTGCGTAAGAGGAAAATAAATAAGTATACAGAATTGGATTAAATTTCTTTGATGAGCCATAGGGTGCAGGGCTGAATGTTGTACGACGGGAATACGATATCGTTAATTCTGCCTCTGGTACAATAAACGCCATGGTGAGGTGAATTCACATGTAAAAATATTTCTAACGGATGAAGGATCAAAACACAAAAATCACACAACCAGTCTCGTATAAACGAGTCCTTGTGATTATTATTAGGTTAAAGATCAGCTGGTTGTGGGAGTTCAGCAAACGCATTCCTTCCATTGAAAAAAAAAAACACACACAAAAAAAAAACAGCACAAGTCTGAATTTCGGAGGGGAAAAAATCTCTACTTTCAAATCATCGTATTAAAAAATTCCCAGGCACCTCAAAAACGATTTTCTTCAAATATCGGCCTTCCAAATCACGGTAATTTTCACACATGTTTTTTTTTCTCTCAAACGATTTTACAAAACATGACAGTGTATGGTGATTGATTCATTGCAATTTCACACATCATTGTGTCAAACAAGTGTGATAAACATTCAGGTACCAGAGTAGGGCCAACCGATCCGACTAGTAGAGCCATGTACTAGTCTAAATGTGGCGATGGTCTCCAGTGGGCGTTGAACAAATAAATGTACAGGTCCAACTTATACCATAATGCCCGTTAACTTATAGATTTAAAATACATTAATTATTATGCACCAAAAGAAAAAGAATCGTTAAACATTCCCTTGCAATATAATAACTTCGCGAAGTCCCAGGTTTGAGAGTTTTTGCAAAGATGAGGGTCATTTAAATCGATCGATATTTGAAGGACGAGCTTTCTGGACAAATTTTAAAATACATTTTTACAGAGTACGGCAGTTAACTGTTTAAATCTTTATCTTTAACAATGCCCTTTGTAAATAGAATTAGACTGAAATCAACGATGCCCCACTCTAGGGGCATAGAACCGGTGAGTATTTCACGTAGACACATATCATCTGTACGATAGACTCATAGTGAGAAGAACATAACCACGCCCCTCGGACAGCCGTCCGAGCGTAAACAATGGCAGACTACACGGTATTACCATCTATGGCATGGTATGGTAGGCATAGAGTGATGATGGCTATGGGGAATCATAGCACACTAGAGACTAGAGTAATAAGGCTATGCTATGGGGCCATTCAATC
Organism: Berghia stephanieae; assembly: GCF_034508935.2. NCBI lineage: Eukaryota > Metazoa > Mollusca > Gastropoda > Nudibranchia > Aeolidiidae > Berghia > Berghia stephanieae. The sequence continues at coordinate 22,932,112 of NC_088366.1, forward strand.
CGGATGGTCGGCACGAACTAAAGATGGGCTACATCCTTACCATGACCTGGCCATTTAGCCGTAAAGTAAGTGTACTAAATACTAAACACTACAAGTCCCGCGTGATGTCATGCTTAAGGGCATGGATGGAGACCGCATACCGTAACACAAGCACCATCATCATCATCACGTGGACATTTACATTACCGACGACAAGAGAATTGTAAACCTTTTAAACGAATTTCAAGGGACACTTAAGACATTTTATTTAGATATATATTTGTTTATTCAATTAATTATTCATATGTATCTACTACCTAATTATCTATAAAAAAAAAGTGGTCCTTTGGAGCCAGTCGGCCTATGAAGCCGGAGTTTATTCCGGTTTCTATAGCGTGAAGAGAACAATAGAAATTGCTTGCTACCCTTTGATAGGACGCTAGTCTGTCGCAAAGTGCTTTCCGCCCGATCTAACAGACCCAGCTGCCCAATCCCTAAATGGAATATCCAATAATGCAAGCAACGAAAGACTATTCATCGTTTGAGATTTCTACTTCATCGCGAAGTCAAAAGAGAGAGAGAGAGAGAGAGAGAGAGAGAGAGAGAGAGAGAGAGAGAGAGAGAGAGAGAAAATTATAAATGGGCAAGCTCTATTATTATTATTATTATTATTATTATTATTATTATTATTATTATTATTATTATTATTATTATTATTATTATTATTATTATTATATTATTATATTATTATTATTATTATTATCATCATCATCATCATCATCATCATCATCATCATCATCATCATCATCATCATCATCATCATTATCACAATCACTCGGATAAAAAACAAACAAACAATAAATATATTTTGAATTTCGACAACTAACTGCTGCAACAACACAAAGAATCTCAGAAATGTCAAGAATCCATTATTCGAAAAATCCCATGAATAAAAAAGAAAAAAACAATTTTTTTCTATCTAAATGTAAACATACATGTCGCCTAAGTTCAATCGTACATCTACATCGATTTTCACACGAAATCACTAGATACAGATGGTTCGTTAACAGCGGACATTGCAATCAGCTGACACCCTCCATTACAAAAATGTTAGCGATAAAAGTGAGAAGCCAAGACCGTAAATCGTAACTAGACACCAAACACCAATCCGCAACCGCGCTCATCTCTATGCAAATCAAGGCGGTACACTAATACGTCGTTATATCGACCACCTCGCTTATTCAGATCATGAGTTTAACCGGAGTCTCTGTGACCTCATACCCTGGTAATTGGATTCAATAGTCTGATGTCACGTGGCCAAGCAACGGCGATCAGCGTGGTTCTAAACAAAGCAAATTGGTACTTTTTATTCTTCACGAAGGCTAGAACTTTTCATATGTGATCAGAATGTATAAAAGTCAAAACATGATCATATTTATAATGTTTTTCTCCTCTGGATACACGTTTATGCTCGTCGGAGAAATATTTCATAAGGGCATCTGCCATTGTTCCGATAGTTTAGAGCCAGTTACTAAGTTACTTTGCGTCATTACGAGGGAAGTGACGTCATGACTGTTGAAGCCAATTGCCAAAAAAATGACCTCTACAGTGATCACCAAAAGAACGTCAACAGTGAGAATATTTAATATCACAATCATTTGGGGACCAAAAAAAAAAATGTTTGATGTCACTCATTCGGCCAGAGACACGCTAAAAATGTTTTGACTATTACGTAAGCGCTTTGTTCTGCATTTCGTTTCTTCAATACTAATCCGCACATTGACATTTGTGCGGCTACGCGGTCTAGTGGTATGACACCCGCTTTCGGATCGGAAGGTCAAAGGTTCGAGCCTCGCTCGGCGCATATTTGAGTCATTGGAGAAGGCTCGTTACTCACATTCTCTCACCGTACCCAGGTGTAAAACGAGTACCTGGCCGTTAACAACGTTGTCTTTCGGATCGGAAGGTCCTAGTTTCGAGCCTCGCTAGGCGCATATTTGAGTCATTGGAGAAAGCTCTTTACTCACATTCTCTCACCGTACCCAGGTGTAAAACGAGTACCTGGCCGTTAACAACGTTGTCTTTGTAGAAAAAAATTGCAATATCGCCTAACAGGCGTCGTGTCTCGTTCTCTACATGTCACGTGTTGCTGTTGGCAGGGACCCTTTGTAGAGCGCTTTGAGCACGTTTAGTGGATATTGCTCTAGTTAAAAGTTCCAAGATCTTTTTTGTTTGTTTGTTTGTTTCTTTTTTAAAATTCTAAATTATCACAACGACATGTCATCCCATTTAGATTGATTTGCAACAAACCAAAGTACAGGCATGAAAAGAGCACGCGTCCGAAAAAAAAAAACATATTATAAAATTAGGCCAGTAAAAGCGCCACCTTCAAATATCCATCGATTTAAACAACCCTCATCTTGGAAAAAAAAAACAAACAAACCAAAAACTCTCAAACCTGGGACTTCGCGAGCCTCAGAGTACGACAGAACTGCCTTTGTCCCCGTACAAAAAAAAACCCCGCGTGTATGCCTTCTTCAAAACGCGGAACTCGATCCCTTTATATCATCTATAATATACGGCTATGTGGTCTAGTCGTATGACACTAGCTTTCAGATCGGAAGGTCCTGAGCTCGAGCCTCGCCCGGCGCATAGTTGAGTCCTCTTTACTCACATTCTCTCACCGTACTCAGGTGTAGAATGAGTACCTGACCGTAAACAGCGTTGTCTTTGTCAGAAAAATTGTAACATCGCCTAACAGGCGTCAGTCATGTCCCGCCCTACGACATGTTAAATGTTGCAGTTGACCCAAGGACCCCTTGTAAATGCGCTTTGAGCACATTTTGTGGATATTGCGCTATATAAAAGCTCAATTTATCTATTTTGTTCAACACTACATGATGTGCCTGTCTGTTTTAATTGATGTTGGTGGTTGTGAAGTCAGTGAGTTGTAGTAGAGAATCGTTGGTTAATTGATACACTTGACTTGTCGTGCCTTCAGGGTAGTTACAAATCAACGACCTGACCAGGACAACAGCAACAGGTCATTCACACTGAATACTTTTTTAATTTTACTCTGACCTATTAATGAGGTTACCGAAAATAACTCACTGAAAGAATCAGGATGTTAAAATTGTTTTGTTTTTTAAAATAACAAAATAAATAAATAAAATCTGCATTGGATTTTTTTAATTATTATTTAAAAACCGTGAACATAGATAGTTCGAAGATGACGTCAATCGGGTCTTTGTTATTGTTTTTTGCCATCCGCGTTTATGAGTAATGCTCAGTGAACTGTATTAACCCGACTATAAACGTTCATGGATACACACATTTTTGTGTGTTGGTCCGTTATACTTCCGGATGGCAATGTTATGAGCTTCTTAGCCAAGCGCATACTATCAAAAGGGCAATATCTACTAAACGTGCTAAAAGCGTTTTACAAGGGGTCCCTGACCAACAGCAACACATAACATCATACAGAACGACACATGACGCCTGTTAGGCGATATTACAATTTTTTTTCCGACTGAGACAACGCTGTTAACGGCCAGGTACTCATTTTACACTTAAGTACGGTGAGAGAATGTGAGTAAAGAGTCTTTTCCAAGGACTCAAATATGCGCCTAGCGAGGTTCGAACCCAGGACCTTCCGATCCGAAAGCGAGTGCCATACCACAAGACTACATAACCGCACATTTAAGATAAGAAAGGGAAACTGGAAAGGAAAAGGGGATCTATAATATGATTGGTAATCATGTGATCGATGACTCGGTTGGACAAAAACCTGAATATACAAAGATCACTCCCATTACGTGTGGGTGGAAGTGTGTGTGCGTGCGTATGTGTGTGTATTTATGTGTGTGTGTGTGTGTTTGTTATATATATATAAGAGAGAGAGAGAGAGAGAGAGAGAGAGAGATTGAGAGAGAGAGAGAAAGAGAGAGAAAGAGAGAGAGAGAGAGAGAGAGAGAGAGAGAGAGAGAGAGAGAGAGAAAGAGAGAACGCTTGCCTGTATCTTATTTTTCTTTCTTCCTGACAATTGAAACTATATGGGGTGAAAAATCTCTATTAAAACTTTTAAAAGGTCTTTGTAATTGTTGACCAGCAGAGTTAATACTATTAGAAGACAACGCTGTTAACGGCCAGGTACTCATTTTTC
>NC_088366.1:22938752-22941252 GCF_034508935.2 Berghia stephanieae
AAAACAAAAAAAAAAAACAAACAATCAAAAAACAAACAAACAAAAAATATTACCTGAAAACTCGTCCATCAAATATCAATCGATCAAAATAATCTTTATCTTGTCAAAAGTCTTCCAAACCTAAAAATCGGTTATCGTTTTCAATTTAATTACGAAAACAGATAGAATGGACTTTTCGGGTTTCCCCTTTATCAATTAAATTTAATTAAATTGAAGCTTACATTCAATTTCACATTGTTATTTATAAATAATAATGTGAAATTGAATGTAAGCTTCAATTTAATTACGAAAACATTATTATTTATTTCTTCGAGCTTCGAGCAGCAACATTTACATTGTTATTTATGGAAACTAAAATACAATTTATCACATTTCTAAAATCTCCAAATGTGTATCTATCTCGTCTAATCAGGAAAATTCTAAATTCACTTTTCAGACGCCCTCATTAAGGTGAGTGCGAAAACCAAAGCATCGAGATCTATCCCTTTGTTGTATCCAACACAATGAACACAAGAGGACAACACCACACATGTAAGTAAATATTATTTTGGGGAGGTGAGGGGATGGGGGGGGGGGGGGTCGATGTTTCAACGAGTGAACAAAACTCACAAAAATACACAATTCATTAAAACAAGAAGCCACAACACTGAGATACCAATCCCTTGTGAAGAGGTCTGTGCAATACTCTTCAACAGTCGTAACGTCACTTCCTTCCTTATGTCGCATGGTAACTTAGTAACACTGGCGCTAAATTATCAGAACAATGGTGGACGCCCGTATGAAATATTTCCCCGGCGAGCATAAAAGCGTATCCAGAGGGGAAAAAACCATAAATTTGATCATGTTTTGACTTTTACACATTCTGATCAAAAGGCATATTAAAAGTTCTAGCCAGCATGAAGAATAAAAAGTAATGATTTTCTTTGTTAAGAACCAAGATGGCGGCCGTTGCCGGGCGGTGTGACATCAGACTATTGAATCGTATTGTGGCCTTCGTAAAGTTATGGCCTGACACTGACCAAAAAATGAGGTCAAAATGCCAGTCTTTGGCCACAAAAGAAAACAAATCGTGAGTTGTATTCAAAAGTTCAACCAATGAAATAACTTGTTTCCATGAGCTCTACTAACGACAACTCTCTAGGCGGTGCAAAAACCAAATAATGACGTCAAACTGCCAGTCCTTTTGGATTTCAGTGTCAGGCTATAACATAACGATGGCTACAGTGCAATACGCTTCAACAGTCGTAACGTCACTTCCCTCGTAATGACGCATGGTGATTTAGTAACTGGTCTAAACTATTGGAACAATGGCGGACGTCCTTATGAAACATTTCTCCGACGAGCATAAAAGTGTATCCAGAGGAAAAAAAAATTATAAATATGATCATGTTTTGAATTTTACACATTCTGATCACAAGACATATGAAAAGTTCTACCCAGCATGAAGAATAATAAGTACCGATTTTCTTTGTTTAGAACCACGTGGCCACCGTTGCTGGGCGACGTGACATCAGACTATTGTATCCAATTAGATTTAATAGACTGATGTCACGTCGCCCAGCAACGGCGAGCAGCGTGGTTCTAAACAAAGGAAATTGGTACTATTTATTCTTCATGCTGGCTAGAACTTTTCATTTGTCATATGATCAGAATGTATAAAAATTAAAACACGATCATATTTATAATGTTTTTCTCCTCGGGATACACTTTTTTGCTCGTCGGAGAAATATTTCTCTAGGGTCTCATCAGTAACACACTGTATGTCACCTAAAACAACTACAAAAGAAGTCTAACTTCTACATCCTGGCACAAAACCGAAGGGCTAGAGCTCAGGTGGTCGCTGGTTCGGATAAGTAAGTAAGTCTCCAGGGGAAGACTGGAATAACCAAGGCGTCAGCTGCAGTGCAGCGCCACAAATTGAGCTAGGGCAAGATGACTTGGTCAAGGCCACACAGCGCAGCGGCGGGTGATCGAACTCGGTATCTTTCGGGTACGAAGCAAAGACCGTAGCGCTGAACCACGCTGCCTGAATTTGGTAGATGGAACGAAAAAAAATAGCGCTTTTATATAGCGCAATATCCACTAAACGTGTTCAAAGCGCTGCACAAGGGGTCCCTGATCACAATCAATCAAAAGCAACATGTAACATAGAGAACGAAACAAGACGCCCGTTAGGCGATATCGCAATTTTTCCGACAGAGACAACGCTGCTAAATGTCATGTACTCATTTTATACCAGATTACGGTGAGAGAATGTGAGTAAAGAACCTTTTCCAAGGACTCAACTATGCGCCGAGCGAAGCTCGAACCCAGAACCTTCCGATCCGAAAGCGAGTGTCATACCACTAGACCACATAGCCGCACAATGCATTCACTCAATCCATCCCGACATAATACCATTTTACCATTTTGGGACTACGGGCCACATAGGGGAGTTGTAAGTTTCTAGGCTGTCCTAAACAGGTATAGATAGAATGCGCTTGGCCAAGGAGTTCACAAC
>NC_088366.1:22946252-22948752 GCF_034508935.2 Berghia stephanieae
TGACTGAATTATTCGTGTTGATTGGTTGGCTGGTTGGTACAATCGTGATTGATCGATTCGTCTGGTGATCTATCAATCTTAGATTGAATGATTGGTTGATTGATACTTTTTATTTATCGATCGATCGGTGATTGACTGCTTGATTGATTGATTTATTGATCAATTACAAAAATTAAACAAGAAAACGCATACGCACACACACACACAAACACACTCACACACACACACACACACACACACACACGTACGCAAACAAGGAGACGCTTTATATGATATACAAAATATTTATCTTTATATTTATTGTTATCACAGGGTCAAATAAAAATTGTGTTAACTTTCCATTTTGACAAATGTAAATAATTATGTAAACCCGAGGGGTACTGGGTAACTGAGTTTAAGTTATACCTAGCGAATATTTAACTAAGATAGATTAGAGTCCTGTCCAAATGTGACAAGAAATTGCATTTTTGTAACAGCATGTTTCTCGCAACAGAATTTAACGTTATAACCACAACAACATGATCCTAACGGCTTACATAGAATGAAGTTGACGTCACTCGGGTCTTTGTTGTTGTTTTTTGCCATCCACGTTTATGAGTTATTCTCACTTAATTCTATTGTCCAGACTATATAGATAGCATGAAATTGACGTCACTCGGGTCTTTGATATTGTTTTTTGCCATCCACGTTTATGAGTAATTCTCACTTAACTATAATAACCACACTATAAAAGTTCATGGTTACACATAGTTTTGTGTGTTGGTCCGTTACACTTCCGAGTGGCAATGTTGTGAGCTTCTAAGCCAAGCGCATACTATCTATACATTTTAAAGCTTTTAAATAAGGTTTGTAACGACGTGCACTTATCTATATGGACACGTCTGTTTGTCAAAAAAAACAAAAGCTATATTATTACCACTGCCATACTCTGTAAAAACCCATTTTTTAAAATTTGGTCAGAAAACTCGTCCTTCAAATATCGATCGATTTAAATGACCCTCATTTTGGCAAAAACTCTCAAACATGGGACTTCGCGAAGTCCCATGTTTGATAGTTTTTGCCACGATGAGGTTCGTCATTTAAATCGATCGATATTTGAAGGGCGAGTTTTCTGGCCAAATTTTTAAATATGGGTTGTTTTTGGGAGTTTTTTCAGAGTACGGCACACCGCATGGTTGGTTCTAGTAGTAAAATCCAAATAAAGGGGTGTGTTGGTTAATAAAAATAGATTATGCAACATTGTTCCTTCCTTGCGTAGAGTTAAGCGGTATATTTAAACATTGGAATTTCAATAAGCATGACGAAGGAATCAGAGCATGACTAAATCAAGGACAAGCGTGTTATACATTTTAAAAGATTTTTTTTAAAATTATCGTTACTTATTTTTAGTATTATATATTATTAGGATCATCATCATCATCATCATCACCATCATCATCATCATCATCATCATCATCATCATCATCATCATCATCAGCAGCAGCAGCAGCAACTGCATCATCATCATCATCATCATCATCATCATCAACAAAAAATAAAAAATAATAATAATAATATAATAATAATAATAAATAATAAAAAGAAGAGAGAAGAAAAAAAATAGAAAATAAGAAGAAGGAAGAAGAAGAGAAGAAGAAAGAAAGAAGAAGAAGAAGAAAAGAAGAAGAAGAAGAAGAAGAAGAAGAAGAAGAAGAGAAGAAGAAGAAGAAGAAGAAGAAAGAAGAAGAAGAAGAAGAAGAAGAAGAAGAAGAAGAAAGAAGAAGAAAGAAGAAGAAGAAGAAGAAAGAAGAAGAAGAAGAAGAAGAAGAGAAGAAAAGAAGAAAGAAGAAGAAGAAGAGAGAAGAAGAAGAGAAGAAGAAGAAGAAGAAGAAGAAGAAGAAGAAGAAGAAGAAGAAGAAGAAGAAGAAGAAGAAGAAGAAGAAAGAAGAAGAAGAAGAAGAAGAAGAAGAAGAAAGAAGAAGAAGAAGAAGAAGAAGAAGAGAAGAAGAAGAAGAAGAAGAAGAAGAAAGAAGAAGAAGAAGAAGAAGAAGAAGAAGAAGAAGAAGAAGAAGAAAGAAGAAGAAAGAAGAAGAAGAAGAAGAAGAAGAAGAAGAAGAAGAAGAAGAAGAAGAAGAGAAGAAGAAGAAGAAGAAGAAGAAGAAGAAGAAGAAGAAGAAGAAGAAGAAGAAGAAGAAGAAGAAGAAGAAGAAGAAAAGAAGAAAGAAGAAGAAGAAGAAGAAGAAGAAGAAGAAGAAGAAGAAGAAGAAGAAGAAGAAGAAGAAGAGAGAAGAAGAAGAAGAAGAAGAAGAAGAAGAAGAAGAAGAAGAAGAAGAAGAAGAAGAAGAAGAAGAAGAAGAAGAAGAAGAAGAAGAAGGAAGAAGAGAGAAGAGAAGAAGAAGAGAAGAAGAAGAAGAGAAGAAGAAGAAGAAAAAAGAAGAAGAAGAAGAAGAAGAAGAAGATGAAGAAGAAGAAGAAGAAGAAGAAGAAGAAGAAGAAGAAGAAGAAGAAGAAGAAGAAGAAG
>NC_088366.1:22953752-22963752 GCF_034508935.2 Berghia stephanieae
TTAAAAAATTAAAAAATTACCCCGATAAACTTACAGTATTTCAAAATATCGGTTAATTGAAATAACCCAAACTGATCACACACAAAATTCTCAAATCTAATATTTCAAAAGGCGAGTCAGGTATGAGGCTTTATGACAAGATGAGGGCCATTTTGTTCGATTGACATTTAAAATGTGAAAAGTGCTTTGTTAAGACTATGATAGAATATTATGTACCTACTCTATCAAGACATTTACGCTTACAGTCGAGCAATATCTACCTGGCAGTCAGACAAAACTACCTGGAGAGGTCACAAGGTGTAACAGATTCAGATACAAACGACCTTCAAATAATTGACGACTCCAGGACATTGTAATCAGCAATCCAAAAAAAAAAAAAAAAAAAAGAAAAGAAAAAACAAACAAACAAACAAACAAACAAAAAATAAAATAAAATGATAAGTATATTTTGCACTTCTAGATGAAGTTAATGGTAAAAAATAAGTTTCTGAAAAAAAGAGTGTGTGTCATTTAATTGATAAATAGAGGAAATACAGAGATAACAGATGAAAACGGGGAATGAAAATATCAAGATTTTTGAGAGCTAAACCAGAGATCCAACTTGCAGTGCATCATATGCCTGTTTGAAAGACAAGATAGAACGAAGTTGACGTCACTCAGGTCTTTGTTATTGTTTTTGTCATCCATGCTTATGAGTAATTCTCATTAAACTGTATCATTAACCAGACTAGAAACGTTCAATGTTACACAACATTGTTTTGTGTGTTGGTTCGTTGTATTTCCGGATGGCAATGTTGTGAGCTTCTTGGCCAGGTGCACACTATCTATAGAAGTAGTCCTTCAGAGCAACAAGGCCTTGGAGCTGGTGTTTATTCTGGGCTTTTTTCAATTGGATTTAATAGTCTGATGTCACGTCGCCCAGCAACGGCGGCCATAGTGGTTCTATACAAAGAAAATCTGTACTTTTTATTCTTCATGCTGGCTAGAATTTTTCATATGTCTTGTGATAAGAATGTGTAAATCAAAACATGATCAGATTTATAATGGGGTTTTTTTCCTCTGGATACGCTTTTATGCTCGTCGGAGAAATATTTCATAAGGCGTCCGCCATTGTTCCGATAGTTTAGAGCCAGTTACCATGCGTCATTACGAGGGAAGTGACGTCATGACTGTTGAAGAGTATTGTTGATGTTGTTTTGGGAGGTTTTTTTTCTTTTAATAGCTTTTAAATGTAGCTTTAAGGGGTCCAATACCAATTGATTGTTTCCCTTTGGATATTACGCTAGTCTGTCGCAAAATACTTTCCGAGAGACCTTATAGCACCAGCTCCTAAATCACCGATACGTCTCATCGTTTTTATTATTGAAACCATTCTTTGGTCGGAACGATCAATTGGAAGTCATGGGCCAACCAGCTGAAGGTGTGTGTGTGTGTGTGTGTGTGTGTGTGTGTGTGAGTGTGTACGTGTGTGTGTCGTTTTAATTGATCAGTTTATCATTAGTCATTGCATTAGTGATCGTGGACCAATTAATTATGTCAAACAGCAGGTGGATATTCCAGCACTTGAATAAACGAATAAAAAAAAACCCCAACAAAAATTGAGCTTATATTATATAGAGAAATATCCACACAGTGTTCAAAACGCTTTACAAAGAGTCCCTTGCCAACAAAAATACTCAAAATGTAGGATAAGAAATCACGTTTACGAGGCGTAATTATAATTTTCATTTTGTCACAGATTGCGCTGTTACCGGACACTTACTCATTTTACACCTGAGTACAGGGAGTACCGCTTTGCGCCACCTAGAGCGGGCTCGATCCCGGGTCCTACAAGTCCGAAGATGAGTGTCTTACTTCAAGACCGAATAAAACTAATAAAATCATGAATACATTTTATTACTTTCACATTATACATATTCATACCACCTAGTTATTAGCTTACTTATTATCATGTCTCTCTCTGTTCAACGCGTTTGTACAAAAAAAAAACTTCCTTTGGATGAATAAAGTATTATTTTATTTTTTTTCGTGATATATTGATATGCAGGGATTTTTAGAGTGCTTGGTTGTTTAAAGATACTCCAATGTTATAATAAATAAATAAATGAATAAATAAATAAATAAACACACTCCGATGCTGTTTGTCACTATGCACTAAATATTATCTTACTGTACGGCGTTTAGAATTAAAATGCAAGAGGTATTCGCTATGTGGCCCAGTGGTAATGACACTGCCTTCGGACCGGCTGTTAACAGCGTAGTCTCTGTCCGAAAAATAAATAAGGTATCGCCTACCAGGAGTCATGTTTCATCCTACACGTTACGTGTTGTTGCTGCTGCTGTTGGTTAGGTCCCCTTATAAAGCGCTTTGGGCATGTTTAGTGGATAATGCGCTATATAACTGCTCAAGTTCTACCGTATTGTGTTGACAATATTTGACACACTTCTTTAATCCGAGACTCATCTGAAGACTAAGATTCGAGAATATTTGACAACTAATCTCAGGTGCCATCTTAATTTATCAGTATATATCATAAAGTGTTTGCCATCTTAATTTATCAGTGAATTATAAAGTGCTTGCCACCTTAATTTATCAGTATATCATACAGTTTTTTCCATCTTAATTTATCAGTATATCATAAAGTTTTTCTTCCATCTGAATTTAACAGTATATCATTAAGTTTTTGCCATCTTAATTTATCAGTATATCATAAAGTTTTTTCCATCTTAATTTATCAGTATAGTTTTTTCCATCTTAATTTATCAGTATATCATAAAGTTTTTTCCATCTTAATTTATCAGTATATCACAAAGTTTTTTTCCATCTTAATTTATCAGTATATCACAAAGTTTTTTTCCATCTTAATTTATCAGTATATCATAAAGTTTGTTCCATCTTAATTTATCAGTATATTATAAAGTTTTTTCCATCTTAATTTATCAGTATAGTTTTTTCCATCTTAATTTATCAGTATATCATAAAGTTTTTTTCCATCTTAATTTATCAGTATATCATAAAGTTTTTTCCATCTTAATTTATCAGTATATCATAAAGTTTGTTCCATCTTAATTTATCAGTATATTATAAAGTTTTCATTAATTATCAGTATTTTTTCCATCTTAATTTATCAGTATAGTTTTTTCCATCTTAATTTATCAGTATATCATAAAGTTTTTTTCCATCTTAATTTATCAGTATATCATAAAGTTTGTTCCATCTTAATTTATCAGTATATTATAAAGTTTTTTCCATCTTAATTTATCAGTATAGTTTTTTTCCATATTAATTTATCAGTAAATCATAAATTTTTTTCCATCTTAATTTATCAGTATATCATAGTTTTTTCCATCTTAATTTATCAGTATATCATAAAGTTTGTTCCATCTTAATTTATCAGTATATCATAAAGTTTTTTCCATCTTAATTTATCAGTATATCATAAAGTTTTTTCCATCTTAATTTATCAGTATATCATAAAGTTTGTTCCATCTTAATTTATCAGTATATCATAAAGTTTGTTCCATCTTAATCTATCAGTATATCATAAAGTTTGTTCCATATTAATTTATCAGTATATCATAAAGTTTTTTCCATCTTAATTTATCAGTATATCATAAAGTTTTTTCCATCTTAATTTCACAGTATATCATAATTTTTTTTTGCCATCTTAATTTATCAGTATAGTATATCATAAAACTTTTACCATCTTAATTTATCAGTATATTATAAGTTTATGCCATCTTAATTTATCAGTGTATTATAAGTTTTTGCCATCTTAATTTATCAGTATATCATAAAGTTTTTGCCATCTTAATTTATCAGTATATCATAAAGTTTTTGCCATCTTAATTTATCAGTATATTATAAAGTTTTTGCCCAAAATATATAAGGTGCTATCGGGCTTACTGATACATTATATGACTATAATTAACTCCCTCTACCGACTATTTTACGGATTTTCCCGAAAACGTCATAATCACTCAATATAAAATAAATGTTTAAAACTCCAACTCAAAAGGGAAAAAAAAAACATGCAAGACGTCTATTCATAGATTTTGAACAATAAAACGGCCTCTACAAAACAGCATTAAGTTCTTATAGATAGAACGAAGATGATATCACTCTGGTCTTTGTAATTCTCACTAAACTGTATTAGCCAGATAATTTTGTGTGTTGGTCCTTTATATTTTCGGATCGTAATGGTGTGAGCTCCTTAGCCAAGCGCATACTATCTAAACCATAACAAATATACTCTTCCCATTTATAATGTACAAAAGAAATATCTGAGTGAGAAAAATGTTGGTTGTGTCTATCGTGACAAATGTGACGATTTTCCTGGAGTTGGTAAGGGAAAGGAATAAATCTATCTTTTTAGTATGGAGGAAAGGTTGAATTTGAAGAAAAGAATCTCTCTCAATCCAAAATGCACGATGGTCGCCCTTTCTTAAATGAATTGCCATTTACAAATTGCTTTCAAATCAATGGAGTGTAGATCTATTTAAACGTAGCATAACATTTACTGGGTGAAATATTCACGTTTTCATCAATTTCCATCTGAAACTTTGTATTTAATTTATAATCTCAATTTGGAAAGGGGAGAAAAGTATGAATTTGTGACCAACCACCGCGAGACGGTAATAAGTCGGATTGATTTAGATGTTTAAAAATAGAGTAAAAAAATATTAGATTTGAGTTATAGTGTTATTATTATTATTATTATTATTATATTATTATTATTATTATTATTATTATTATTATTATTATTATTATCATTATTATTATTATTATCATTATTATTATTATTATTATCATTATTATTATTATTATTATTATTATTATTATTATTATTATTATTATTATTATTATTATTATTATTTTAAAAGAATTTTATAATTTTCTGAAGCACCAAAAACTGCAAAATTGTACCCCACTCCTCGTGCGTGAGAAAGAGAGAGATCCACAAACACACACACACACACACACACACACACACACACACACACGTGCGCGCGCAGTAATACATTCATTTTTTAAAAAATATATTCATATACAGACGCAACAACATGAACCAACAAAAGGATTTATCGGGACAATGACCCCGTCTTAAAAGTAGGACATAACACATAATACTATTCTATTTACACACCCGAGGTGAAAAATAAATGGTTTGGTAGTACTTAATATTTCCTTGTAACGGGTCAATAGAAAACAACATGCCTTACACGCTATCCAAGGACAGGCGTAAGCTCACACATTGACAAAACAGATTTCTTTGTTCTTTATATATAATTTTGTTTTTAATTAACTGAAAACATGGACAACCACAACATGTCAAAAAGTCCAATTCATGAGGCTTCAAGAAAAGTCATACTTTAATTATAAAAATGATCGTGTTTAAGACGTTTAACATAGTCATCTTAATCTATCGATACGTTTTCTGGCAAAGATTGGGGGAAATGTGTTTTCGGTGAATAAACTGGACTTATAAGAATAAGTTTTGATGATGCCATCCAGTACAAAAAGGACGAAGTGGCATTATCTAAAGATAGTATGCGCTTGGCTGGGAAGCTCATAACATTGCCATCCGGAAGTATAACGGACCAACACACAAAACTCTGTGTAACCATGAACGTTTTATAGTCTGGTTAATACAGTTCAGTGAGAATAACTCAAAAACGCGGATGGCAAAATATAACAACAAAAGCTTGAGTGACGTCATCTTCGAACTATCTATAGATAGTTCGAAGATGACGTCACTCAGGTCTTTATTATTGTTTTTTGCCATCCGCGTTTATGAGTAATGCTCACTGAACTGTATTAATCCGACTATAAACGTTCATGGATAAACACAGTTTTGTGTGTTGGTTCGTTATACTTCCGGATGGCAATGTTATGAGCTTCTAAGCCAAGCGCATACTATCTATATTAACTTTCCATGTGCTCGAGGTCATTGTTCACATTGCAAAAGGTGCTCAAAGTGACCTACATAGTGAAAAGTGTTCACAGATTTTGAACTATCTAACATTACGATTGGTCATTGTGTTCAGCTTGACACATGGGTATGTTTACAACTTTCATAAACAAAGCAGCGTGTTAACATTGGTTCAGAAATGTCCAATCGTTGGACAGCAACAAATCACGTGATTGATGACTCGGTTGGAAACCATGAATATAGATTGCTCCCATTGTAAAATATGAAAACTGGGAATTAATTTTTTATACTAGTGATAAAGGGAATAAATGGAAGTATTGTGCACGTGAGGCGAATAATGAAATCATTGAATTACTCTATATTGGTGCTATGCGTTTAGGTAAAATACACCAGTCAAATTAAACATTGTGTAACCTTTAACGTTTATAGTCCTATTGATATAATTAGTAAGAACTAATCACAAACGTCCTGTCTAAAAAACAAGAACAAAAAACTGAATGACGCCACATTCGTTTCTTCTATATAACAAGCTTTGGACTCATACAAACAGAAATAGAGGTCAAAATTGAGACTGAGCTTAAATAACTGAAATATATAACCAACTGACATTAACATTTGTAATGTACAAAAGAAATTTTGTATAAATAAAATAACTAAAATATTAAATGACCAGTATCATCCACTAAGACCATCAATTATTATGTCAGAAAGAAGTGGTCGCCCTTTCTCTATTTCAACGAAAACAGAGAGACACCGAAAATCTTTTCTGCCGTCCAGTATTAGGCTTTATAACAACAAGCAATAATCATTTTATATAATTATTTCTCATTTTTACTTTTTTTAAATATAAATATTAATTTATTAATTTATTTGTTTTGCAATCTTTTCAATTTTCAATTTATAGTGACAGTTTTAACTATTTTACAGTGTTGAAATTATTCATATTATAAAGCGCAGCTCTGGTTATAGAGCTGCTCCTTTTTTATATATATACATCCTATTTCCATTGTATTTTTATCTTATGTGTAAATTATAACACGTCTGTACAAAAAATTTCCTTTTTGGGATGCAATAAAGTATTATTATTATTATTATTATTATTATTATTATTATTATTATTATTATTATTATTATTATTATTATTATTATTAAATCTGAGTGAGACTGACCTACAACCAAGTCTAACCGTTTCACTTTCGACGAAGAATCCCAGTCAGGGTCTGGCTAGGCACACATGCTCACTCCGAATTAGGAGCAGAAAGTCGCATGGAGGTGAAAAATCAATTTATTGCATAACACTAATGGTGGCTGGTTTTTATTTTATTTTTTTTTCTTGTTTTGTTTTGCTTTGTTTTTATTATTTGTTTTGTTTCGTTTTTTTTTTTTTTTTTTTTTTTTTTTTTTGGGGGGGGGGGGGGGGTTGGGTTTTTTTTTTTATCGGGTTATTTTTTATATCATTAGCTCTTTTTGTGTGTGTGTGTGTGTGTGTGTGTGTGTGTGTGTGTGTGCGTGTGTGTGTGTCTGTCTGTCTGTCTGTTTTTGTCTTTTCTTATACGTAAAGAAACGTTTCGCATCATTTATTTTAAAATGTCCATCTTTACGATTTAAACGTCTCTCTCTCTCTCTCTCTCTCTCTCTCTCTCTCTCTCTCTCTCTCTCTCTCTCTCTCTCTCTCTCTCTTCCCTTTCCTTATGAGAGAAGGGAAACGAGTTCTATTAACAGAATCCAATCTACAGATGACAAGCATATAGAGAACGTTCTCTGCAAGCAATAAGCAGTTTGAATTAAAATTGTAGAATGAGATTTTGCATGTAGATATCGCTCACTCACAGGCAGGTTGCAATTTAATATCATAACTAACATGCTTAACAAAAAGACATTTCATGGAAATATATTTTTTTAAACAACTTTAATTACATACATACGTTTTACCTCTGCATATGAAAAACACAGACACAAATAAACACAAAAACTAAATATTAACTAAGAAGCCAACCGCACGTTTAACTCATGAACGCCCAAACACGTCTACACGTGGTCACCGCGGTTTAATTACGCCGGCAATATTCGAGTTGCACATTCACAATTTACATCCAAAAACACACCGGAATAATTGTAGTATCACGCAAATATAATATTACATATATCGAATGACACCCATCACAACACGTGTAAACATAAGTATAACACACGCGCATTGGCTCGGTACTAATATAACTTTAATCTTTGGCAATAAAGAAATAAATAACGAGTCATTACCAAACGCATCGATGTTCGATGCATGACAACACATTATTACACACTACACACACGCACTTACACGACACACACCACAGCGACGTGTCAATCGTTCAATTAAATTAACGAGTTATAATAATAATAATTGAGTATTCATATGTTACCAGATCAGGATTTGGTGTTTTGATAACGATTCGATGACATTTATTTGTAACTGAGATTCACATTAATACATAACACAAGTCACATTATCATTATCATTTATTTATACAATAAATTATTTCGCCGTATCATCGTTATTCTACCCCCCCCCCCCCCCCTCCTTCCTCCGCCATCACATTACAACCCCTCCCCCGGCCGCCACTTCCCATCATTATCACTTTCATCGCTGTCAATGTCAACACGATAGCCAATGATATTACTGTAAACACTGTTTTCTTCCTGTCGGCGAAAAATATTACTGTCCATCTATTCCGAAGACCGCAATTTCATATCCATTCCAAATTTGACGCAAACCGACGCCGGACAACAAATTATGTGACCCAACCGCCTCGAAACGTATTTATGTAGAGATGTTATAATATTGTGCTGAAATATGGATTTCTAGTCAGAAATATGAGACACGGGCTTAATTCACGTTTTATTCAGCAGTGAGGACATTAATACTTAACTCTCTCGAGTTCATATGTATTGAAAATTGACCAAATTTGTTCGATCTTCAATGAGGGTGAACCCGGGAGAGTTAAAGAGCGAAAAACAATAATGTCACTTTTTTTTTTTCATTTTGTGCACAATGAACAGGAGTATATTTAGACTAATAATAAAGTTACAAACCAAGCATCCAGTAAAATGAATTGATGACAATGATCTAGAAGTATTACGGTACTTTTTTTTTTTTTTTTTTTTTTTTTTTGTTTTGCCTGTAGTCAACCAGTAGTCTCGTCTCGTCTTTCATGACGACAATCCTCACGCATTAACATTAACATTCAAATACAAATCGCATGTATGCATAATCAAGATGATGACAATGACGACGACCACGACGACGACGACGATGATGACGGGACCACGAGCGGTGGGATAATAGAGTTCAGAAATTAATTAAAATCTGTGCATATTCATATACCGTATTAATTACAGAGCTTCACCACGCTCAATGAGCTACACAACGATTCACCTATTCCCCGAACTGTTCGTGTGAGATAAAACCTCTATTTCATGCAGTACGAATCTTCTGTCACGTGCCATTTTTGTACCTCCAGCCAGGTATTTAATCAATTAACTGCTGCAATCTTGAAAAAAATTTATTTAAAAAGAAATGGCCAGAAAACTCGTCCTTCAAATATCGATCGATTTAAATGTCCCTCATCTTGGCAAAAAAAACTCTCAAACCTGGGACTTCACGAAGTTCCAGGTTTGAAAGTTTTTTTTTCCAATATGAGGGTCATTTAATCGATCGTTAGATTTAGGACGAGTTTTCTGACCAAATTTTTCAAAAGGTGTTTTTCAAAAGCACGTCACAACATCCGCTAGTCGGATCTTACGTAACAACACACAAAACGATGCGTAACCTTAAATTACGTTAATAGTCTGGTTGGGGGGGGGGGGAGGGGGGCTCAAGGATACGTTCTCTGCTTCGTACCCGTCAGGTACAGAGTTCGATCATCTCTCGCTGCGCTGTGTGGCCTTGAGCAAGTCACCTCGCCCTAGCTCAATTTGCGGCGCTGTACTGAGGCTGACACCTGGGTTATTCCAACTCGTCCCTTGGAATAGATCCTAGTGACAAATTTCCCCAGTGGGATGAATAAAGGGGAATTTTATTTATTTTA
>NC_088366.1:22966252-23053752 GCF_034508935.2 Berghia stephanieae
ATTGGCGAGTGGTGGAAGACTCGGAAGTCATAAAGTGCCAATGGTTTGAATCCTCTGGAGGAAAAAATGATGTTCCGTTTCTATAGCAACCAGTATAATCCTTACAAGAAACGATCGGCATTTTAGAAATGACTGAAGTCATTGTTTGATGAGACACAACAGATAACCACGGACCCAACAGTGAAATGAAAACTGAAAGTTCAATTAAATTTATACAGAATATACCGATTTACAATAAGTATTTATTAATCTACTCTCCGACAGTTTAAAGAGATGCTTTATCACTTTCCAAGGATATGTCTTGCAGTGAACTCAACGGTGTTGTTGACGAGAGATCCAGTGACCAACTTATGACACTTAATAATTGCCGAGCTGTCAAACAAGACACAGAAATGGGATTATCCCGAAACAATAATAATTATTGCGAGTCCCGTGCCGTGATAGAAGGAGCGGAAAGGGGCTTGATGTACTTGGAAAGCAGATTACTCAATTAAACCTAAGCCACTTGAATCATCATTGCTCTCTCTCTCTCTCTCTCTCTCTCTCTCTCTCTCGCCCCCCCCCCCATTCTCTCTCTTTCCTCTCTCTCTATGCCTCCCTCCCTTGTCACACCCTCTCTCTCTCTATCTCCTCTCTCTCTATGCCTCCCTCCCTTGTCACACCCTCTCTCCTCTCTCTATCTCTCCCTTGTCACACCCTCTCTCCTCTCTCTCTCTGTCTCTCTCTCTCTCTCTCTCTCTCTCCCTCCCTCCCTCGCCCCCCCCCCATTCTCTCTCTCCTCTCTCTCTATGCCTCCCTCCCTTGTCACACCCTCTCTCCTCTCTCTCTCTCTCTCTCTATCTATCTCCTCTCTCCCTATGCCTCTCTCCCTTGTCACACCCTCTCTCCTCTCTCTATCTCTCCCTCCCCCCTCTCTCTCTCTCTCCCATGTCACACCCTCTCTCCTCTCTCTCTCTCTCCCTCCCTCCCCCTCCCTCTCCCCCCCTCTCTCTCTTCTCTCTCCTTTCCCCCCCCCCTCTCTCTCTCTCTCTCTCCCTTGTCACACCCTCTCTCTCTCTCTCTCTCTCTCTCTCTCTCTCTCTCTCTCCCTTGTCACACCCTCTCTCCTCTCTCTCTCTATCTCTCCCTCCCTCCCCCCTCTCTCTCTATCTCTCCCTTGTCACACCTCTCTCTCTCTCTCTCTATCTCACTCTCTCTCTCTCACTCTCTCTCTCTCTTTCTCTCTCACTCTCTCTTCTCATCTCTACCTCTCTCTACTCTCTCTCCACATCTTCTCTCCTCTATCATATCTCTATCTCTCTCCCTCGTCTCTAATAAATCTATAGTCCTATGATCAAAAATATGCTAAAGTAAAAAATCAAAAATCAAGGGAGTAAAAATGACTTATAAAAAATACAAAACAAAGAAAACGTCGTGGCACAGCGGTGTGGTCTTTACTTCGCACACACTCTCTCTCTCTCTCTCTCTCCCTCTCTCTCTCTCACTCTCTCTCTATCTCTCACTCTCTCTGTCTCACTCTCTCTCTCACTCTCTCTCTCTCTATCTCTCTCCCTCTCTCTCTCTCTCTCTATCTCTATCTCTCTCCCTCTCTCTGAATACCAAAATCTATAGGTGCCTAAATGAGTCAATAAAATGCAAAGTAAAATCAAGGGAGTAAAAATGACTTATAAAAAATACAAAACAAAGAAAACGTCGTGGCACAGCGGTGTGGTCTTTACTTCGCACCCAGGGGGTAGCGAGTTCGACTCCCGGTGCGTTGTGAGGCCTTGAGCAAGCTCACTTTGCCACGCTGCGCTGCGGCTAACGCCTGTATTATTCCAATCTTCCCTTGAAAAAAAAACCCGATAGATTTCCCCTTAGGGATGAATAGGGGGATTTTTAAAATCCATCCATCTATTCACCTATCCTCCTACCCATCCATCACCATCAATCTACATACCTATTTGACTGTGTATGTGTTTATATTCTCCATTTCCTCTCAATCTCTCTCTCTCTCTCTCTCTCTCTCTCTCTCTCTCTCTCTCTCTCTCTCTCTCTCCCCACATACACACACATGTATATTATACGCAAACACAACCACACACACACACACACACAATATATATATATATATATATATATATATATATATATATATATATATATATATATATTATACACACACAGACACACACAAACAAAGTGACTCACTGACCACCACCACCACTTCACCCAAACACGCACGTGATTTCCTCTCAGCCATCAGAGCACTGTCAAAACAACTTCAAAACAACCTCTTGAAAATAGCACTGACAACCAATTTGCCAGCATTCCCTACGCTACATTTAATATGCGCCCTACCGTCTCATTACGGTATTATATAGGGCAAAAGAGATAACGATGAAAATGTGAAACTAAATCTAAAACTGCCAAACATATGATATTTTAGATTATTGCAGTTTAAAAATATATACTATTCGTATAAAAAGCAGACGTGCCCACTTGGAATGGGAAATGTCGTACTTATCAAGGGTAAAAACATAGTAGGCAGTATAACTACTTTTAAGAATTACCAATTTGTCCTCAATATATAAATTGATGTTTTAAACACCTATATATAGATAGTTCGAAGTTGACGTCATCAGGTCTTTGTTATTGTTTAATGTCATCCGCGTCTATGAGTAATTCTCACTAAACTGTATTAACCAGACTATAAAAGACCATGGTTACACACAGTTTTGTGTGTTGGCCAGTTATACTTTCGGATGTATAGATAGTATGCGCTTGGCTAAGAAGCTCACAACATTGCCATCCGGAAGTACAACGGACCAACACACAAAACTATGTGTAATCTTGAGCGTCAATAGTCTGGGTAATACAATTTAGTGAGAATTACTCATAAACGCGGATGGCAACAAAAAAAAAAAAACAACAACAAAGACCTGAGTGACGTCAACTTCATATTATTTATACAAGCTCTGGCAACTAAACTTCATTTTCAAGAATTTTATTGAGTTAAAGATATCTATGACGGTCAGTTAGGACCCAGAAATTCGTGGGTCTACGAATTGATCGTCGTATGTTTTGTTTTTGTTTTTAAGGGTTTTACGGCGCTTGCAACACATTAAGGTCATATCAGCGCCAGTAAAAAAGAAGAAACTGGGATAGTAAAAAGTTCTAGAATTACAATTAAAGCACAAAAGAAAAGGTAAGACAAAGGGGAATTGGTTCAAATAGGGAACAGATGTAGATTCCAAGAGCACACCGCCAAAGTACTTAGTTTGAGATCACCTAAAAGTCTCATCCAGACACAAGCACGGGTCCCAACTAAGAGGAATACACTCAAATGTTTACCAATCATATAATATAATATGTAAACTAAACATAATACAATGCATAACAGAGAGATGGTTTACAAGGAAAAAAATATCATCTCCCGAAACTATAACTATACATTCGACTATATCCCTCCCAGCCAAGGAACTCCGGCAAGGATCAGGACAAAACTGAGTAATCTCATTCCAAGACAATGACAGGAAACAATTGGAAAACGGGTATGGGGGGATAGAAGAGACAGCATGTACCTCCCTGCCCACTATGAGAGGTCAGGATCCCCACCCAGTTATCGTTGTAGTAGGAACGTCTGAAAACGTATCTCAAGTGTTCTAATTTGGACAATAGATTACATTTTTTCCACATCCAATTCATTCTAACATATTACCGATTTCAGATAGCGGGTCACGTGCAATATTCATAAAAACAAAACACTTTGACGACACGGTTGACTCATTCGTAATCATAATAAGTGAAATATGAAGACAAAGAAGGTAGTTGTCCTTGTGATGCTTTTAAGTATTATGACGCTGTTTCATCTCGATCCAGAAATCAGAAACACTCGAAAATTTACAATCAACAAGAACAAGTCCTTATCAATGTCAATCCATGCCAAATTTAATCCAAAATATCTCTTGGTTAAGGAAATATGCCTGATATACAAAAGTCATATAAAATTCACATAAAAAGTTGTTTTTTTTAAAATAAAAATTGAGCTTTATATAGAGCAATATCCACTAAATGTGCTCAAAGCGCTTTACAGGGGGTCCCTGGACAACAGCAACATTTTACATGTACGACGGGACATGCCGCCTGTTAGGTGATATTACAATTTTTGGGACAAAGACACCACTGTTACCGGCCAGGTACTCATTTTACACCTGAGTACGGTGAGAGAATGTGTAAAGAGCCTTTTCCAAGGACTCAACTATGCGCCGAGCACGAGGCTCGAACTCAGGACCTTCCGATCCGAAAGCGAGTGTCATACCACTAGACCACATAGTCGCATACGATATACATGTAGATAGATAGTTTCCAATTGGATTCAATAGTCTGATGTCACGTCGCCCAGCAACGGCGGCCATCGTGGTTCTAAACAAAGAAAATATGTCCTTTTTATTCTTCATACTGGCTAGAACTTTTCATATGTCTTGTGATCAGAATGTGTAAAAGTCAAAACATGATCAGATTTATGTTGTTTTTTTTCCTCTGGATACGCTTTTATGCTCGTCGGAGAAATATTTGATAAGGGCGTCCGCCATTGTTCCGATAGTTTAGAGCCAGATACTAAGTTACCATGCGTCATTACGAGGGAAGTGACGTTACGACTGTTGAAGCGTATTGTGTCTTGTTTTTAGCAGCGCGGTGACGTTATTTGTGTTTTAAAGTTGCCTCGTTTAGTTGAAAGAAACAAATGACCAATCGGAATGATCTTGGAATATATAATTTGGCTTCTAACAATGTCCTTGCGTTACTTTAAATGTTAGAAGTTTTGCACACGGGGTGTGCGGCAATTTCAGGTCATATCACATATTATCATGTCAGCGTCTCCGGGAAAACTAAAATACGGAGTAGTTTCACAGATCCTGTTCCGCGCCCGTAAAATCAACTTTTGGTTTTTAGTAGTGCGGGGCGGTCCTTGGCAAGCTTAAGGACCACGGTCCTACGGTCCTTGGGAAATGAAGACCGCAAGGACCGGTCCTAGGACCGGTCCTTTTCGACATTGAACATTCCTGAGAGACTGTTGGAAATTCGAACCGGTTTGACCTTTGAGACCATGGGATCGTTCATTCTTGAACCGTTAAAGACCGCTACACGACGAAAACCGTGGTCTACAGGAGTAAAACACACGGAGTAGTCACACTCATTTCAAATTGTAACCTAATTAGAGAAGAGGGGTGATGCCTTCTTTATTTGCTCACCGTACTTCATTGTTACTTCGATAATTTAATAAAATTTGAAATTTATCCCCATTAAAGGAGATAATGGCATCGCCAAGGCGTTGATCGAGTTGTTCGTGGCGTTGATACAACACTCATTCATTGCTGAGTAGACAGGGATTCAGAAAAAAATCGACTGCACCCGGGATCGATCTCTGGCCCTTTGCGTATAAAGAGAGTGCTCTATCAACTGAGCTATCGGGGTCCCCAAATATTCTATTGGACTTTTTTAAAATTCAGACGTTATAACTGGGTTTTTTGGAAGGAAGAAACTAATGAAACTCATATTATTTGATAAGTAAAAACACCAACGAAATTTTAATATTATTGTATTATTTTAAATGACAACACTGCGATAGAAAGGAGTGGTGACAAGAGATGGACAAAAGAAAACAAAAAATCGGATTTGCTACTTGCTAGGTTCGACACACACACACACACACACACACACACACACACACAACACACATCTTTAGTAGTCACATACATTTCAAACAATAACCCATTAGAGAAGAGGGGTCATGCCTTCACCATAGATCATTGTCATTGCGATCATTATGGTGTAGTAAATTTTGAAATTTACCCCGTATAATGGAATCGTCCAAGGCGTGCGCCTCCTGTTCCCCCCATCTCACACACGAAAGGGCGGTTTGCGGAGTGGAGGTTGGTGGTCGTCTGCCTGTATGGTCGTCTGTGTCGTTTAGTGTATGGCAAAGGGGGGTGGGTGCGATTAATTAAGTGGGATGGGTGGTGATTGGTGGAAGATAGGCAACCGAAGCAACGAATCGCTGGGGCAGGGTTGCCAGTTTGGCATTTTAAATGCCAGATTCCAAAAATCTGGCATTTTTGAAAACCGTTTGGCATTAGAAAAATCATTTGGCATTTGGCATTTTCATTTGGCATTTTCTTTTCTTGTATATTATACTTCAAATGACACCTTTTCTTAATTTTTCTAAACGCGTAAAAACAAACATCTTCACATTTCTTTTTCATTCTTAAAATCCAACCGTGGTGTAGTGGTTTAGCACTCCACTTCGTAGTCAGTAGGTAAATAATTACCCCAACAGGAAATTTAGTATAATTCAAAAAAAACAAACAAAAAAAAAAAAATAATAAAAGAAAAAGAAAAGAAAACACGCAAGCCACAGGATATGATAGTAAATTGTCTATCAAAAGTGAGTAGTTTTCTTAGTGGGGTGGGAGTCAACAGACTTTGGCATCTTTTGAGTGTTTTGGCATTTTTTTGAGTCTTCCCCTGGCATTTTGTTGAAAAATAATCTGGCAACCCTGCGCTGGGGAAGTAGTAGGCTATGGCGCGAGACCGTAGGACCGTGGTCCTTGCAAGGACCGCCCCGCACTAGTTGAAAGGTGATAAGAAGTGAGGACCGCCGCCGATCTTCCCCTATGGGACCGGTCTTCGGTTCACAGCTAAAAGACCGTCGGACCGCGGTCTAGACCGGTCTTCAGCGCGGCACTAGTTTTTAGGTCCCATAAAAAGTTATACAAAGAGTACTAATTGTTTACAAAAGTGAAGCGAAGCCGCTAATTTCACCGCTCTCGTGACAATCCTCTGACAGAGACAACGCTGATGAAGCGAAGTATTGTATCTACAATTATTTTAGTCCGCGTATCCATTAAATAAAAGTAGCGAAGATTTAAGAAGTTGATAAGAGATTTGACCTCAATTAATTAACGGTTACTCACAACCCTGGGAAAATCCCAACCAAGATGGGAAATGGGAAAAGACAAAAATGTCACAACTGTGACTACCTCAACAAAACACTTTGATTTTAAAATTTGGCCAACATTCAATTAGGAAAAATAACAATAAAAGGATTCTCGAGTTGACAAAGCATTGCACTTACACTCGGCGGGTCACAGTTTAAAGATTTTTAGCATTCCAAACCGGAATACGTTGATGAGTAAAAGTAATAGGATTCGTGTTATATAAGTATTACCCACTTGTGCAGTGTGATTAATTTTCCCATTTGTATGACGTTGTAAAATAGCTGTTGGAGACAATCCTGAAAAAAAAGCTAAAATTGGAAATTTGAAATATCCTAGGAAAATAAGAAGCGAGTTGGAAAAGTTATGGTTGGAATGAGTATAAATTATTAAAACAATTCGTTTGTTGGGAGAATCAAATGACTAGAAAAAAAGGAGGAGGTGGTGGTGGAGAAAGAGAGAGAGTGAGAGAGAGAGAGAGAGAGAGAGAGAGAGAGAGATGAGGAGGAGGAGGAGGAGGAGGAGGAGGAGGAGGAGGAGGAGGATAAGGAAGAGTTGGGTGAGGAGGAGGGGGGCAGGAAAATGAGAAGTATGAGAAGAAAGTGGAGAAGAGTGAGAAAGAGAGAGAGAGAGAGAGAGAGAGAGAGAGAGAGAGAGAGAGAGAGAGAGAGAGAGAGAGAGAGAGAGAGAGAGAGAAAATTATGAATATGAGGATGTGGAAAAGGAGGAAGGGGGAAGTAGCATGGGGATGAGGAGTAGGAGGAGGGGGGTAGGAATAGGAAGCGGGGGGGGGGGGGGAACCAGGAGGATAATGAGGCGGATGACGCGGAGCAAAAAAAGGAGAGCCGAAAAATATACTAGGAAAGAGATATACAGCAGACATAAATGTACCCCTAAATGTAGCAAAATAATTTGTAGATAGCGTTTATGCTATACCCTTGACATAAAATGGCTATACGATACTTAAAATAAACACCCTTGAGCATTTCTATGGGAGAATATCCACTGAAAGTGCTAAAAGCGCTTTAAATAACAATGTGAATTTGATTGTAAACCTCAAATTAATATACGGAAACAGATAAAATGGACGTTTCGGGTTTCCCCCATTATTAACAAAACATGGTGGATGAAACACTACAGACGAATGAGATAATGTGATAGTGATGTTGTTAAGATGAATAAACAAAAAACATTGATGGACAGGAAACCCGAAGCGTCCATTTTATCTGTTTTCGTATATCAAATTGACATTTACATTCAATTTCACGTTGTTTTGTTTGCTTTTTCCGCTTTGTATTGTATTGTTTTGTTTGTTTTTTTTTTGGGAAGTTCTGTTGCTTTTTGTTTGTTTGTTTTTTGTTTGTTTGTTTTTGTTTTTTTTTTTTTTTTTTTTTTTTTTTTTTTTTGGGGGGGGTGTCCTTATTTATATTTTAACAAGCTGTGACCTAATCTTACCTAAATGACATCCAAGGAAAAAACAAACATCTGTTGACTATTTTAGAATTCACCAATTCAACAAAAGATAAGAAACCAACTCGCTTCACCACATGCACTATCTACATATTATCTAAACTCCAGATCAGAATTTCTTGCTGATACTGATAACGAGAGCACGGAAACATAGAGAGAGAAAAAAACAACCTTTGACTAGATACCCCTTATAAATACATTATTATTTGAAGGACGGGCTTGAGTTTGATTTCAATTTCCGAGGATCGTTCCACTTTTTTTTTAATTAGCAAAGACTGTATTGTTTTCGTCTTTTTTTTTTTTTTTTTTGTTAAATAGGACATCATCAAAGGATAGAGTCATCAAGATTTGAGTGTCAATAGTTCTTAATATTATCAGTATGTTGTTATCTATTCATAAGAGGCATATTTATGATACTTAAATAATGGGTCACATTCCTATCATCAACATCATCATCATCATCATCATCCTGACATGGCGGTTTTTTGCAAAAGAAAATCCCAAATTTTGCAAGCTAAAAACAGCAAAATTTGCAAAAAAAATTACAATTAATTTCCTAAAATCCCTTACTTAGTTCATGAAACAGAAATATATCGGTTTGTTCTGAAGGGTTTCACGGCGCTGGCAACAAATGTAAGGTTATTTAAGCAATGTCCCCTCTTCCCCCCCCCCCCCCCTTTTTTTTTTTTTTTAAATATCATTTCCAATCAGGAGAAATTTCTCATTAAGGTCAATCTCAATAAAGATCGGGATGTGAAGTGAATTATGGAGTCAACATATAGATTCAGCTCAAGGGGGGGGGGGGGGGAATATATCGGAAATTGCAATTCAATGCAGAAAAAAAAATCCAACACAATAACCACTGTTACTGAGATTCCTGTTGATGCGATGCTGATTTTATGGCGGTTTACATTAAAAAAAAAAAAAAAAAAAAGAATCTCAAATTTTGCAAGCTAAAAACAGCAAAATTTGCAAAAATTTGCGATTGATTTTCCTAAAAACCCATAATTAGTTCATGAAAGAGAAAGGTATTTGTTTGTTTTTAAGGGTTTTACTGCTCTTGTAACAAATGTAAGGCGATATCAGCGCCAATGTTTTTTAAAAAGTTATTGTTGGGTTTCTTTTCTTTGCAAAAATTTGCAGATTTTGCGACAGAAAAAGCAAATCAGTGATACTTTGCAATTTTTTGCGGTCGCAAAGCGGCCACAAGCGAAGCAAAAAACTGTCATGCCAGGCTATGCACTTAGTTTCTTATAAAAACTCACCACATCCGCCATCAGGACATAACGTACCAACACACAAAACTATGTGTAACCCTTAAGCGTTTATAGTCTGATTAATACAATTCAGATAGAACTAGACCTACTCATAAAAATAGCTGTCCAAAAACAATAACAAAGAGTTCCTTCTATTGATTGTTCATACTTTGTTCATTTAAAACCAATTGGGTGCGGTTTGTGGTATGACATACGCTTTCGGATTGGCAGGTCCTGGGTTTGAGCCTCGCTCGGCGAATATTTGAGTCCTTGGAAAAGACTCTTTACTCACATTCTCTCACCGTCACCCTACTCAAGTGTATAATGAGTACCTGGCTGTTAACAGCGCTGTCTCTGTTGGAAAAAAAAAAAGAATTGTAATGTCAGCTAACTGGCGTCATGTCTCGTTCTACATGTTACGTGTTGCTGTTGGTCAGAGACCCTATGTAAAGCGCTTTGAGCACGCTTAGTGGATATTTATTGCTCTATATAAAAGCCCTTTTTTTTCAAGTGTGTAAACCGACGTGTACTTATTTCAATGTGCGACGATCCAAATTGTTATGGTCCCGTTTTGTATTGGAATAGGCTTCAACAGTCGTGACGTCACTTCCCTCGTAATGACGCATGGTAACTTAGTATTGGTTCTAAACTATCGGAACAATGGCGGGCGCCCTTATGAAATACTTCTCCAATGAGCATAAAAGTGTATCCAGAGGAGAAAACCATTATAAATCTGATCATGTTTTTGACTTTTATACATTCTGATCACATGACATGTGAACAAGTTCTAGCCAGCATGAAGAATAAAAAGTACCAATTTTCTTTGTTTAGAACCAAGCTGCTCGTTGCCGGGCGGACGTGACACCAAACTATGGAATCCAATTACTCCCATGCCAACAACAACAAAAATGTGTCCATTACACTACACAACACTATCAAATCAAACCCATAATTGCGTTCGGTCCACGCAACTTGGTGTAGATAGACCAATCAATATGATGTTTTGATCTCATTAACTTGTGAACCCAAGACGAGGAATGTAAATCACTTATATTGAATGGCATTTTTTAACTCTCTCTCTCTGTCTCTCTCTCTCTCTCTCTCTCTCTCTCTCTCTCTCTCTCTCTATATATATATATATATATTATATATTATATATAATATATATTATATTATATAATTATATATATATATGCAAATCTGTAAAATATTCCAAAACAACAATTTGAAAATCACGATAGAAGCAAACAAAAAAACAGTTGACTTCCTCGACATCACATTCGACATAAAATCCAATTCATTCCAACCGTTCAGAAAACCAAACAACACCATTAGCTACATTAATAAAAACAGCAACCACCCCGTCCCGTCATTGAAAACATACCAAAAAACATAGCACTGAGGGTGAGCAAACTTTCGGAAAACAGAGAGATATTCAACGTCGCAGCCACCCCTACAAAGAAGCACTCACAAAAAGCGGATACAACAAACCATTTGAATACACAGACGCCTCCCTCTCATGTAAACCCCAACACACAAGTGAAGAACGTAAAACAAGAAAACGACACATGACTTGGTTCAACCCACCTTTCGACAAAAACGTCAGCACAAACATAGGACAGCAGTTCCTGAAATTAATTGATACACACTTTCCAAAATACCACAAGCTACATAAAATTATCAACAGGGATACCATAAAAATAAGCTACTCGTGTATGCGCAACATAGAACAAATAATTTCAAGCCACAACAAAAAAATATTAATAAACCACCGACAAGAGCAAAACCCACCCACCAGAAAATGCAACTGCAGAAATAAAGAACATTGTCCGCTAAACAAACAATGCTTAGAATCAAGTTTAATTTACCAAGCCACAGTCACAGAAACTAAAACAAACAAGCAAGAAAAATATGTAGGACTAACAGAAAATAATTTCAAAACAAGATACAACCTCCACACCTCAACATTTAGAAACACTAACAAAAAAACATCCACAAAACTCAGCGAACATATTTGGAAATTAAAAGACAACAAACTAGACCACAACATTTCATGGAAAATTTTATCTAAAGCAACAGGATACACACCAACATCAAAACAATGTAGCTTATGCCTGGAAGAGAAATATACTATAATCAAACACCCTCATGAAGCCACACTCAACATGAAAAGTGAGATGTACGGAAAGTGTCCCCATCGGCGTAAATTCTTGTTAAGCAACTTTAAACCGGAACCACTTCAAGAAACAACAACAGTCAACAAAACAATTCAGTCCTGACGATGGCAAATTAAGCCTGAAACATTAATGTAGACTGTCTCAACCATTGTGGTAAATATTTTAAATAATAATAATTCGCTCCATTACTGCATGTCGAGCACTTTTCGTACCATATATGTATCAAACACGATTCTATATATATATATATATATATATATATATATATATATATATATATATATATATATATATATATATATATATTGTGTGTGTGTGTGTGTGTGTGTGTGTGTGCAGATAGGTAGATAGACAAATGCGCAAATGAGTGCATAATACACCGATAAACAAATAAATATATACATAAATATAAATACATTTATTTGTTTATTTTTAACAAAATAAAAATAATAACAATAACAAGAGAGCACATGCAAAACAAATTATGGATTCATCTTATTTTGAATGGACCAAGGGAGACAAATGGTTAATTAATTCTGATCATATCCATATACACATGTCCTACTAGACAACAACCGTCTTATAACAATTTATAGCACATGTTCGATTTACTTCCACCAGTCAATCTGTACGGAAACTTCATTTCAAATCACGTGCACTTAATTATAAAAGCGGTGTAAACCAAACTAGTGATGATCTAATAATTATTGTACGTGGTCGAAAAAAACATTCATAAACCAACACTCTATGTGTTATATTAAAGCAATGACAAATAACCCAGTGGTTTGTGTTTGGTTTTCAATGATGTGAATAGTGTGTATATGCTCATATCAAACACACACACACACAAACACACACTCTCTCTCTCTCTCTCTCTCTCTCTCTCTCTCTCTCTCTCTCTCTCTCTCTCTCTCTCTCTCTCTCTCTCTCTCTCTCTCTCTCTCTCTATCTATCTATCTATCTATCTCTAGATATTAAGATATTAAGTTTGTATTTGTTTTGCTTTTTTATATCAGGGGAGGGGGGGAGAAAGAGTTGATAAATTACAGTCCACTCTGGATAATCGCAACAGCGAAAATGTTGCAATTAACCGAAGTTGCGATTAACCAAAGCTGAGATTCCTGTCCACTATTGCAACATTTTCCACTGAGTTTACACAGGCTTGGGACTGTGCATGGTTTCATTAAACACGTGCTTTTTTTGTTATTGTTGTTTTTTGTTTTGTTTTACTTTTATTTTGTTTTGTTTTGTTTTGTTTTTCTTTTCTCTTTTGTTTTCTTCTGTTTGTTTTTTTTTTTTGTTGGGTTTTTTTCTTCTTTTTATGGTTGTAAATTCCATCATTTTCCTTGGTGTTTGACGTCACTATTTCCCTAAGAAGGCATTTAGGGTCGTCTGTTTTCTTGTCAAGGCCAGATGTTTATAGTGTTGCTCAACAGTTCCCAAAACAGGAAGCAAATCGGTTAAGGAGTCTTCTTGAAGCAATAGAAATTTATCATGGGGTCACATATGACCGCACAAACCCATACCCTAGAAATAGGAGAGCTATCGCTAACTCTCCTATTTCTAGGCCCATACTGCAAAACCTGAAATAGAATGGTGACACAATACTGTAGAATCAAACCCTACGCATCTAGATTCTTCAACCTGTCATGAAAAATCATGAAAGTTAATCATAAAATTTTGTTTCTTGAATTTACCATTTTTTGGGTCCAAAATGTGTTGTGATTAACCAAAATTTGTTGCAATTAACCAGTGACTTTTATAAAAAATGAATTCCGTTTCTTGGGAAATGTTGCGATTAACCGAGTTGAGATTATCCGGAGTGGACTGTATATTTAAAACATTTCTCTGACAGCTTTATAAAATATCCTCATTAAAAAAACAGGGGGTCAGAGTGTTTCTTGTAGATAAATTACGATGACGTTCCAGACACTTCTAATTATTCCAGCTTTTTATATAATTTCCTTCAGAGACATCAGGCCTGTTGAGTCATAGTTTATACCAGTTTTTGCAGCATCTTTTGGTCGGGATGCTAGTCTATCACAAGGTATAATGCAAGATCTATCAGATCCAGTAATGCAATCACTGCTGGGTGAACGGAGGTATAGAAAATAGAAAAGAAAATTGATTGGACTGGCGACTGATGCCATTCTCTTTGAATTTGCAAGTGTGGTGAGTGTAATAAAGATACAGACAGAGCATTATAATCGGATACCAACAAACCAGTGTAAAATTCATGACATCAAAAAAGTTGTTTTTACCATAATTTCGTTCCATTTTGTCACTGAATGATATTTGATACAAACATCATAAATAGTCGGGGGGGTTTTCAACGTAATACATATCTTGGCATTGTCCATATTTCATAGAGATGCTACGAGTAAAGTCAGAATATTTAAATGTATTTCGTGAGACACATCGTGCTTATTTCATACATCTTTTGGATCAGAACTATCAGGGTGCATTTGTAGAAGAAAAAAAATTGAAATTTAGTAATTTTAGTGACTAATTGTTGATTGATTGCCAAAAATTAAAAGTTGAAAAAAATGTTCGCCATGGACCAATTTCTAAATGTCTCTTGAGACATCCTCCTGCATTCTTAATGCGCACCTATCTCTTGTGGGATCCTTATAGGTTAGTTGGTAGAAAAGTCCTGTCACAAGTGAAGGGCCAGAAACAAAACCAAAATTATTTTCTGAACCATCGGTCCACCCAGCAGTGATTGGGGTGTTCGGATCTAAACAAAAGTAATTTTAGACAGACAACTGATCAAAAAGACTGCAAGCAAATTTTTGAAAGTATCTCTTTTTTTCTTTTTAAATGAGAGTTTTTATTCAATGCAATATTCACTAAAAGTGCTCAAAGTGCTTTAAAAGCCAACAGCATCATTTAAATTGTAAGATCAGACATGACGCCAGTTAGGCACTTTTACATTAAAAAATTTTTTTTTGACAGAGACAAAACTGTTACCAGCCAGCTACTCCTTTTACACACGGATGGAATGAGAGAAAGTGAATAAAGAACCTTTTCCAGGGATTTAAATTTGCACCATCCAGAGTGGTAAGGACCTGCTGGTCCAAATATGGGTGTCATACCAAATGAGCAAAACTGCACGATATACAAAATGGGCTAAGCTCTGGTTCCACTGGCCTGATGGGTCTACAGAACTATCTTTATCATCAACGCCAGCAGTCTCCAAGGCCTAAACACCAGGAGTAGTCCTTCAGAGCTATAAGATCCACAGAGCCGAATTTTATCCGTACTTCTAAAACATTAAACAGACATTATCAATTGATTGCATCCTCTAGAAATGATCCCTAAGAGTATGGTCTTGATAAAGTAGCTAGATTGTTACTTTCTCATAAGAACTACGATTTCTACAATGTCAAGAAGTCAGATCTGATGTAGCTCACTCGATCACTTACATGTCATAGGACTGTTTTCCATTTCTGATTAGTCTAACCATAAAAATATAAGGTAGCTGGGACTGTTAAATATGTTGGACAATTGATTACAACAAGCTAATATCCTGTCCAAAGGGTAGAAAGTAATAGGTAATTCTTAAAAAAAAAAAAAAAAAGTTTTCTGTTATATATTTCTTAACAGTGCATCATTTTATTTTTAAAGTTACGGATAGGAAAAACTGTGTGAATATAAAATTACTCTAGATAATTCTAAAATAATCAAGAGACAGCTTTAAATCGTAATCGGTAAAAACTGAAAACATTTTAGAAAACGGCAAGGTTAAATGACCAAGATCCTATTATTATTATTATTATTATTATTATTATTATTATTATTATTATTATTATTATTATTATTATCATTATTATTATTATTATTATTATTATTATTATTATTATTATATTATTATTATTATTATTATCAGTATCATTATTATTATTATTATTATTATTATTAATTATTATTATTGTTATTACTATTATTATTATCACTATTATTAATATCATCCTCATCATCATTATTATTATTATCATCATCATCATCATCATCATCATTATTTTATCATCATCATCATTATTATTTTTATTGTTATAACTACCAACATTACTTCTTTTTTATAAACTCCTCAACCCAAAAGGTAAATTTCATTGTCCAAGCTTCGGGCCATCGTGTAAATAAATCAACTGAGGTCATATATCACAAGTAAACATTTCGACAAACCTGGGGAAAGCTGACCTTGATTCGAACTATCAATCTAGCAAACACTCGCGAAGCGTGACCTAAAAAGCCAAGATTCTCTCCCTATTTTTGCCATGAAGCCAAACAAAATTATGTTGAAACTCATCTCTAAAATTTCAAGATAACGGAGAAGAAGAAAATCGTCATGCGTTTGACGATTCAAATAATTTGATTTTGAGGAAAAGAAGTTTATCCCAAGGCCATCGGCCATTATTGCCATTACGACAGGGACAGTATTACAACATTCAAACACGATCAGAGATTAGTTTGGACTTTGGACTTTAGTGACACTTACCTTCGCCGGATGATGTAGTACTCATTCTAAGGTCGTTCTTTCTTATCTGTGTCGTCCAGGTGTCTTTAAAAGTTTTAAAATCGCACAATGAAATGAACAAAATCGAGGGATTTTTTTTTCTTGATTACGTTTTCAAGTTTTCTAGTCGTGGACCGAGGGCTGAATTTACCACGTGACTATCATGTGACCATTAAATAGGTCATGACACACCTTTGTGTTTACTTGATCAGCTGTTTCATTGCCTGATATGGACGAAATTCACAACACCAAATTTAGTATTATTTTATTTACATGCTCTTACTATAATTGTTCGACGAATGTCTTTTTCTAAAATTTAAAGACATGATTAGTCACTAAAAGAATATTCACAATTTTTATTGACACAATCAGCGCATTTTTACTAGATTTCCAGCAACTTAGGTTGCTCAACTCAATGCCCATCAAAGGTTCCTCAGTTTGTGAGCAAATATCACAACGTTTCATCACAATATGATGCAGGATTCTCTGTAATATTTCTGTGCCGACTGAAAATCTATTCATTTTCAACAAAAGACAAGAGACACACATATAAACGCTTACACTTGCCTTCAAGCAAATAGAAACAATTTATGCAGTCACCTATTACAATTAGAAATTTTCATATAACTAATTATTCTTTCCAAAAATACTGTCAAATCCTAACATAAAATGTCCCAAACACTTGGGAATATTAGAGGGGAATGAAGATTGAAAGAAGATCTAGCTTTGCCGCAGAATTGTTCCCTTTGCAATGACTATCATCATCATCATCATCATCATCATCATCATCATCATCATCATCACTATAATACCTTCTTGAAACTAAGCAAAGACCCTACCGCTGTAACCATGCTGCTTCCCTCAAATAAAGAGGACCACGAAACCTAAGTTCATCCCGCTCTCCGTGGCATTAACCGGATAGAGACAATTTCTTGCTACCCCCGATGGTAGGACGGTGGTCTTTCGAAATATACTTTCTTCCAGGTAAAACGGACACATTGACACAGGCATTATATTAAAAATCACTACTAACCATAGGATGGTGCCTTTATTGCAATCTTCTATTCTTGGAACTTAACATTAATAAATTAAATTAAAATTAAAAACATATTCCCTTTATAATTTGTCTCTAGGGTCTATTCCAAGATGAGACTGGAATAACCTAGGAGTTAGTCGCGGTACAAAGCCATAAATTAAGCTAGGGTGAGATGATTTACTCAAGGCCACACAGCGCGGCGGCAGGTGATCAAACTAGATACCTTTCGAGTACGACGCAAAGACTGTACCACTGAGCCACGCTGCCCCCCTAAGTCACATTTTAAAATGACTTTACTCACAAGCAAGTGGAAGGTTTTAGATTAAGATAGAGACGGATGTTTTTAATGAATTTTAAAAATCCCTTTGTTCATCCCAAGGAAGATTTGTCTTAAGGGGAGATTAAAAAAACAAAACACAAGGCGTTAGCTGAAGTGCAAGATGACTTGCTCGAGGTCATACAACGCAGCTGAGAATCGAACTCTTTACCTACCTTATGGGTACGAAGCAAGACTAGAACGATGCGCCAAGCTTCCCCCATACGCTGGGAATGTTTGATCTAGCAGAAAGTCTTTTGCAACAGATTTTCATTTTATGCAGATGGTAAAAACTTACGTACGACAATAAGCCCAAAACATATTGGGTATCAAACATAAAAATAATTAAATGTGTACCAACCATTTTGAAATCTGGATAACTTCCACTTCAATGAGCGCTCTGGCTTTGAAGGACAGTCATACACTAAATGAATTAAAATGTATGCCAGATTATAGTAAAAAGGATATTCACTGAGTGAAATGATTCTTAATTTGAAACCTGATATAATTAAATACAGATCAAAGAAACCTCGCTATATCGGACTTTCCTCCTCCCCCCATAATACTGTCAATCAGTATCAAACAGTTTTAATTTTTTGTATTACAGCCAACCCGTTATGCATTATATATTACTATAATCCTAAACGTGATTGTATAACATGTTTTTACTGTTGACCCCCCCCCCCCCCCCCCTAAAAAAACCCCAACAAATTGAGCTTTTATCTAGCGCAATATCAACTGAAGATGCTTAAAGCGCTTTAGAAGGGGTCCCTGACCAACAGCAACACGTAACATTTAGAACAAGACTTGACGCCTATTAGGCTAAATTGCAATTTTTTTCCAACAAAGAGAACGCTATTTACTGCCAGGTACTCATTTTACACATGGGTACAGTGAGAGAATGTGAGTCAAGAGCCTTTTCCAAGGACTCAACTTTGCGCCGAGCAAGGCTCAAACCCAGGACTTTCTGATCCAAAAGCGAACGTCATTCTACTAGACCACAAAGCCGCACACCACCTACTCACCATGATGCTGAAATGTTTTTAAGTAAGGAAAAATGCAGGATTTAATATGACCAAACCGATTAATCAAGAGGTAACAGGTTAAACACCCATCCAGATACCAAAACAGAATCGTGCCAAGAGAAGTGCATTCAAATGTTTACAACAACAACAAAAACTAAGTTTATCAAACTGTTCCCCTGCCAGAAAAAGACTTCAGATAGGATCTGGGCAAAACATTATGATTTCATTCTATAACAAGATCACAAACGAGTTAAAAGGGAGAGATGGTAATGAGGAAAACAGAGAAGGCAAAAATGAATCAATATAACAACCCCCAGGAGGCCATCACCACATGTCTTTGAGACGATATGTCTCGTTTTTAAAAAACCGATGAACTCACTTTAATATTTTCCCTTGGGACTTCAAAAAATGAGTTGCCGTCTTTAAAACAAAACCCAACTTTGGGTTGTATGTGTGTCTTATGATGTAGTGGCATTATCTTGGACTAACAAAACAAAATCTAGATTTCAAGGTTCGAGTCTGCGATCAGACGCCTCAACAGTATGCTCTTAGGAAAGGAATACTGCACACATTTTTCAAGTAGTCTTATTGAAGATTGATGTAAAATTCAGAGATCCCACAAATGTAAATCAGTATTGTCTTTGTTCAAAAATGTGTACACGCCTAACAGATGCGTGTTTCACCCTGTATGATAAGTCTACGCTGTTCTATCAGCGCTTTGAGCACGTTTAGTGGATATTGCGCTATATGAAAGCTCAAATTTTTAATTTGTTTTATTTTTCAATCATCTGGAAATGAAAAAAAGTGCTTAGAGCATGGTTCACCATAGATAAGCTTTATCTAATATAAATGCAGACATCATTTATTATTATTATTATTATTATTATTATTATTATTATTATTATTATTATTATTATTATTATTATTATTATTATTATTTTTTGTTTGTTTGTTTGTTTTTGGAGAACACACTGAAACTTTGCCCCTTCATATTATTTTCATCCTGCAAGGAATCAAGTAATATCTTAAAGCCAACCTTATGTAAACTGATACGTAACACATTAGCCAAAAGGAGAGCATTGTGTAAGATCTTCATATTTATTCACTGTATTTCCCATGTACGTAAAATGCAATTCCAAACAAGTACATTTTGTGAACATAAATATTGATAGAACTTTAAATGTAAGCTAAACAAATGCATTCAAAATACATAAAATTGTCCCAAAAAATTTAGATAATACAGAGTTCAAATAAACCATTTTATTGACGAAGATAATAATAATAATAACAAAATAATAATAATAATAAAAATATAATAATAATAATAATAATAATAATAATAATAATAATAATAATAATAATAATAATAATAATAATAATAATAATGATAATTTTAATGTTAATAATAATATATACTTAAAGACAATTGCATACCTCCCAATAGACAGGTAAAAAAAATTCTGTCCAAACATAAAAGTCTATTTCAACTCTAAACAGTTACATAGTTCAGAGTGTCAAACCACTGTTACTATAACATTTGTTACCTACCGCCTCAATATGCCATTAAGCCTAGGTGTTTTAGTTGCCAAAAATTGAATTGTGAATAATAATTAATAAAACTGATAACCGGTTTTGTGTATAAATTTTAAAGCTGACAATAAATGTAGTTTTACTGAAAAGTGATAACAAATAAAATCTGATATCTCTGCTCATTCTAACTTTCAAATCACTTTTTTTTTTGGCATCTGATTCACACCAAAATAATACCACTTAAAAGCGGTGGGTCACATTTTAAAAGATTACAGTGGTGCCACAAACCACAATAAATCACAGTGCTTTGTAAAGGCAACATAATTTTACTATCATTTTTATCATTATTGTTTTTCAACATAAGTCAGGCAGATTTATATTGGTGAGCAAAGTTATATTTGTTTTCCATTACCATAGATATTTTTAAACAATATGAAGTGGTGAATTAAATCAGTCAAATGCAACGTTCCTTTGACAGTGCTAATGGTGACAATAGGTGAAAAAGGAGGAACACTTTGAACAATTGCCTACAAGCCCCATTTTAAACCCCAACATTTAGAGTCTGAGCAATAGAGATGATAAATTGACATCCCTCCTTTGACTCCAAAATCGCGGATTTCCGCGGATCCGAGGGAACCATCAGCATTGTTTGAAAAAATTATATTATATTAAATGCCATTGGCATGTCATAAAAGCAACATAAAGGTAATAAAAATAGTTCTGTATAGTATACACACAACACATGTATTTGAGCAAGTAGGGCTAAGTCTCCAACAGGATAAAAAGTTGAATATGACAATGACATATGAGGTGAATACACCCAAGTGGAATCACAATTCCAGTGTAATATGTCAGGTTTTAATGGGTAAATTTTGCCATTAAACTATAAAAGAATATCTGCTTTTTTTTTAAAGGCAACAAATCACTTTATAACGCCATAAAGTCAGGATATTATATTAAATTATAATAGTACCTCTATTTACATTCTGACATACATCTACCAATTGGTTTCCGTGACAAATAAATATATAAACAAAGGGACCAATTAACCAACTTTCTTGCTAAAAGCCAAGTTACTGGTGTACACAGGCATTCCACAGGCAATAATATTATTATTCAAACTATATGAATCCGGATGGTGAGAGGCCTACTGGACAAGACATTCAAATTAGAACCCCATCGTCCCTTGTTCAAAGCCCCAACCACAGGCACTTCATTAAAAAGGTAAAGAATAGGTAGAATGGGAGCCGTGTTGTCAACTGTGTGAAAATACCCAGAAAACTAAAATATTGCAACCAGTTACTGCTTGATTGAATAATATCAAAATATTAAAATGCGGGGAAAGTAAAAAAGAAATTGCAGTATTTGGCAACAACAGCTAAATACAGCTGACTTGCAGCTTGGAAAAAAGACAATGCTCACGAATATTGCTTGTTGAATGAAAATAAATGGATGAATAAATTAATTAAATAATGACATTTAAAAAAAAATTCTGGCTTGCAAATTGACAAAGGGACATAAATGCTTATCAATATTGCTTTTATTGCTTTACAAAATGTGGCATCTCATTGTAAGATATTTATTGCTTGGTGAAACTCAAAAAATTTCAAGAATAAAATAAGAGCTCATCGTGTTGGGATGCCCGAATGGATATAATATACAAACTGCAGAGGTCTAGTAAACTAGGGTTTGAGACTTCCTCCTCATTAATTAAAAATTGTTTCATTGAATAATTACTGAATCTGTTCATTTATTCATTTGTCTAAATATTTATTCATTTACTTATCTATTTATTTATTTTGCTAGTTAAATAGTGAATTGGGTATTCTTTGAAATTGGCAAGATTATTGATCACAAATTGACTCAGACAATACAGATTACAAGTCTCGCATGCCGTCAGATCTATTAATAGCTCAAATTCCCCAAAACATCCATGACTAACAGATATAAGGCCCTCTCCTCCCCCAACCTTATAGGAGGGCAGGCACTATCAAACAAAAAAATGCAGAGAAATACAGTGCTAGAAACAAAAGAAAAGAAAATCATGGTATCTACATTAACAGCCTCAACAAGAGGAAAATACGGACAAGGAATATCCAATGTCAAAAATGAAATAAAAAATAATAATAAGTCATCCATCTTTGTCTTTCCAGACTTAAGTAATCCTTCAGAGCCATAAGGTCAAATGGAGCCAGAGTTTATCCCAATTTCTATAGTGTGAAATGGGCAGTTGCAAATGTTTGCTACCTTTTAGATAGGACGCTAGTCTATCGCAAAGTACTTGTCACCAGATCTAACAGACCCAGTTACCCAATCACTGCTGGGTGGACAGGAGTGAGCGGGGATCAGAAAAAAATCTCAACCTCACCCAGGATCGATTTTGGTTCCTTTTCACGTAAAGCTAGTGCTCTAACAACTGAGCCACCGCATTCCCCAATTTCCAGACTTAGGTATTGTTGTTTTGTTTGACGTTTTTAGCAGTATTACGTTGCTTGCGGTTATTCAGTACCAGACAAAAAGGAGATGATGGGATAGTAAAACGATTATGGTACAGATTAACAATTTAGATGCCAATTACTGAAAAAGTAAGATAGGGGAGATTAATCTATTTGTGTGTCTAGCATGAGATCTAGTCCTTTCCACATACAGCATATGATCCCTGCCAAGAAGGATACACTCAAATGGTATTAAGACCTATAAATGAATAAAACCTGTAAACAGGGAGTGGGTCTACAAGGATAAAAATATAGTCAACCTAAAAAAGGAACTGCAGGGCACAATTTGACTGTTTCCCTCTCAGTTAAAGATCCCAGTCGGAGTTTGGTTAAACAAAGTAATCTTATTCCATGACAAGGACAAAAGGCAAGGGGGTAAGAAAAAATAAAAACGAGGATATAAGACACAGTAAGAATGACCTCCCTAACCCAAGAAAAGAAGCCAAAAGTAGGACCTCAAAATTGGGAAACTTTCCAATCCAGAAACCTGGTCAATCAGGACTAAATCCTAGCGTATAAATCCTAAACCAAATCACTTTTTCATTGCTTGTGCCAGTGTGTACATCTCTCTAAGCTGTTCTTTTCTATGGTTTTCACAACCTGGGGAAAAAAATTGTTGAAAATGAATGAATGAGTAAATAGATAAATTCATTAATAAACCAACCTACTATAAAATGTGAAAAGTTGAAGTCGCAGGCCCAAAAATTAATGAATCTCAGCTTTAAAAAAAAAGAAAATTGGTTTCTAAAACAAGAGATGTTTTCAACAGAATTAAGTAATGCCTCAAAGTCCTGAATATCTTTGCCCTGCCACCAAACTATATTTAGAAAAAAAAAATTGTCTTGAACAAAAAAATACTCTTGTATATCTGTAGTTAGATGGACTAAAAGAATCGTAATTCTAAAAACTTTTCATAATAGCAGGCATTGATGGCTATGCTTTAACTTAAAGCGCTTTAAAATATTTATTTCACACACATAATATAAATTGACATTTAGCCAAAAAAAAATGCTTCATTATGCTTTTATGGAGTTTGTAAACTACATTTGGACATGTATGATGCTCTTTTAAAAAATTTAGGCCATTCTCTGATAAAATGGATAGGACTGTGTGTAAAGAGAAGCTTGTCCCACAGACAAAAAAAACAACAAAAAAAACAGGATAACTCGACAAGGTCCTCGTCATAGGACCAAAGCAAGCCAAGTTAAAACTTGTGAAAAGAGCCACTTGCGTGGTGTTTAGTCAATTATTTTTCTAAACTGGCCCTGATTAAAAGCTTGTATACTTGCGTATTCGTAAACAACTGAAGTTAACTCTAAACTGTCAATCCTTAATGAAGCAAGTAAGCATATGTCACTGTATGGAATTTGAAGACTGCAGATCAATCTTATTGACTGTCCCGACATATAAAACACTGACAATCACAGACACCAACCTTCTATACTGTGTCTGTCAATGTTACTAAGAAAGTTCAGAATCTTGACCAAAAAAAAAAACATGGTCACAAGTATAGCAAAAACGCCAAAGCATTCAATGTAGCATACAGTATTAATACTATGATAAAATAGAATATAAATATGAGAAAAAAATATGTTAAAAAAAAATTAAATTTTAATTCAATCAAATGAAAAAAAACCCAAAAAAACCCAATAAATTCATAAAAAGATCAAGCTTTCCATTCAGATTAACTTTTAAAAAAAAAGAAGATATGATTCTTACCCAAGAAAGAATTGACACACATGTACGTGTTGAGTCCCGACTCTTGTGTCATTTCCTCTATAAAAACTGGCCCGTCCTCCAATAACAAATCCCATCCACCAACACGCTTCTCTTTCCCACTCAATCTGTAAAGTAGAAATTGAAAGAGTGTGAAATTAAAATATGTAAACCAGGAACAATTAAAAAGTTCTTATATTGCAACGTTTAGACCCTTGTATATGACCAGTTGACAGTATGGCAAGGAGCAAAATTGGCGCTTTAGTGGAGTCTGGTGTAGCATGGTTTCACTGAAACTTGAACTAATAAATATATAAATAAAAAGATGAATAAATAAATTAATTCATCAAAAGATAAATAAATAAATAAATAAACAAATAAAAAGTGAATAAGAACATACATATAACTCTTTCCTCGGATTAACCATACTCAATGCGCTTCATAAAGTTTCATTTATTCCCCTAGCAGGTCATACGAAGTCATTTTTCCATTTCATACAGTTCCAGTTGCCTGTTAGACATCTTTTTTGTACTGAAACTCTTAAAATATCCGTCACTGCCTTCAACCAGGTACTCATTCACACACATGAGTTGAGTGGGGCAATGCATGTAAAATGCCTTGCCCAAGGGCTCAACTTTGAGACCAGAATTTTCCACAATCAGTCACCCATCTGATGACTGATTATGCATAACACTGCTTGACTTTTGTGACAAAACGAGTCACTATTTCTGCTAAGCCACCGTGCCACACTGAATAAAACTTCGCCCATCATCTCAAACTAATTTCATGTAGAGTAGATCAGATGGTGAAAATTTTGAGTTAAGGTTCTAAGTTATGACACTTTAGTAATCTATCATGAAGAATGAATACAGTTTCTTACACTGTTTAAATAGAATATGTAATATTTCTTATCATTTTGAACTTATTATTTCATCTTAAAATTCAAAATCGAGTGTAATGTTTATTCGGTACTGAGGCTATGGGTCACACATTGTAAAAAAGCAACGCACCTGTTTTCAAGGTCTAGCACATTGAGGACATCATTCAACAGACCACATTTCAACACATAATCTTCTTTTCCACTAGCTGTTAAGGATGGGGATGCATTGATCTCAATGAGCCATCTGAGGAAAATTAAAAGACAAAGAAACTAGTATGAGGACTTTTACCCATTATCATTA
Organism: Berghia stephanieae; assembly: GCF_034508935.2. Lineage (NCBI taxonomy): Eukaryota > Metazoa > Mollusca > Gastropoda > Nudibranchia > Aeolidiidae > Berghia > Berghia stephanieae. The sequence continues at coordinate 22,991,948 of NC_088366.1, forward strand.
TTCTCTTCCTCTTCATCCTCTGCAACATCTTCATCATTGTTTGTATAGCTTTCATCTTTAAAAAATATTTTTTTTTCAACTTGAGCTTTTATATAGCGCAATATCCACTAAACATGCTCAAAGCGCTTTACAAGGGGTTCCTGACCAACAGCAACACATAACAAGTAGAACGAGTCACGATGCTTGTTAGGCAATATTACAATTCTTTCTGACAGAGACAATGCTGTTAACGACCTGGTTCTCATTTTACACCTGAGTATGGGGAGAGAACGTAAAGAGCCTTTTCCAAGGACAACTATGTGCTGAGCCAGGCTCAAACCCAGGACCTTCCGATCCGAAGTGAGTGTCATACCACAAGACCACATCGACACATCATCTGACAATCGTCACAATGATATTAATCTGTGGAAAATCTTCTTCTTATGATACTTAATTAAAACTAAAGAGTTAAGCTGAGACTGCTGTGCAGAAGTGTGACGGTAAAAATTATTCTTATTACAAAATCAACATTCCAATATAAATTTATCCAATCTTTCCTACATTTAGGCATTTAAAACTTTTAAAATTTATATTTTATCAAGCAGAGCTATAGATCATTTCTCGCATAACTTATTGATCAAATCAATATACTAAATGTAATAATTTCTTACGGTTTGAGGTTTTCGTCCAAAAGAACGTCGTACCCGTACATCTCAAAACAGTGCTTGTCATTGATAATTATTTTCTGAACACTTTGAAGGCTTTTGATTATAATGTTGTCTATGGCTGCACTCAACTGTTTCACCTTTGGAAAGAAAATAAGGGCAGTGGTTGGTAGAGTTGGTTAGTAGTTCAGCTATTTCATAAATGATGATGACGATGATGGTGATGATTATTATGATCTTATTTATGTGCCTGTGTATGTATGTGTCAATATATTATGTTATGAATGTTCTTCATAATATTGTAATATCACATGTAACCAAATGACAAATTGTCACTATTTTGAGGACAATAAAGATATGTTATTATATTATTATTATAATTATTATTATTATTATTATTATTATTATTATTATTATTATTATTATTATCATCATCATCATTATTTCAATGAATGAAAGCTCATTGTGCACTTTTTTCAAAGTAATTAAAAAATTTCCGTTATGATTTTGGACTTATCCAAAAAAAAAAAATTAAAAGAAAAGATTGAACGAACTGCAGGTCTCATTTGAATCAAATAGCTTAATTACAGAAGTTTTCCATGATATAGTCTTATCAAGTCACAGAAAATCAATATAGGAATAGAATCATAATTCATCAATTTTCCAGGCCAGTGAATAATATAAATCAAATTATAAATAACAGAGACAGAGAGTTATCCAGTCTGTTAGTAACATTTATGCATTTATGTTTTTTATTATATTTATTTCTCTTATGATAAACAGTATCTTTTGCACTAGAACAATATTTATTTGAACTGAGACAAACAGGTTTGATACACATGTGTCTCACACCAATATATACATATATAAGGTGATGGTCACAAATACACACAAAAAAAAAATAGATTCTCTTTATTCAACAGTTGTGTGTTTGAGTGCGTTAGCATGGGAAAATATTTTAAAGTATATAGGTGAAGCAAAGTGCAAAAAGTTTTGGCAGGAGCGCTATAGAAGAAGTATTATCATTATCATCATTTAAAAAATTGTCTTTAGATATCAGTAGGTGTTTAGCAAGCCCAATACCCCCCATTACGAAACGAAGATGATATCACTGTATTGCACTGCCTCGTGTGTAAAAAAGAAAAAGTAAAAACCACAAACCACTTACAGCTTCATCTCCGTGTTTAGCAGCCAAGTATTTCCTCAACTGTTGTGTGGACCATTTACAACCTTTCTCAGGATCGTAGTCAGGTGATGTCTTTTGAACGGCCACATTTGTCAGATGAATGTCTTTGTTATGTTAAGAAACATACAAATTTATAAAGTCCTTTCCACAAATTTACAATAATCAATCCGCTTTTTAATGTTTCATTTACTCCACACGAAAGACAGTTTCTATGTAATACAGTGAATGCTGTCGATTAGCCTCCCTTTTCTGTGCTAGAACTCATACAATATCCAATACTACCTGTAACCAAGTACTTATTCACACTGTGTTCAATGAGGAAATATGTGTAAAATACCTTAGCAAAGGACTCAAAGTCAAGGCCAAGGACATAATTTTGCGATCATTGTCATCCAGGAGATTGCTAACCATGAAAAATGTTGCTTGACTTTATTACAGGATGAAACGTCCTGCTTGGCCATCAATCCCATATGTTTGTGAACAATAATTTTCATGCCAAAATAAAAATAAATGGGATATAATTTGTCAAAACTCAAGTTGAATGGAAAATGAATAAAAACATAATGATGGAACATGATTCTCTATTAAATTTTTTGATCAATTAATACCAGTCTATTTAATAGCTTCTTCCAACAAAAAATTGATCATTTGGTACTGTCAGCTTCAAGTGTGCTAATTTGAAAGCTTCGTCTTATTAATTAATTTTTTTTGAGACCATGTTATTGATTGTGTTATTTGAAATATTACTATTTAGTGATCTTTTCTATTAATGCAAAAGAAAAAACAACGAAATTGAAAATGATAAATAAATCAGAAATAAACAGAATTAGGAAGTTGATTATCTACATGATGGCACCAGTTGTATGGTCAAAGGAAAAAGCACAGAACTAATTGTTGACAAAAATCACTTATATATTGAACTGAGCAAACCTGGAATAGTATAAGGTTTGATTTTTTTATGTCATACCTTTAATGTTCTCTTGATCGTTTTATAATTATTAATCAAGTGGAAGAACATTTAAGATTCGCTTTCAAGCAACAACGTGATCAATATTGTCTGATTAATTATTTTTGTCATTCACAGAGATGTAAAGTAAATATTCATTGATGACTGTTTTAGTTATACATAAACCTCTATTATCAAATTTAGCTTTCCCCGTAAGCAAGATATTTAATGATAAGATATATATATTGAGGGATATTGAAAATTTATGACTCTTTGGAAAGGATACAAGTATCTTCTATAGAGTCCATGGAAAATCTGGTGTTGGAGAATCGAGCAAAACCCTCTCTGTACAGCCACACTTTAAGAGGATTGTACTGGAAGAAAAAAAGAAAAATTTAAATAATAGAGCTGAAAAAGAAAACATGACCCTTTGCACAATGGTCAAAAACACAAGAAATAAAAAGTGACTGTTTCTTTATTGGTAGTGATTAATGCAAGGACCAGCAATTTTCTTACAGAGGACTTTTACCAAGAGTAAGCAGTAATCCTTTCAGATTGTTCTTTTCTATGGTAGAATAAGAAATATTATTCTCCAGATATTTATAAATTTCAAAAGGTACTAGGCTACATGTTAAAGTTTCATAAATTATTAGTCACAGCGCATCATATTTTTGTCTTCATTCTGCATCATATTAGCCACGTTATTAAGACATGACTTGCTGGTATCTAAAAAAAATAAAACAACTTATTAATTCACCAGACACAAAATATATACCTTTAATGTTGGCATCTTGTTATTTTTGTTGTTTTACATGAGTGAAAAAAAAATTAACCCCGATTGATTATTTTTTGTGACGATGCTCTATAGATCAGCTGATGTCAGAGTAATTCCATTCTGCTTTTCTTTTGAGTTAGACTTAGAATATTCATTTCTGAAAGGGATGGGTAAAGGGAATTTACATTTTTGTAGAATATTATCAGAATCTTAACTCTAAACTGGGGGGTTTCAATTGCTCAATCGGTATAAAATATGCCTCACAAAAATATAAAATGACAGGATTGGTCCCAGATTGAATCGAGGTTTTTACTGATCCCTCTGTCATTTGGCAGATGGGACTGTTAGATCTAGTGGGAATTACATACCAATGGACAAATATTCTATCCAAAGGGTAGCAAACAATTGTTCCTGCCCAATGAATGCCACAGAAAAAAGTATAACTATGGCTGAATTGCCATTATGGCGTTCTTCAATTGACAAAAAAAAGAGTGGGAATTTGACTTTTTTACACTAGCACTTTTACAATGATCGTTACTGCCTATAGTCAGGTATTTATTCACACCGAGATAAAGTTTAGATAGCGTATAAAATGGCTTACCATTGACTATGCTCAACATTACTTATTTGTGTTACTACACAAGGCACCAAACCCTGTTTCCATCTATGCCTTAACATTAAGTATTTATTGATAACAATATCTAGCTTGAAAACGAACAAAAAGAGTTTTGATAAATAAATCCTAAAAGTGATTCTAATAGGTTGGGGTTAATAAGTGATAAAAAGAAGATATAAAGTTAAATTGATCAAAAACAAAAAAAAATTCAATTTGTTGCATTTTAAAAACTTCTTTCTCCACAAATAAGCTTAAATTGAACCCAAATTTCATACTTTTGGTTATAGATTCAAGTTGCAGCACCCCAGAATAACACAGTGCAACTCCTGAATTTTGTCTGGACCTGGGAAATTATGTCATTATCCAGGGTTCCCAACATGGCAGTAAAAAGGGAGCATAATTGGACTTTAATGCGAAATGCAGACCACTCATTATAATTAGACAAGTCATAACCACATTAAAAAGTTTATTGCCTCTGATTTCAAAGAGCTTATAATTACAAGTTATGCTTTACCTCTTTGATACACTGTTTTGATCATAATAAGTGCTCAAGCGCCATTTTTCCTATGTAGTTTATACAGACTTGGGACAAGCATGACCATGACTGTATTATTATTAGCCAAAAATACTGAGTAAGGCATCACATTGGTCAGAAGAAAAAAAAAACACTAGAATTTTGCACCAAGTGTCAATTTCAATTGCAAATTACCGGTATATTGATGTTGCTAATCACGGTTTTAATTCAAATGTATGTCACTAATTGAGGTGTTCGTCACCAACAATATATAGCAAAATAAATAGGGACCAGAGCTTCATGCCACTATTCAGGATGCCGTTATCACAAATTTAATGCAGTGAACACAAATTCAAACTTACAGAAATTACGAGTACATAGATTCTAATGTCAAACTTCCTTCCTCCAATCAAGTACGGATTTTCAATGTATCTTTGTACCACATAGGTCTCTGGCATGTCTTTTGGAGGGTTGGGGTCACCCAGGGGTTGGTATTCTCCCTGTGATAAACAATAGAAACATAATCAGTATGAGAAGAGTTGCAACCGTGATGAAGATGATGGTGATAAAAGCAACTATTATAATAATAATGCTAATAGCAATATTGATCATAATAATAATAATAATAATAATAATAATAATAATAATAATAATAATAATAATAATAATAATGATGATGAAAATAATAATAATGATAAACATTATAATAATGGAATAATGGAAATTATAATAATGATGATGATGATGCGATGATGTGTCAATGACACAAAAATCAACCAAGTTTTAATCACCTTTTTCCAATCTGTAATGTCTTTTAGTTTCCGAAAGAGGAAAATTCCCTTCCCTTGAGACTTAGCAGCAGGTTTCATGATCCAGATCATTCCTGGATTCCTCTTGAACTCCTCTACAAAAATGTGATACTCCGACTGGTTTTACATATAGAAATAAATAAAGAGATCAAATGAGTGTAAGCCCTTTGCTTTTTGGGGGGAAAGTGGTATGAATCTTGGCGTGAAACATGTAGGTCTTGGGTTTGAATACTTCTATAGGTGTCACTGGAAAAGGCTATGTGGTCACATTTTCTCACCATAAGTTGTAAAGAAAATGATCATCTAACCGGTAACAGTATTATCTCAGCCAGTAGAAAATGGATAATGCTTGCAAGCCTTATGTATCGTACTACATGTTAAGTGCTGCTCTTTTCTTAGGATTCCTTGTAAGCCCTTTGAGCATATTAAGTGATTACTGCAATATACAAATTCTCATGTTTTGTTGTTGCCTTCGTTTGTTTTTGTTTTTTTCTTTCCCAGATACGGGGCGATTTTACTAAAACTGGTATCAAATTACAATCTTCAGGATCTAAAATAATAATTGTTACCATTATCTATATCATTACTATTATCTTAAAATAACCAAAAAAAAAACCCAAAAAAACTTGACTACAGAACAATATCCACTTAATGTGCTAAAAGTACTTTACAAGCAGTACCAAGACGACAGCAACATCTATCATGTAGGACAAGACATATCGCCTCCTAGGCGCTATTACATGTTTTACTCTGACAGAGACAACACTGTTACCAGCCAGATAATCATTTTAAACCCGAGTACAGTAAGAAAATGTATGTAAAGAGTCTTTCCCAAGGACTTAATTTTGTGCCACTAAGAGCATGATTAACCTGGGACCTACAGGTCCAAAGGTGAGCATACCACAAAACTATAAAGCTGCATAATATCCAAATATTTTAAATATTAACATTGTTATTATTATTATTATTATTATTATTATTATTATTATTATTATTATTATTATTATTATTATTATTATTATCATTGTCATTATTATAACCATCAACATTATCATTTTTCAAATCATCTTTTCAAAAACCTGGGCCAATCTTTGAGAACATTTCTTGAAGTAGGTAAAATGATTTAAACAAGGTCACACAGCATAACAGCGTGTGTCCAACTCCTAACTCTATGTTATAAAACGAGGATTATATCACTGTGCAGTGTTATCTCCTGCTCTATAACTATCACCATCATCATCATTATTTCTATTTTAATTTTATTATCATTATTTCTGACTATGATTTATTTATCATTATTGCGATTACCGATTTCGTTTGTTCTTTCTAAATCAAAGTTAACAAATCAAATGAAAAGAACCTTATTTATCATACTCACAGGTAATTCGAAAGTTGATGGAAAAAAGTCAAACCTGCAAGTAGGAATGAAGATGAATTTAATCATACAGAGTGATTATAACTAAAAATATCAGTCTCTTTTAATTATTCCACACACTGATACTACTATCTTTTTAAAAGAGGTTTTATATTTAGTCATATGAGAAGACACAACAAGTTGAAGAAAGACAAAAGATGTGTTGAAAAATAATCGAAGGAGAATAAAGATGACAACATACAATTTAGATAATATCAAAGAAATTATGGAAATAACGATTACAATTCATGGTGGGATCACAGTAATCAGAGAATGGTGGAAAGCTATCAATTTACTTCAACTTGATTGATATAATCAAGTATTTATACCTACATTAAAAAAAACTTACATTTGTGCCTCATTCTTGCCCTGTTCCCTTTCTGTTTGTTTGCGTAAACGCTTCAAATTTTTCACCATCAGGTTTTTTCTTGTTAACTAAAAAATGACAAAACAAAACTCAAATTGAGGTAAATGTATTAAAGAGACATGTTAACTTATTACAATCAATGTTGCAAAAATTCAAGACTACAGCTCTAAGAAGTAATAGCAAAGAAAAGGTGTAAATAATGTTCCTTTAAAAAAAACAAGGCTACTATTTCTCATATCCATGAGCATGTAAGGCACTTGTTTATTTAACTCATGAAAGAACATTTACCTCATAGTGGTTACGAAAATGCAATATTTTCTGGTGTTCTTGAAGAAACATTGTGTCATAGTTTGCATGAAGCCATTCTCGATCACACCAGTAAAAATCCCATTCACCGTCCCTAAAAATTTGGACAGAAAACAATATGATACAATCCTGATCTAATGAAATTGAGAATTCATTTTTCATTCAAAATGAATTCCTTAATTCCAGAATATTAAATCTTAGCTCCAAGAACCGAATCTATCTTTTCTAAATAAAATGTATGCTTATAAAAAATTTACCACCAAAAAAAAAAAAAACAAATGAGTACGTAAACAAATCCTATCTAAAAACATGAATAAAAATTGATGTTACAATACCCTTGTACTTCTTGCCAACCTGGCCTTGATCGAAGAACATCGTAGATTGTGTTTTGAGCAAAACATTTGAATCGAATTTCCCTATCACTGTCAAAAAAGATATTAAGATATTCTTTACTTCACTACAAATTGAGGATAATTCAATCCAGTACTCTGCTTGTGTGTAAATAGATTTATTTTTAAATACAGGTGAAATCAAGGGGTTTCTTTGACCCTCAGTCCTCCAAGGAACGGTTTGGGGAGCTGGGCAAATTAGAGTTTATGGAAAGTACTTGCAATAGATTAGCGTCGCATCCAAAGGGTAGTAAGCAAATTCTTTCTGCTCTACAAGAACCAAGGGCTCTGAAGGTTAATTTTTTACATGTCAAACTTAACCAGCTTATCTGAAACTTGAAAGGAGGAAATTCCTTCCTTGGCTAATACAAGGTCTTTGTCTTGTACAGCTGGAAATGGAAATCAGATTCTATATGACCTGCTAGGAGGATGGGTTAAGTAATATGAATATTTTAAAGGTGATATTACTGTGGAAATGTACTGTATAAATGTGCAAACATCTCATCAAGCGAGCCTTCGACCAAAAAGCCGCACTCTCTCAGGACTCAAAACCCTTTAACAGCGTTAATGCTTGCATGAAAAGAAAACAAGTGTATTACCTCACAAAATCTTGTTCAGCATTATATTGAAACAACTTAACTTTTTGACATGTGATGAATACATTATAACTTTTAATCAGCAACATCGCAATTCCAATTAAATGGAAGTAAAATTGCTTTTTCAAATGTGGGTTACTAGTTGATAGTAATATTCAGTCAAGCTAAGTAATTCAATTTATATAAAAGAGATTAAGGGTTATGATTGTTTGTTTTTAATTAATATATTACTGAAATATAAATAGATAGGCACAATTATATTTCTCACAAAATCTACAACATGAGAGAGTTCTGTGCTATATATCAACATTATCATAATCTTTATCACCATCATCATTAAATATTATCATAATCGACTTTTCTTATAATTTCTCCTTTTTTCATACATATATGAGAATACAGCTAAAATCAGTTATATTAACCTGATGACTCCTCTTGCAGCCCTCTGTCGCCCATGTATGTAATTAAGGCCCTGCAAAATGAAACAAAATAATAATTCTAGGAATTTCATATCACAAAACAATCTCAATCAAAACTGTTTGGGGAGGGGTTGGGGGTTTTGTAGTTCAATTGTGAGAACACATTACTCACAATGAACCTGGCCCAAATCTGTTTACGTCAAAATTTGGGAGGGATATAGTTGTGTTGTTTTATAGGTTAGGTCTTACAGAGTATGAATTAAAATTGTCATCTTTGCAGTCTTTCTAGAAAAAGGAGAGTAAAAGAACCGTTAATGTGGCAAATTTATTATAATGCTCTAGCAATATGTAGTCTAATAGAATACTGTCCACAGCTAATAGCCATAACACTCTTTTGCAAATCATAATTTGCATGACACACCTGACATCGTGAAATATATTGACATAAAAGAGCACACATTCTCAGCGGGTTTGATTTTTTTAGTTGTTGTTGTAAGGCTAGTGACAGTAAAAAGAAAAATAGTACACGAAGATAAAAAATACTACTCATAAAGCCTCCAAACCTGGAAAAGAATTGAAACTCGGAGAGACAGACTGCAGCAAGCTTCATTGAGCTTTTAATACCCTTTATCTTTAAATTTAAATTTATAAAATCATCATCAAAGAAGTGGTCCATGCCAGGTGATGCATAGGTAAAAAATAGTTGGGTTTTTTTCATTGCATTTCAGGAGGAAGGGGGTGAGGGAACTCACCTGACCCTCTTGATCACACAAAATCTTTTTATAGTTATACTGAGGGAGTGATCCCCAATCCCCTTTCTAAGTTTTCATTCTCATTCTTTGATTTGATATTTTGACCACCCAAACTTCCCATTTCCCAGCTAAAAATAACAAAATAGTTTTGCAACTCCTTTCCCTCATATTTTTTAAAATAATCCCTTTTAATCTTCTTTTCTTCAAATAAAGTGACTGACTCAGTAGTACAGTTGATGCGCATATTAAAAAGATAAAAGAAAATAATATGGTAATTTCCTAAAAAGTCAGCAATGCATCTAATTTCTCAATATTGCTCAAAAGCTTGATACCACAAGGAGAGTTGGTCCTTTAGCGAAATTTATTTTGGGAAAATAAGTAAAGATGACTGTCAACCCGTCAAAATAAAACTACAAAAGATATAATGTGGGAAACCGGTTGCTGGGCAAGATTGAGCTACTCAACAAGGACAACTTCTTTACGAAAGGCCCAAACCATTGTCTCCAGATTTGTAACTGTTACCTGAATTCCCAGAATTTGATTAGAAAATCAGCATTGGTAAAGGACAGAGGTCCCTGTTGCCAATTTGCTTTGTTTACACAAAGACCGTAGCCAGATGGTTTAAAGTGTTCCAAGTCCAAGGCTAAAAATTAGCCCATTTTTTTCTGTATACGAATTATTTCTAGCAACCAAAAATACAGCCAATTAACAAAAAATTGTGCCTTTTTATCATTTTTAAACGCGCCATGTTAGTGATCCAAAAAAAAAAAATTTTTTACCTTAAACCTGATACCACTGTGGCTGATAAAGAAAATGATTGCCAAAAAAAAAATGAAAAGAACAAGAGGAAAAAATCTTCTTTGTACCTTAAACCCGATATCACTGTGTGAGATTGATAGAGAAGAAGTTTGTCAACAATAACAACAAAAAAAAAACAACCCCCCCCCCTACACACACACACACACACACACACACACACACAGAGATTTCTCTTTCTCTCACTCCCTCATTGGAGTTTCTTTGCCATGCCATGCCTTCCCCTCCCCCTCCCTCTTCCCACCCCGACTCCAGAACGGCTATTAACTACAGTCAGTCTCTGTGTAAATAAAGCAAGACGGTGGCTTGGACCCTTCTCCTTTACCAATGCCAGGAAATCAATTTGTTGGGTTACTTGCATTTTAGTATTAAGCTTGATATCTCATAATCAATTGTCCTTTTGCACATCCCCACCGACTCCAGCATTTCCAAAACACTCTTTACTTTTGGGCCCCTCTCATTCTCCAGTCTAGTCTGTCATAATTTTTTGTTTTGTTTTCACTTCACCCCATCTACAAATATAAATCCTACAGATTTATGTTTGATTTGTAAGCTTCAATCTCATTATTTACCAGGTATACAATTCGATTAACAAATTATAGTGTCGATACCTTTCCGCGAGCTGTTGTCATAATGTGTATTTTTCTTTCTTTATCAAAATTGCATTGTTGATATTAATGAAGGATGGATGCAAAAAGCGTCATTAGCAACATAAAAGTAAAAGAGCTCCATAAAATACAAAGGGATATAACAAAGAAAACTCTCAAGAAAAGAAGACATCTCGTCATCTCTGGGTAAACATGTCCATGTTCATACAACTACCGTTCTCAAGACTACCTTGCGTTAACCATGGTCAAACCCAGTTTGTTTTGTAGTACTACCAAATAAGTGGAAATTAAAGAACTTTTAATAGCTATCTAGATATACCTATTTACTTCCCTTCTTTCTTTGGATCAACAAACTCTGTGGCACATGCGCAAATATATTCTAACCTTCTTGCGTAAAGTGTTATCTAACGATGTCAATATCGCAATGTATCGATAATGTGTACAACACCAAACATCTTATTTTTAAAATAAGGAAAATAAATATTGTGTCTATTCTTCCAAAACTTTCGCATTCTAGGACCATACAACAGTTTTTTTATTTAAAGTATCTATTCAAAAGTGTCTGGATTTTTGCTTCGTGCATAATCAAGTGAAGTCATTAAAAATCGATTTGCCATCGATTATTTCTTTCTGTATCGCAGAGGTTGTCTCAAACATGGCTGCTTTCGTAGGTCGGACAACCAAACAAGCACTTTTACGTGCCAAACCTATTTGTATCAACCAAAATGTAAGAATTTTGACCAATTTGAATGGCTTAATTTATTAGTTTAAAGGTATACCACAGATGGAAATCGAAGTCTTGTAAGCTGATAGCTGCCTTTTGCGAATATGCTCTTTCGAGTTGGCCGGTACTTGAACTTGAAGTCAAAACTGGGTTTGCCCTTGCCCTTGAGTTGATTCCCTAGATTCAAACTTGATTCAGTTTGGATTTTTTAAAATATTTCCTTTCTGTTATGGTGCACTAGAGTGATGTTTTCATAACAAATAATTTCCATACCATGCTGATGTCAAATTATATGCTTCCTATCTCTGGTGATGATTTATTTTGCCGGTCAATCTGTTACTGTTACTGAGTTAGGCTACTGAGAAACTGAAACTGTCACTGGTAGTGGTAGAGTAGGAGAAGTGAGTTTACTTTTGCCTCGGCCTCAATAAATTCTTGAAGAAACCTGCTTTTACAATTGATTCTATCTTGGTACCAATAACTCCTTCTAAAAGTTTATAGTCTAGTCTCTCTTTCGATGGTAATTGTACGTCCAGAAGAGACGAGGTTATTATATATAGTCGCATCGCCCGTGGCTGAGCCGCTGATCGAGCCCCGATATCGATGTTACGGCTCTGGAGTGAAAATTGTGTTTACCGGTGAACATAGTTTTACTTCCATTGCCGTGGAATCGCTTCCTGTGCACTAATTTCGTCACTTCCGGTCTCATTTTAAAGAGGAGAAGCCAGCGCATCAGGCGGCGTTTTCAGATTTTTAATCCGTTCATTCTTTGTTCAGATGCCAGCTGTTTGAAAATTTGGTAAGTTTTAACTTCATTTTAAATACATTTTTCATTATATTACCTATTTTTAATTAATGTTATATTATTCGCCAACCATTTTTCTCTATTTGTGTGAATTTTGGTGGTGATTGATGCTGGCGAAAGCGTCTTTTAGTGACTTTAAATACGATGCGTGTTCATGAAGTTGGCGACGGCCAACCAGGATTGCCTCTCGATGTATCCCCGAGTCTCCTGTGTACAGTGCAGTCTGTAAACTATCGACTGCGTTTGCTTTTGTGACTTGTATAAATAATTTCAAGCTAAATAATTGCTGTAAAAAGACTGAAAATAGTCCCATCCATAATTTTAGTTTTATTTTATGAATGAATGTTGAAACTGAAATGACTTTTTAACTGGGATGATACCGGACAACTAAAAATTATGTTCCACTGATATTATTTTTTATCTTTTATTTTTGTTTGTTCTGCAGGTTAAGTGTGTTGGTTTAATTTAATGTGGTTAATTTCAATACAAATAATACAGAATAGCATGATAGAGCCAATTCAAGTATATTTCATTCATTACTTTACTCTTTACCACAACAAAAATTATTATATAACTTTTAATTTTGTTGATTTAATCATAATCGAAGTACTTTTTTTGTTTTCAGAGTCAGACGTTCATTATGACACCACATTTTCATGTTTCATTTCCTGCCTTGTATTTTTAAATATGAAATTGAAATAACAATATGAATTTGATTGTCTGCCACCTCCAACTCCCGTCGTCTGCCGCCTCGAACTCCAGTCGTCTGTCTTGTATTTTTAAATATGAGATTGAAATAACAACATGAATTTGATTGTCTGCCACCTCCAACTCCAGTCGTCTGCCTCCTCCAGCTCCAATAATCTGCCTTGTATTTTTATATATGAAATTGAAATAACAACATGAATTTGATTGTCTGCCTCCTCCAGCTCCAATAATCTGCCTTGTATTTTTAAATATGAAATTGACATAACAACATGAATTTGATTGTCTGCCACCTCCAACTCCAGTCGTCTGCCGCCTCGAACTCCAGTCGTCTGTCTTGTATTTTTAAATATGAGATTGAAATAACAACATGAATTTGATTGTCTGCCACCTCCAACTCCAGTCGTCTGCCGTCTCGAACTCCAGTCGTCTGTCTTGTATTTTTAAATATGAGATTGAAATAACAACATGAATTTGATTGTCTGCCACCTCCAGCTCCTATAATCTGCCTTGTATTTTTGAATATATGAAATTGTAATAACAACATGAATTTGATTGTCTGCCACCTCCAACTCCCGTCGTCTGCCGCCTCCAGCTCCAATAATCTGCCTTGTATTTCTAAATATGAGATTGAAATAACAACATGAATTTGATTGTCTGCCACCTCCAACTCCCGTCATCTGCCTCCTCCAGCTCCAATAATTCGCCTTGTATTTTTAAATATGAAATTGAAATAACAACATGAATTTGATTGTCTGCCACCTCCAACTCCAGTCGTCTGCCGCCTCTAACTCCAGTCGTCTGTCTTGTATTTTTAAATATGAGACTGAAATAACGACATGAATTTGATTGTCTGCCACCTCCAACTCCCGTCGACTGCCTCCTCCAGCTCCAATAATCTGCCTTGTATTTTAAATATGAAATTGAGGTAACAACATGAATTCGATCGTCAGTCTCCCCCAACTACTTCTGTATCATTGCTTGGACTTCGATGTATTTATTCAGTATCATTACCTGGATATTGCCTGTGTCTACATTCCATGCAGCCAACAACCCAGAGTGCCTAGATTTTGTTGTCTTCTGTCTTTGCCACATCCCCCCCATTTCCAGTCTAGTTGTCATAATTTTTTTTTTGTTTTCACTTCACCCCCCTCTCAAATATAAATCCTAAGATTTATGTTTGATTTTGTTTAAACTTCAATCTCATTATTTACCAGGTATACAATTCGATTAACAAAAAATTATAGTGCGATACCTTTCCGCGAGCTGTTGTCATAATTTTGTATTTTTCTTTCTTTACAAAATTGCATTGTTGATATTAATGAAGGATGGATGCAAAAAGCGTCATTAGCAAACAAAAAGTAAAAAGAAAGCTCCATAAAAATACCAAAAGGGATATAAAAAAAGAAAATATTCCCAAAAAAAAAGACATCTCGTATCTCTGGGTAAAATGTCCCTGTTCATACAATACCCTTTTCAAAATACCTTGCGTTAACATGGTCAACCAGTTTTTTTGTAGTTACCAAAAAAAGGGAAATTAAAGAACTTTTTAAAAGTATTAGATATACCTATTTACTTCCCCTTTTTTCTTTGGATCAACAAATCTGTGGGGCACGCGCAAATTATTCTAACCTTCTTGCGTAAAGTGTTATTTAAAGATGTCAATATCGCAATGTATCGATAATGTGTACAACACCAAACATCTTATTTTTAAAATAAGGAAAATAAATATTGTGTCTATTCTTCCAAAACTTTCGCATTCTAGGACCATACAACAGTTTTTTTTATTTAAAGTATCTATTCAAAAGTGTCTGGATTTTTGCTTCGTGCATAATCAAGTGAAGTCATTAAAAATCGATTTGCCATCGATTATTTCTTTCTGTATCGCAGAGGTTGTCTCAAACATGGCTGCTTTCGTAGGTCGGACAACCAAACAAGCACTTTTACGTGCCAAACCTATTTGTATCAACCAAAATGTAAGAATTTTGACCAATTTGAATGGCTTAATTTATTAGTTTAAAGGTATACCACAGATGGAAATCGAAGTCTTGTAAGCTGATAGCTGCCTTTTGCGAATATGCTCTTTCGAGTTGGCCGGTACTTGAACTTGAAGTCAAAACTGGGTTTGCCCTTGCCCTTGAGTTGATTCCCTAGATTCAAACTTGATTCAGTTTGGATTTTTTAAAATATTTCCTTTCTGTTATGGTGCACTAGAGTGATGTTTTCATAACAAATAATTTCCATACCATGCTGATGTCAAATTATATGCTTCCTATCTCTGGTGATGATTTATTTTGCCGGTCAATCTGTTACTGTTACTGAGTTAGGCTACTGAGAAACTGAAACTGTCACTGGTAGTGGTAGAGTAGGAGAAGTGAGTTTACTTTTGCCTCGGCCTCAATAAATTCTTGAAGAAACCTGCTTTTACAATTGATTCTATCTTGGTACCAATAACTCCTTCTAAAAGTTTATAGTCTAGTCTCTCTTTCGATGGTAATTGTACGTCCAGAAGAGACGAGGTTATTATATATAGTCGCATCGCCCGTGGCTGAGCCGCTGATCGAGCCCCGATATCGATGTTACGGCTCTGGAGTGAAAATTGTGTTTACCGGTGAACATAGTTTTACTTCCATTGCCGTGGAATCGCTTCCTGTGCACTAATTTCGTCACTTCCGGTCTCATTTTAAAGAGGAGAAGCCAGCGCATCAGGCGGCGTTTTCAGATTTTTAATCCGTTCATTCTTTGTTCAGATGCCAGCTGTTTGAAAATTTGGTAAGTTTTAACTTCATTTTAAATACATTTTTCATTATATTACCTATTTTTAATTAATGTTATATTATTCGCCAACCATTTTTCTCTATTTGTGTGAATTTTGGTGGTGATTGATGCTGGCGAAAGCGTCTTTTAGTGACTTTAAATACGATGCGTGTTCATGAAGTTGGCGACGGCCAACCAGGATTGCCTCTCGATGTATCCCCGAGTCTCCTGTGTACAGTGCAGTCTGTAAACTATCGACTGCGTTTGCTTTTGTGACTTGTATAAATAATTTCAAGCTAAATAATTGCTGTAAAAAGACTGAAAATAGTCCCATCCATAATTTTAGTTTTATTTTATGAATGAATGTTGAAACTGAAATGACTTTTTAACTGGGATGATACCGGACAACTAAAAATTATGTTCCACTGATATTATTTTTTATCTTTTATTTTTGTTTGTTCTGCAGGTTAAGTGTGTTGGTTTAATTTAATGTGGTTAATTTCAATACAAATAATACAGAATAGCATGATAGAGCCAATTCAAGTATATTTCATTCATTACTTTACTCTTTACCACAACAAAAATTATTATATAACTTTTAATTTTGTTGATTTAATCATAATCGAAGTACTTTTTTTGTTTTCAGAGTCAGACGTTCATTATGACACCACATTTTCATGTTTCATTTCCTGCCTTGTATTTTTAAATATGAAATTGAAATAACAATATGAATTTGATTGTCTGCCACCTCCAACTCCCGTCGTCTGCCGCCTCGAACTCCAGTCGTCTGTCTTGTATTTTTAAATATGAGATTGAAATAACAACATGAATTTGATTGTCTGCCACCTCCAACTCCAGTCGTCTGCCTCCTCCAGCTCCAATAATCTGCCTTGTATTTTTATATATGAAATTGAAATAACAACATGAATTTGATTGTCTGCCTCCTCCAGCTCCAATAATCTGCCTTGTATTTTTAAATATGAAATTGACATAACAACATGAATTTGATTGTCTGCCACCTCCAACTCCAGTCGTCTGCCGCCTCGAACTCCAGTCGTCTGTCTTGTATTTTTAAATATGAGATTGAAATAACAACATGAATTTGATTGTCTGCCACCTCCAACTCCAGTCGTCTGCCGTCTCGAACTCCAGTCGTCTGTCTTGTATTTTTAAATATGAGATTGAAATAACAACATGAATTTGATTGTCTGCCACCTCCAGCTCCTATAATCTGCCTTGTATTTTTGAATATATGAAATTGTAATAACAACATGAATTTGATTGTCTGCCACCTCCAACTCCCGTCGTCTTGCCGCCTCCAGCTCCAATAATCTGCCTTGTATTTCTAAATATGAGATTGAAATAACAACATGAATTTGATTGTCTGCCACCTCCAACTCCCGTCATCTGCCTCCTCCAGCTCCAATAATTCGCCTTGTATTTTTAAATATGAAATTGAAATAACAACATGAATTTGATTGTCTGCCACCTCCAACTCCAGTCGTCTGCCGCCTCTAACTCCAGTCGTCTGTCTTGTATTTTTAAATATGAGACTGAAATAACGACATGAATTTGATTGTCTGCCACCTCCAACTCCCGTCGACTGCCTCCTCCAGCTCCAATAATCTGCCTTGTATTTTAAATATGAAATTGAGGTAACAACATGAATTCGATCGTCAGTCTCCCCCAACTACTTCTGTATCATTGCTTGGACTTCGATGTATTTATTCAGTATCATTACCTGGATATTGCCTGTGTCTACATTCCATGCAGCCAACAACCCAGAGTGCCTAGATTTTGTTGTCTTCTGTCTTTTGCCACATATCAGCCATCTTATGGATTTAAGCGAGTCAGTACGTGAGTACCCTTTAATCTGTTCTCTTAGTGATGTTGAATGCAAAGCAATTATCAAATTTTCTAAAGTTCATTTCAATTTTAATGTAGTTTAATAGTTAGTCATATGATACATCTCTTCGAGATGTTCAGTTTGATATATGACATGCCTATGTTGCAGAAAGTTTGCAAAGTGTCGGTATTTATCGGCTTATTGTTTGTTATTATGTAATATGTTACGTAATATTCAATTTTGCATTTTCAGGTTAAGTTTTCTCTACCACTCTTATGTAGTTCTTGTTTTTAATTTTGCATTTTTATCACTGACCATGTTTGCATATATAAAGCGGCAAGCTTGTTTCTCCCGAGTACTGTTGGTGCCCAAATGTCTTGTCCAAGGATGCAAAAACATTGGGCAGTACATTTGCAAGTTGCATTTACTGACACTTGTTCAACTTTATTTCTAGCCCTGTTCATTGTTTTTTTGTTTTTTTTTTCTTCTCTCCGAATACCAGTCATCTTTCGTCTGTTGCTCATTTGCCAATGCCAAATATTAAGTGCCTTCCCCAAGGACACAACTTTAGTGTCTAAATTCATACGTTTACGCTCCTTTCCTCTTGTTTTAACAATTTTTGTGTTCAAAATTAATCATAGCCATAGTATTGTAAGCATGCTCTGGAAGAAGACCACCCTCAAATCTGTTTTTAAAGTTATTATCCGTTCCTCGCGTCTTTATTTTTCATTTTCTAGGGTTATGTAATTGCATGACGTTGCATAATATTGCATAATAATCATTTAATTTTTAAAAAATTTGCTTCGTCTTTCCTTTGCGATCATTTTGATATATGGTTTTATATGTATTCCACCCCAAATAACCGTGATTTTCCATTTCCCCCGCTTTTCGGTTGCTCTCTGGTCACAGTTTTAGTTTCTTTTTTCCTCTTAAATTATATTAAGTATTTTGGTCCACTTTTGCGGACTAATAATCCCGTAACTTTGGTTCTAATTGTCACATTGTCATAATTTTGGTACCATTGAAAAGTGTATTTCTTGCAGAATAGCATGAGACTATTTTGAAAACAATTGCTGCAATCTCAAATTTTCATGCAACTACCTACGGCGCCGGTTATAGTTATATTATATCATCATACTTTTGATTTGATTATATTATCTCACCAGTTTATAATATTTTTACAGGAAACTTTCTACTTTTCTATAATTTCAGGCAAACTTTGTTTCTTTCAACAAAAAGACTGGGAAGAGAGCTGTAAGTAGATTTACAGAATTTTCATTTCTACGATACAATCCAGCATATATGATTATGATGCATATTCTGTAGGCGTTTATTATACTTCTTAGGGCATATGATTGGTAGTGCTGAGGATAAATTTACAAGTCTTACTGATATCTGGAGGGAATTGAGGTTTTTCTTTTTTTTTCTTTATTCATTACTTTTGTTTTTGGACATTAGCATAATCATGAAATTAATGTCTTTTTTTAACAGATTAAATTTATCCTTGACTCATAAATTATATATTAGTGGGCTGAAGATTTTAATTTTATGACAAAAACCATATTCTTGCAAAGAGGGGGAATGGAGGGGGGGGGGGGATTATCACAGTTGGTATTCTAGAAACAAGTGGGATATCTGGCTCTGAATTAAAGAAAAATCTTTAGCTTCTTTATATCTACCAATTAGAGTGATGATTCAATCTTGTAACTTTTTCTCAGGCCTGGATTATTGGTGGTTTAGCTGCTGGCACAGGAGCTATTACTTTGACAGCCTTGGCCCAGCCAACATATGCTGGTGATCTGGTCCTCCACCCTCCTAAATTCCCCTGGAATCACAATGGCTTGCTTGACAGCTTAGATCATGCCAGGTAAGCCATGAGGTTGAGTGTGTAATGTTGAATATGATTTAATGTCCAACCCCAAGTAAGAGGGTTGACGCTTCAACTCACTTAACCCTAACACTGACTATATCCGTCGGTTACCCGGGTTACTTTTAACCCATGCCTATTTATTAAATTTTTCTGAGACAAATTGTATACATAATATCAAAGCTAATGTTTTTAGTTTTTTCATGTTTATGGTAGTTGAATAAAACTGTCTACGTACATGCTCATTTTTAAACATGATGTGTGGCTTCTCTAAGATAATCATATTGATTGATTAAAATTGTTCACAATGTCACACCTATTATTATTATATATGTGTGGCTAGTTATATGTGTATTTCAACCCTGTATGCTGTTACATCAGCATCCTGTTAATGCAGCTGTGTGAAAATATAAATAGTAATTTTTGGGGTTTTTTTTCTGATTTGGATGTGCTTAAATTTAGAATGCTTTTTTTTGTTTTTTAAAATTGTGTCTTGCAGTATACGTCGTGGATTTGAAGTTTACAAACAGGTATGTGCTGCCTGCCACAGCATGAAGTATCTGTGTTACCGTAACTTGGTGAATGTGATCATGACTGAGGATGAAGCTAAAGCTGTTGCTGAAGAGGTAAAGTATTGTGTTAACTAGAAGAGCAGTATACAGCCGAATTATTTATAAAATTAATACATGGAAAATGATTTGAAAGTTATCATTTCTTTTTTTATCTGATAATATTGGCAAAATTTTGATAATTCAAATCCTGTATTTACCATACGTACTGCTCAAAGACAAAAAGAAATGCGTCTCCTCGTTTTCCATGTTCTTGACACTCTATTGTTCGCAGGTACAGTAATTAGTACTATCAGGCCTGCAAATCTTCCGTCTATTGTCGGATTTCCGACAGCACGATTTTGCTCTTAAGTGCTAATATTAAAAGTAAAAAAATAATAGTAAACATAAAATATGTAACGTCAAAGAACGGAACCAATGAAAAAGAAAATAAAAGACTTTTATTTCGTTCCTCGAAAAAAAAAAAATTATTCCGTTTGAAATACCGACTTTAAACATACAAAAATTTTTCATTTGTTGCATCAAAGACAAAGCAAAACTTGCTGTCTATCTGTTAGCTATAATATTATCATGCCACCTACACGCTCCGCTTGCCGTGGATATATTCACTGCCTGGCTACTGTGCCACAGCTAGCGAGAGTGGGTCGCGAAGTTCGTGCGAGTCGTCTTCACACACACACACACACACACACCTAATCAGTAAATAAATAACGCACGCACAGAAGTGTGCCGAACCGGACCGGAAGGTTTCTCTCTATTTTGCTACGACACACATGCATATCTCCGGTTCTTATTTCTCAGTCTCTATATTTCTTTGGTTCCGTTCGGATGTAAGATGGAAAAAAAATAATGCGAAATAATTATTTTTCTCCGAAAGCTCTCACACAACCGCACCATCTCTTCTTCTTCTTCTTCTTCTTCTTCTTCTTCTTCTTCTTCTTCTTCTTCTTCTTCTTCTTTCTTCTTCTTCTTCTTCTTTCTTCTTCTTCTTCTTCTATAAGAATTAATCCAAATAAATGAAAGAATCAGCGTAAACATTTAACACAAACAGGAGCGAAGATGCGCAGCTTCCTGTGTCATCAAGCACGAAATACACATCATTCAAAAATGTTCTCTTCCTTTCATTTTACTAACTCAGACCTGGGCCCTCAAATAATTGGGATTTTTTTTTTGGTACCATAAAATAAGGACCTCGTTATAAAGAAGTAGGGGAAAGTGACATGATTTGACTAGTCAATTGACGTGTAATATCTGTGTTGTGTCCATATTTGTGTCCTGTTGTGTCTATTTTCGCGTGTTCAAATAGTTCCGACAATTTTTTCACCAACCATTTACAGGCCTGTAGTATATAACTATATTGCGATTTTACACAATCAGTTTTTTTTTGTTTTTTTTTAAACACAGTTTTAACAGACAACTCTGGTTTTTGATTTATGGGTTATGTCCCTATATTTTCTTATTTCCCATCATAATGCAAAATTCGACTTGGCTGAAATGAATAACCAGGTCCTGCGAATTTGGTTTTAATCAGTTTTTCCAGCACATCTTCAACCCATGTCATAATCAAGGGTAATGCTAACCACAACCTGCTTCCACTAACATTTTGATTCCCAAATGACTTATGGTACCATTTTGTTTTTTGATCTCTGATTGTTAGCTCCATTCGTGAGTCTTGTTATTTATGGAAATCTCACTGACAGCGCCATATGTGTTTCCAGGTTAGGATTAATTAAGAGTGGTTTTGTGGGTCCTACTGAACATTTTGTCAGGTGGGTCCATTGCATCAGGTCATGGGTAGGAATCCAGGAGTCACAGGGACGGATTTAAATGGGATGTTATCAAAGTTATGTCCTTTTTGTATATACTTAAAAATAGAGGAGGCATTGCCTTTAAATAAACATGTACTGAGACTGAGACAGACATGAAACTATAACTTTGAATTTTCTCTGTCCATTTTGATTGCGGAAATAAAAAACTTAATATTTCATCAAGTACTTGTAATAATCAATAGTATATTACTCTTACAGGCAATGATTGAGGACGGACCTGATGCCGAAGGTAATATGTTTGAGAGACCAGGCAAGTTGTCCGACCACTTCCAGAGCCCATACAAAAATGAAGAGGAAGCTAGGGCGGCTAATAATGGAGCACTTCCTCCTGATCTCAGCTACATTGTTCTAGCCAGACATGGAGGCGAGGTAAGTCTCTCACACTTTCATTCTCTTCTGTTTTCGGTTCTTGTTACATCTTTTAAGCATAAGGTTTGTTGTGAGTTCTCGGGGGTAGGGGGGGGGGTTAGTGTTGTGTTATCGTTTTTTGGATTGAGTGTTGTTTTTGTATCAGTCAAAGAAGGGAAATTTTATGGGGGGAAAGAAGAGAGAGGAAGGTTGTACAGTTTTATGGTTCTGACCTCATAGATAGCATTACCAGATCAGCATCTTATTCGCTGCCTCCAGCAATTATAGCAACCCAGAAAAGTACCCTACACACAAGTATTTTTTTCTCTAAGGGATAACCAGTATAATATTAAGATTATTTAATACTTTGTGGCAGGTCCACAAATTTAAATTATATTCAGGGTGTCCAGCAAGGTCGGATACAGTCTGATTTTTTACCTTAAGGTCGGATTGGTAGGAAAAAGTCAGATAATTGCACTCAAGGTTGGATTTTTTAAGTGATCGTGCGATTCCGAGCGGAAATGCGAAACGCATTGTTTGCAACGAATACGCCAATTGCTAGAATCAAGTCGACCTAAGTCTTCCTATCTATGAAAATACTGGAAGATACCAAATCCGAATAAAGGAGAGTTAACTACCTTGAGAGCTCTTCAATGTCGGTGATAATTTAATACAAGTATTGACCATACGGTTCACTTTCTTACGCCGTTTTCAGTCTCAAATTTAGCTTTGGTTTGGCATTCGTCTAATCCGCATTCATTTTCATCTCGCGAAGGGCCTTTTTTCCTTTTGGATTATACATTTTGCGAAATCTTAACTGGTGTTGTTCAATTGAGGACTATTATTTTCATTTCTCTGGATTTTCTGCCTTTGTGCCTCCTCTATTAGTCTATTCTTGTAGGTCTAGTAGATTAGATCTGTAAATCGAGATAGTCAACTGTGGCTCGTTATTGTACTAGATCTAGAAATCTAGATTAGGCCTATTATAAATTTTGGCAGACTGTGTTTTTTTTTTGTTCAATTCATTGCTGTTGCTTTTGCTCATTATCCCACTATGGGAAAGTGCTATTTTAATCAAACTTGGCTCAAGGATGAACGTTTTATAGAATGGCTTGGCTGTGATGTAAACAATGCTGAAGTTTGTTTTTGCCGTGTGTGTCGACAAAATTACACCATAGGTTTGTCAGGGATCAAAGCTTTGACATCACGCATGGGGACTGCAAAGCACATGAAAAAGTTTCAAGCATCAAAGCAAAGTGTGGGAATTTTAAACTTTTTAAAGACAAAGCCAAGTGCTAGTGATTGCAGCAATAGTAAATCTACCTCCAATGCTGTAGACACTGACAGTTCAAGTTCAAATGCCTCTTCTGTGGCTCAACCAACCACTAGGACGCTTGATGCTCATATAAACGATGAACATGTTTTAGCAGCAGAAATTCGTTGGGTTCTACACTTTATCAACTCACACAGCAGTGCTAAATATTTTGGGTTAAAGACACGCAGGGGCCGTGCTTTGGCTTTTAAATTGCTAGGTAGGATTTTTAAGTCTGATAATCTGCTGGACACCCTGTATATTCCACTTATACAGTTATTGGAAATTATATTATACAAAGTATGGTTGTTTTATAGATTTCAATTTAAATTGATAGTAATTACAATAATAACTCTGCACGTATTTATTCAGACCTACCAAGAAAGGTCTGTAAAGTTTGTTACCCAAGGGTACATTGCGGTTATCCAGTTGTTCATTTACAACATTGAACTGATCGCCCTACCCCAGGTCACTTTGCAGCCAGGCCATTTCAGTCTTATGAAATATGCTCTAAACACCTTTGTGATTATTAAAGGTAATTGTACACTTCTTAACAACCCAGTCAAATGAGGTTTTTTAGTGTAAGGTACTTTATTCAGAGACACCATTCTGGAGTCAGAGTTCAACAATCATTGACACCCATTCGATCACTGATCATGCTCATCAAAAGATGTACTATACTGCCGGAGCCAGCAAAGACACCTTTGATTTCGTCACTGAACGAGACACCATGCCGCTTTAGCGTCGACTTTACACATAAATGCATCTGTTTTCATATCCATATGCTTTATAATATTTTAAAATTTTTAATTGACAGGATTATATTTTCTCCTTGCTGACTGGCTACTCAGATGCACCAGCAGGCGTGACTTTAATGGATGGTCAACATTATAATGCTTACTTCCCTGGAGGAGCTATTGGCATGGCTCAGGCCCTTTACAATGAGATCATCGAATACTCTGATGGTAAGACTTAAGAATCGGAAAGCCATGACGAATTTTGAATACTCCTATCTTTTTTTCCTATTATCCATCGTCATCTGTAAACAATACTATCAGTTAAATATTGTAGATGATAAATAAATAGGAAGGTGAAGGAGAAGTGAGGAGTTTGTTGTTAAAATGTAATTTTGTATCGACATTTTGTCAGGTGGCAAGAAGGCTTAGATATCTATTCATTCATGATCATTCTTGAAAGCTCCACTTGTATCTTTAACTGTATTATATTATTTGCAACAGTATGTTAGAGGCAGTTGTTAGCTTGAAGCAGAAGAAGTCTTTTCATGAAAGTCTTTAATTTCATGCTAACTTATATTTTCTGAGCCGAGTTAGAGTGCCTAAATCACACTTGGTACTTTTGGTTAGTTTTTTTTCTCTACATTGCAGTATTTGTACCTGGGCTTAATTCAGATTCAGAAGAGTGTAATAGACCAATGATTTATTTATTTATGCCACAGAACAGAAAGTACTTCACAATAAACCAATGATCTGTTAACTCTTTAGTTGGTAACAAATCTGGCACTACTCTTTTTTCCCAGTTGCTAAGCATTTTGACAAAAAAACAGTTTAATATGGGTTATATTAGTAAAAATGCAACAAAAAGATAATTACTAGGTCCACATACATGAAATTCACATGGATAGTAGTGGATAGTTTAGTGAAGGTGTCACCGCAATCAAATATTTAAATTAGGTCATGTGACCATGGCAGCCATATTGTAAAGCTAATTAATATGCAAATTTGTTGTTACCGTATATTTTGACCCATAATTCCACCCAAAATGAAAATAAACATTATTTCACGACTGAATATTAATAACAATTATATGTAATTAGAAATTTTTTTTAAATTTGTGTTTCCATGTATTTAGTTTATGTTAAGTGCTAAGCAAAGTGACTGAAAAATATGCAAAATCATGGAGAGAAAGAAATGCTACAAGAGGACAGTACAATATTAGGAAATAGAGGTCTAAAATAACACAGAAATTGTCTTTTTTTTTCTTCATTCAACTCCATATTATTTGGGTTTGTATTTTCAGTAAAGTTCATCAGCCGCTCTACAGGATTTCCAAACCAATTCATTATCAACACCATCACACCCACCGCTAGTTTCAGGCACTATCTCTTCGTCATTATCGATGAAACTTGAACCAAAAACGTGCTGCTGAAGCCCCAGTGTCATAATCATTATCATAATTATCATTTTTTAAGGGGCGGTTTGGGTCTTTTCTAAAAAAAATTTAATTACCTATATTGGGCGATTTTAATCATTCTGTATCATCAATATAGGTTGAAAAACAACATTTATGGTGAAAAATTTTAATTATCTGTGTTGATACCCATTTTACGACCTAGTTTGGGGGTCTGACATAAAAAAATATAACAATCTTGTGGCAAACGTTCCACAAAAACTAATAAAGGAATAACCTCCATATTCTTCCCTCTTGTCAACATTGTACCATAGTGTGTCACCATAGAGAGATTTTACGGCTTTAGCTTATGGAATTTTTATTAGATCATTACAAAGTTGAGAATCAAAATTTTATGACAAAATTGATGTAAAAAATTCAGATTTAGGATTATAATTTAAAAATCACAAATCTTATCAAAAAAATCTCTCTATGGTGACATAATACATTATCTCTGTGATAACTGTGGAAATTTTCAGACAATTTCATTGAATAGATTCTGAGAAACGTTTGACACAGTTTCCCATACCCTTAGAAAAATGACATATTGAGAAAATAGCAAAATGGCTTCCCGTTTTTCACACATTTCTTACTACCTGCACCATCTTCGACTGTGTATTTCGTGCATTTATAGTCTACTTTAAGAATTTAGACTTCAATTTTATTATTTCTAAGATAATAAAATATCATTTCCCACCAAAATCTCAAAATCAAATTTTGAAGGATTTTCCTAATAATTAGACCCAAACCGCCCCTTAAGAATAAATCATCCCATTAATCAGAATCATGCCTATTAATTTCCCCATCATCATCTGAATCCATCTGTAAAAGTTACAATAATTTCATTGTGTACTGACAGCCTGTATAAGTCTTAGAGTGTTTGCAGTCACAGCAGTTCAATTTTGACACTCAAAGGCCTCATACTTCACTCATTTATTACAGCTATATGAGTGACGCAACCCGGCTGGCATCACAGACTTACATCTTCCGGTGTATGTAGCAACTAAGGAGTTAAATTATTCATGCCATTATAAGCAATCCAAGTCATTGTTCATTGTAGCAAATTTTTTGAGGTAGAATTCAAATGGAATATTTTCTCTGCCACAACATTAACTTGACTGTACCTTTTTTCTCTCTACGTCAGGAACCCCTGCCACCCAGAGTCAATTGGCTAAAGATGTTGCCACTTTCTTGAAATGGGCTGGAGAACCAGAGCATGATTCACGGAAGTTATATGGCATGAGGGTGAGTTTTATTCTTTTTCAAATGTTGTTTCCATTTCTTTTTTAGACATATCAAATAGTTACTTTGCTGAAGTATTTAGGTTATGAGAGCAAATATCCTTGGAATCGTGAAATCAAATTATTATTATAATCCTGACTGGGTGATATGGATTTATTTCATAACTTGGGTATCTCTAATTGTTAACTCTTTACAATGTAGGTTGTAACAAATTCAAAACACAGAAGGAAAAGAGCATCTGAAAAACATTTAAGTTGATAAGCACACACTGCTAGACCTGTTTCATGTTGCTTTTGATGACTCAGTAAAGACATTTTCACCATTGGAGAGAGAATGCTCAATATACTGAGCTGCATCTGTGACACATGACATACTTCATCTCCCATTTGTCACATAACTAATTTTGCTGCACAAAATAAAGCATTTTTTTTTTTTTTGCTGTTGTTTTAAAGAGACAAAGGCTACAATAAAGTACATTTTATCCATTCTTTTTGATGTCATTTTATTAGTTCAGATAAAGATGTAGCAATTGTTTATCAATTGCATTTGACTTGCTTGTATTGTTAGCGAATATTTACTGTGTAAAAACGCTGAATACAGATTTATTTTTTGAAGAACCTTGTGTAGAAGCATAGCCTGTTTTTTTTAAAATTCTTTGACTGTCTTTATTATAAACTTTTTTTCTTTCTTTCTTTCCAACAAGGCTGCAATTGTGGTATGTTTCTTGGGAGCTGTGGCTTATTATGTCAAACGTTTCACATGGTCTGTGCTGAAATCAAGGAAATTGGCTTTCAAGCCACCCTCCTACAAAAAGTAAATTATAACAACTGGATACTTTATTGTGCACATTAAAAAAAAAAAAGGGGGGGGGGGTTGGTTTGACACACAGAGACTGGGCCAGTGTATGACAGAGTATTAGGTCACTACAGAATATTGATTAGTTTTTTTCTAAGGGATATAATTGTAGACGTAGTAAATGACAAGAAACATGATTGATAGTTTGATTTGTTGTGTAATTTTATTTTCTATTACATTGTACATTTTTGGAGTGTTTGTGCTATTTATATTTTAATGCGACCATATCTCAGCTGAAGAGAAAGCATGAAATTAACGATGTACTAAATGAGAACTTTTGACTAACTCAAATTATGGGACAATTTTTAATTGGTTTTTGTGTATGATATATCTTCTGGTAAAAATATAGGGGGTCAGGGAGATAAAATGTCTGACTGATGAGCTACGACTGTGGTGCGATGTATTCTTCAGGGTCAATTGATAAAATTGACTAATGAGTATGTAACTTTGTCATATATGACATATGAAATAAATTTGTAAATTATTAGAAATGGCTTTGTTTTATTTATTCATTTCATTTTGTTGGTTTTTTTGTGCATGTGTTTTTGTTGTTTTGTTTTTTTTTTATTTTAATTTGAATTCTAGATAATTGATTTGATTATTTGATGTCTGATTAATTTGTGCTCCAGTGGGAGTAAGAGAGAGAACTTTGTTATACTTGTTCTGAATTCAAACTCAACTTTGTTCATGCCCAAGTTCATGTAAAACTTAATTGGTGATACATCTTTCAAAGAAATTGATGATATTGTTTTTGTTTGATTTGAATTTATTGGACCAGTCACTTGAACAGGGACTTTTAAAAAATGGGGTAACTTTGCCACTATGGGTTTGGAGCATTGTGAGTATTCTCAGCCTTGTTGCAGTTATTTTCATCGTTATAAGTCTAGATGTTTTATCCAGGGAATAAGCCGCCACAAGAGGAGATATACTCTTAGTCATAAGCCAAAGAGGCAAGGTTACTCCATCTCTTCAATCATTTTCAAATTTGAAGTGTGTTTGTCAATGATAGAGTTCATTTACAACAGAGATAGTTCTATTGTCCTCCCTGTGACTTTGTTTACGTGTAGTATGATCACTGTTTTACATCGGTCCTGGGTTGGATTTTTTCCTTTACCCTGGGTGGGGTTCCTGACCTCCCATAGTGGGCAGGGAGGTACATACTGTGTCTTCTATCCCCCTGTCTGTTTTCCAACATGCTTTCTGTCTTTGTCTCGGAATGAGATTACTTGGTTTTGTCCAGGCCCTGGCTGGGAGTGAGGGAAACAGTCAAATGTATAGTTAGATTTGGGAGATGATATTTTTTTCTTTGTAAATCATCTCTCTGTATTATGTTTTGTTTTTGTATTATATGATTTATAAACATTTGAGTGTATTCATCTTAGTGGGGACCTGTGCTTGTGTCTGGATGAGACTTTAAGGTGATCTTAAACTAAGTATACTGATAGTGTACTCTTGGAATCTACAACTGTTGCCTATTTGAACCAATTCTCCTTTGTCTGCCTTATTCTTGGATGCTTCAATTGTAATTCTAAAACTTTTTACTATCCCATTTTCTTCCTTTTTACTGGCGCTGATATGACCTTAATGTGTTGCAAGCGCCGTAAAACCCTTAAAAACAACAAAACATTTCCTTTACCATCTTTCTGTATCTGCAAAATGTCTTGTTTTTATACAACCCACTCTTTTTTTTTGGTAGAAATCTTTTTGTATTGATGAATATTTTGTGATCACACAATGCAGGGTGGAAATATCGTCATCAGGGTTTGGCAAATTGTCAATTGCTCAAAAAATGAAATAAAAAGAAAATAGGTAAACATTTGAACTTAGTCAATGGGAATGGGATTATATGGTTTGTTTTTGTTTGTTTTTAAGGGTTTTTACGGCGCTTGCAACACATTAAGGTCATATCAGCGCCAGTAAAAAGGAAGAAAATGGGATAGTGAAAAGTTCTAGAATTACAATTAAAGCACCCAAGAAAAGGTAAGACAAAGGGGAACTGGTTCAAATAGGAAATAGATATAGATTCCAAGAGCACTATCAAAGTACTTAGTGTGAGATCACCTAAAAGTCTAACCCAGACACAAGCCCACTAAAAGGAATACACTCAAATGTTTTACAAATCGTATATAATGTGTAAAGAGAACATAATACAGTGCACAACAGAGAGATGATTTACAAGGGAAAAAATATCATCTCCCAAAACTAACTATACATTCGACTGTTTCCCTCTCAGCAAGGGCATCCGGCCAGGATCAGGACAATACCAAGTAATCTCATTTCGAGACAAAGACAGAAAGCAAGTTGGAAAACAGATATAGGGGGATAGAAGACGCAGTAAGTACCTCCCTGCCCACTATGGGAGGTCAGGATCCCCACCCAGGGATTATATGGATGTACATGTATAGATATTGATGACTATGGGAGGTCAGGATCCCCACCCAGGGATTATATGGATGTACATGTATAGATATTGATGGCGATCATAGAGCTGGCTTTTTGTCATTGGATTTAGAGAAGTTAGTGAAAGCCTCTATATGTCACAACATCATTTTGTGTTCTTAAGCTTGTTTGTTTACTTATAGGGTTTTTTTTACAACGCTTGCAACACGTTTAGGTCATTTCAGTGCCAGTAAAGAGGGATGCTGAAAGAGGAAAAGTTCTAGATCTGAAGTTAAAAGCATCAAAGAATAAGCTAGATAAAGGGGACTGGTTAAAAAAGGGAACAAAATATTCCTCGAGCAATCCACCGATGTGCCCATTCTGACATTCTCTATTTCACTCTCAGGAAATTTTGTTTGTTTTTAAGGGTTTTATGGCGCTTGGAATACATTTAGGTCATATCAGCACCAGTAAAAAGGAAGAAAATGGGATAGTAAAAAGTTCTGGAATTACAATTAAAGGACCCAAGAAAAGGTAAGACAAAGGGGAATTGTCAAATAGGAAACAGATGAAGATTTCAAGAGCACACTATCAAAGTACTTAGTTGAAATCAACTAAAAGTTTCATCCAGACACAAGCACAGATCCAGAAAGAGAATACACTCAAATGTTACAACCATATAAATGTCAAATAAAAATAAACAGTGCATAACAGAGAGATGATTTACAAGAAAAAAATATCATCTCCCAAAGCCTATACATTTGATTTCCCTCCCAGCTAGGGTATCTGCAAGGCCAGGACAAGTCCAAAAATGGAAACTAAGTAAGGTCAAGACACAGTGATACCTCCTGCCCATGTGGGAGTCAGGAACCCACTCAAGACTCAGGAAAAGACTAGGAACGCTGCAGTTGAAATTGAATCGTTCCATTCCAGGGCAAGGACTAAAACAAGATAAGGACAATAATTTAGAGGGATAGAGGAAATAAAATGGCTGTGGGAGTCCCAACTTAACCCCTGACCTAATGTGAATTCCACCCATCGGACTACAAAGAAAGAGCTGTCAAAAAAAAATAAAATAAAAAGGAAGTCAATGGCAAATGTGTTAGTTTTTAAAAAATGTATTTTATCATAACTGATTAAAAACAAATGTCACGTTATAGAATTATATTTTATAAAGGGCTAATGCAAAAATATTAAAATAATTTTAAAATACCATCAATTAATCCAAATTAGTATTGCAAAACAAGATCTTGAAGTATGAATATTAAAAGTATAAACAACAGATTTGTTTAGCACGTCAGTAGTTACACTTCCTGTAATTTTCAGCATTCAGTAATAAGTAAACATAGGTTAACATAATGACTTGTTTTCATTGAATATTAATTAAAATGATAGCTACTCATTGTTATTCTCTACTCAATGAAATTTTGAGCGAAAAGAAAATACATAATGGACTCATATGGTATTTGCTTCCCTCGCCATGCGACTCTGATGATTTATGTCAACACAAAATCATTTTCTATAAATTACATATTTACATAATATATTAAGACAAATTCGTGTTAGTATTATTGTTTTGTTTGTTTTTAAGGGTTTTACGGCGCTTGCAACACATTTAGGTTATATCAGCGCCAGTAAAAAGGAAGAAAATGGGATAGTAAAAAGTTCTAGAATTATAATTAAAGCACCCAAGAGAGAGGAAGACAAAGGGGAACTGGGAACAAATAAGGATCAGATGTAGATTCCAAGAGCATACCACCAATGTACTTAGTTTGAGATCACCTATAAGGATAAGTCTCATCCGGACACAAGCACAAAATCCAACAAAGAGGAATACACTCAAATGCTTACATTATAAATTCAAAATAACAAATATAATAGTACATAACAGAGAGATGATTTACAAGGAAAAAAATATCATCTCCCAAAACAATAACTATGCATTTGACTGTTTCCCTCCTAGCTAGGACTCCGGCCAGGGCCAGGACAAAACCAAGTAATCTCATTCCAAGACAAAGACAGAAAGCATGTTGGAAAACAGATATAAGGAGATAGAAGACACAGTATGTACCCCCCTGCCCACTATGGGAGGTCAGGAACCCCACCCAGTTGTTAGTATTAAATCATTAAAACAACAAAAACACATTTTCTTTAAAAGGACATGGAGGAAAAAGACTGCCATGCCCTTTTTTCTATTATCACTGATCACGCTGATGTAATGCTTTTATCAATGCGTTGAATTCACATATTATATAGACTAGACGAAAAAAACTTTCTTTAAAAACCATCATATTATGCATAGTTTGGGAAGTTATTTAGAGTAAAGCAACGTTCACTTGTAGAGTTTTGAGAAAAAAAAGAAAGAAAAGGAGATAATATTAAAAATCATTTCACACAGTTTTATAGGCAATTAACATGCACATTTATAATACAATACGTTATTTATTACTTTCCTCCTCCTGTAGCTGAGAACCAAAGAAATTTGATTTGTACACATCGAAAGCAGTAAAATATATGCAAATAACTTGTGTTTTGTTTTTGTTTTTAAGTGTTTTACGGCGCTTGCAACACATTTAGGTTATATCAGCGCCAGTAAAAAGGAAGAAAATGGGATAGTAAAAAGTTCTAGAATTACAATTAAAGCACCCAAGAAAAAGTAAGACAAAGGGGAACTGGGAACAAATAAGGATCAGATGTAGATTCCAAGAGCAAACCATCAATGTACTTAGTTTGAGATCACCTATAAGTCTCATCCGGACACAAGCACAAAATCCAACAAAGAGGAATACACTCAAATGCTTACATTATAAATTCAAAATAAAAATATATAGTACATAACAGAGAGATGATTTACAAGAAAAAAAATATCATCTCCCAAAACAATAACTATGCATTTGACTGTTTCCCTCCCAGCTAGGACTCCGGCCAGGGCCAGGACAAAACCAAGTAATCTCATTCCAAGACAAAGACAGAAAGCATGTTGGAAAATAGATATAAGGAGATAGAAGACACAGTATGTACCCCCCTGCCCACTATGGGAGGTCAGGAACCCCACCCAGTTGTTAGTATTAAATCATTAAAACAACAAAAACACATTTTCTTTAAAAGGACATGGAGGAAAATGACTGCCACGCCCTTTTTTCTATTATCACTGATCACGCTGATGTAATGCTTTTATCAATGCGTTGAATTCACATATTATACAGACTAGACGAAAAAAACTTTCTTTAAAAATCATCATATTATGCATAGTTTGGGAAGTTATTTAGAGTAAAGCAACGTTAACTTGTAGAGTTTTGAAAAAAAAAAAGAAAGAAAAGGAGATAATATTAAAAATCATTTCACACAGTTTTATAGGCAATTAACACGCACATTTATAATATAATACGTTATTTATTACTTTCCTCCTCCTGTAGCTGAGAACCAAAGAAATTTGATTTGTACACATCGAAAGCAGTAAAATATATGCAAATAACTTGTGTTTTGTTTTTGTTTTTAAGTGTTTTACGGCGCTTGCAACACATTTAGGTTATATCAGCGCCAGTAAAAAGGAAGAAAATGGGATAGTAAAAAGTTCTAGAATTACAATTAAAGCACCCAAGAAAAAGTAAGACAAAGGGGAACTGGGAACAAATAGGGATCAGATGTAGATTCCAAGAGCATACCACCAATGTACTTAGTTTGAAATCACCTACAAGTCTCATCCAGACACAAGCACAAAATCCAACAAAGAGGAATACACTCAAATGCTTACATTATACATTCAAAATAAAAATAATAATACATAACAGAGAGATGATTTACAAGGAAAAAAATATCATCTCCCAAAACAATAACTATGCATTTGACTGTTTCCCTCCCAGCCAGGACTCCGACCAGGGCCAGGAAAAAAACAAGTAATCTCATTCCAAGACAAAGGCAGAAAGCATGTTGGAAAACAGATATAAGGGTATAGAAGACACAGTATGTACCTCCCTGCCCGCTATGGGAGGTCAGGATCCCCACCCAGTAACAAATAATTTGTGTCAATTAAGATCTAATAGACAACCCTTTGTTGAAATATAAATTGATGTGTAATCTAACCAGAGTTTCAAGATGGCTTTAAAAACTTTTTTTCAATGTATATGCTATGAGAAGCAAGATAGGTCTGTTTGGTTTGTGTTGTGTTGTGTGTGTATGTTTTGTTTGTTTTTAAGGGTTTTACAGCGCTTGCAACACATTAAGGTCATATCAGCGCCAGTAAAAAGGAAGAAAATGGGATAGTAAAAAGTTTTAGAATTACAATTAAAGCATCCAAGAATAAGGCAGACAAAGGAGAATTGGTTCAAATAGGCAACAGTTGTAGGTTCCAAGAGCACACTATCAGTGTACTTAGTTTGAGATCACCTAAAAGTCTCATCCAGACACAAGCACAGGTCCCCACTAACTAAGAGGAATACACTCAAATGTTTACAAACATATGATACATAAACAAAACATAATACAGTGCATAATAGAGAGATGATTTACAAGGAAAAAAATATCATCTCCCAAAACGAACTATACATTTGACTGTTTCCCTCTCAGCCAGGGTCAGGACAAAACCAAGTAATCTCATTCCGAGACAAAGACAGAAAGCACGTTGGAAAACAGACATAGGGGGATAGAAGACACAGTATGTACCTCCCTGCCCACTATGGGAGGTCAGGAACCCCACCCAGTTGTGTGTGTGTGTATGAGTATATGTTTCAGCCAAAGTAATTTGTAATTTAAGCGCTTAGAGTCTGATGTCTCGGAGTTATAGCGCTATATAAGTTTTCAGCATTATTATTTTTTTTTTCAAAAATATACAACATTTTGTTATCGGCAACAAAAAATTTTGTCACTGAAATCACATCCATTTACTTCACCTGTCAATACCTACCATTGTTAACTGTTTCTTCTATGCACCCATTTCAACACAAACATACATAATCATCCCTACTCCCCCCCCCCCCCCCCCCCCCCAACCTTAAAAAGGAAAAGAAAATCTTTACATTCAAATTCAATGAAGTAAAACTGATATAGGGACAAACCAGTCCAATCCCCAAGTTCACAATGCATGAGACAGTTACAGACAGTATAAATATTTTCAATAAAATTGTATGGAGAAAAAAAGCGTTAATGTTGGTGTAAGGACTAGAGGGTAATTATTAGAAAAAGTAGGTAGAATTGTTGAGACATGGGACATTGGTATTGAAGAACAATGATAGCACTTTCTCTGTATGATAATGATAATTTACAACTCTGTTAGTTTGTCAATGATGAAGGCTTAATTAAAACAAAATTATAAAAGATGGAAACCATCTCTTACCATGTCCGCTAAATACTTCATCAAAAATCTTACCTAAATGGATCAAATGATCACCGAACCGTTTAAAAACAAATAAACCCATAAAAAGCAATTTACTTCTTGTTGCAAACACAACTCTCTAAAATCTGAATGAGCTTCCTGTATATTTCCACTAAACTGTTTAATATTTACTCTAACAATTTTTTTTTTATTAACTCTCCTTGCCATTTTCCGAATTTCCCCAAAACTTCACACCCAACCTATACAAAAATAGATTTATTTCACTAAAACACAAAAGCTGTTAGTTCTTGCTATAAATATTTCTTTCTGCTAAACGAGCTCTTCAACACAGTGTTAATATACTTTAAGCAAACAGTTTTTGTTCAAATATTATGATGTACAAAAGAAATTTGAATGACAAAAATATTGGCTTCATCGTAACCAATGTGACGATTTTCCTATGGGTGGTAAGGAAAGGGTTAAATGATATGTATATCCATGCCTTCATATACACAGCTTGGATTGAACTACGTACACTTACAGTCAAATGAATTATGGCCGTTTCCACTTTAAAATGCAACTGTATGTTATAAGGGGTACCACTGAGTTATAACTGATGAATGTTGTACTCCTGTATGAGTAGCGTCCCTTGGCAACATTTTATTCATTTGAAAAAGAAAAAAAGAAGTAACAGAGACGTGCAAACACCTTACCAAATGACTTAGGACATGTCCTGCTTACAGTAATGTATTCGGCAATGCCTGGTAAGACATAAAACTCACTTAATATATTTTTAACGCTTAAATAATAGACAACCAAGACCCAATACATTTTGTTTCAATTTGTTTACCAAACACACACATATTCAGAGAGCGAGAGAGATCGCTTCATAGCAAGCAATAAAATAAATAATCAAAGTTTATATTTAAAGAACATACAGAGGCGTTGAAATTATAAATTTTAAAAATGATTTTTACTGAATGGCTTGGATATGTAAAGGTTGCAATTTAAAATAATCACACTCCCTCTATAAAACAAAATAAATATAATATGTAATAAGTATAGACTTGATGTCGTGCTTAAAAATAACCACATAAATGGCTTAACTAATCTGCTGTACACATTGGTATTTAACATTGCGCTATGGACATACAATAAAGCACAGATATAACGAGCAACTTAATGCAGAAAAAATATTGTTTAAATATATAAATGATACATATATCAGTAGTTCTTTATAGAAGGGGAAGTAAGAAGGAGGGAAAAGAAATCGGGCACAATCACTCTTAACTTTTATCAGTTCGTTTTAATCGAGTTTATTATAAATATGCTCTACTATACACCTATTGCATAATTTATCTTATAAAACTTGTTTGCCATATTGATAATAAAATTTATATAGCATTTTTCACACCTTTGCATAAGCAACTTGACTGATGTAACAAATAGTATGTGAAAATGCATTTTAAAAAATATGATAAAAATGTGCACATATTTGGAGGTCTGATACTCGAACGCAATTATGAGCTTGATATAAATGTTGTAATAGACAATGTTTGGTTTGAGAGTAACAAAAAATGAACCCATAACCATGTGAGTTATCTTATCAAAACTGAAAATATAAGCATTCATCGCCGATAACAATAATGACAATGAATGAAAAAGATCTGAAGGCAATGAAAAAGAACTAAAAAAAAAAGAATTTACATTGGGAGGCAATTCAGATTCTTGTCAGCTGCATCAACTAAACAAATTTGAGACAAATGAAATATTTTCAATCTGATTTTTTTTCTTAAGAGGACATTAACATCTATTCACATCAACAGAACCATTTAAATTTTTAGAAAAGTCTTTCCTTTTCTTATAAATTGTTGACTTGACATCGTCTGGCAAGGAATTGGTTCCCGGTTGAAAACCCCTCTAGCTTTCCTTAACTCACTCAACCCTCACACCGACTATATCCGTAGTTTACCCGGTTACCTTTACCCCATGCCTATTGATTACATTTTTCTGAAACAAATTATAGGCGTAGTATCAAATCTAATGTGTTTTGTTTTTAGTTTTTGCGTGCTAATGGTAGTTGAATATAACTATCTATGTACATGATTATTTTTAATACATTTTTTTCCAATTTTGAAAAGTAGCAAAATACTCTAGGATTGAGTGAGTTAATCATTTTGGTCAACTCAATAAAGACAGAAATCATTGATGTGCTTTAAATGTCAAGTTAACTCACTCAATCCTAAAGATTTTTGCTACTTTTCAAAATTGTAGAAAATGTATTAAAAACGAGCATGTACATAAGAGTTTTATTCAACTATCATTAACATGTAAAAACTAAAAACATTAGCTTTGATAATACGACTATAATTTGTCTCAGAAAAAATGTGATGAATAGGCATGGGGCAAAAGTATGGGTAAACTACGGATATAGTCGGTGTTAGGGTTGGGTGAGTTAAGGTACTTGAACAGCTTAAATAAATCAACAACAAAACCACCCCTACCCACAGCCCCTGCCACCAATTCCTATTACATCTAGCTCAACCCTGATTCGGGTGAGTAAAGAGTGAAAATAAATGACGAATATCATATAATAAGAGTCTTTGTGCCAAAGGGATGTGTAGCAGGTAACTTGTGGTGTATAAAATACAATTTTGATTCCTTTGAGATGGAAGTTAGCACTAAGAATAAGAATACGAAGTCATTAATATTGAACTCATGAAAAGGTAACTTGTACTGCGTGAAATATGTACAATCTTGGTTCCTTTGAAAATGAAGTTAGCACTATCTAAGAGTAAGAAGTTGATCAAATTATATATATATAATATATATATATATATATATATATATATATATATATATATATATATATATATATATATATATATATGAAAAGTTAACTTGTGCGTTACGAAATACACATTTGGTTTCTTTGGAATAAGTGTAGCATTGATTAGCTCATCGAATGAGGTGATGACTAAGTCATATCATACTGTCCCTTCAAAACATTTTTTTTTAATGGAGAAGAATTCTCGCCATTTAATTGACATGTGACCAAATTTTCATTGCTTTCAATATAAGTTATTGTCAAGCGTCCTTATTGTTCTAGCACTTTTACCAAATCCATTAATCTCTATAGTCAAGTACTCATTCTTATCTGAGTCGAGAGAAGTCATGCATTTACCCAAATATACAATGCCGAGACCAGAATTTTGTCATCCATCTGGTTATTGATCACACCCAACTTTGCTCATTTTAGTTAAAAGGCAAGATACTGTACTGTTAAGAGATCAACACCACAGTCAATGTAATCCTACTGTTGTCCTATCAACTCTATTCTATCCGAGTTGTGCTATATCATTTCTTTTGGTTGAAGTACAAAGCCTGGACACATTTTACTTCATGAAAATAATTTATAAAATGTGACCAAAACGGTATTATGTCGAGGTGAACCTGACGCTTGAAATCTAACTTTGATCTCTACTGATAAGACATGGGTTAAAGTTTTTAAAAAACACTGTCATTGAGAAAAATGACATTTATTTTTGTGGTCAACTTTTTAAAAAACTCTTATTTACTAATTCTGATCACTCAGTCTTTAACCCTCTCCTTACCAACTACAGTAAAATCGAAAATTCGTTAAGATTCAATGATTTTGTTTTTTATTTTTTAGATTTGTTTTGTACTACATCACAAAATTTGAAGACAAATCTTTGTTATAGCCATGAGAACCTAGAATGTTGTTATGTTAAGCTTGTTTTGTTGCACAAAATCATGTATAAGTATCCCGTATTGTTTCTCAGTTTGAGTGTAAAGAAATCAACTTTTTTGTGTTGGTAGGTAGGACAATGGGGATGATCCATGTGCTCGAGGTCATTGGTTACCTTGCAAAGTGTGCTCAAAATGACCCACATAGAGAAAAGTGTTCACGGTTTGAGAAATATCCAATGTCACAATTGGTCATTTTGCTAAGCATGACTCATGGGTATGATTACAGCTTTCATAAATAAAGCAGCATGTTTACATTTATTGAGAAATGTCCAATCCGTGTACACTGACAAATCATGTGATCGATGTCTGGTTTGACAAAAACACAACTACAGATCGCTCTCATTCAGGGGAAATTCGTGCGGCTATGTGGTCTTGTGGTATGACACTCACTTCAGTTGGAAGATCCTGGGTTCGAGCCTCGCTCGGCGCATAATTGAGTCCTTGGAAAAGGCTCTTTACTCACATTATCTCACAGTACTCGGGGGGTAAAATGAGCACCAGGCAGTTAAAAGCGTTGTCTCTGTC
Source organism: Berghia stephanieae (assembly GCF_034508935.2). Taxonomy (NCBI): domain Eukaryota; kingdom Metazoa; phylum Mollusca; class Gastropoda; order Nudibranchia; family Aeolidiidae; genus Berghia; species Berghia stephanieae. Next base: position 23,032,137 of record NC_088366.1, read on the forward strand.
CAATAAAATTGTAATATCGCCTAACAGGCGGAATGTCTCATCCTACATGCTAAGTGTTACTGTTGGCCAGGGACCCCTTGTTAAGCGCTTTGAGCACGTTTAGTGGATATTGCGCTATATAAAAGCTCAATTAAATTAAATTAATTAAATCCTGAAAATGGTCGGTAAGGGGAGAGTTAAACTCAATTTTCTCCATTTGGTTCATTCTGACATAATACCAGAAGGTCACAGTGGGTTACAAATGATACTTGACAGGAAGGCAAATGGGATGACATCACAGGGGGTTTGAATGATGTGTACCTATTTGCAGGTCTGATACATCAAATTGTTATGGGCTCATTGTTGTAATGGAAATACATACTCTCAAAACCAATGCAAAATATTGTATATAACATCAATGTTAAATAATGCCCATGATTGCTTTCGATTATCAGACCTGCAAAAACATAGGGTTTGAATGAAGATTTTGAAAGCACCATATTGAAACAACAATGTGTTGGTTTGAAGACTCCAATGTATAGTCACAATACTGGAGGTCACTTCAGAAACATCACAATTCTTCACGTTTGGTTTTCTGAAATAGAAATTAAAAAATTGATAAAAGTTGTCCATGGAGCCGATGTTTATCCTGATTATTTTTTGTGTGGTGTTCAATGGACAGAAAAAAATTGCTTGCTGTCCTTTGGATAGAATTATAGTCCATCTACACAGCTACCCATTCACTACTTGGTTTAACAAGACGGATAAAAATAAAATAACTTTGCTTATAAGGGGGAGCCGATCATTACCCTGATTTTTGTTTTATTAAATTAAATTAAATTAAATAGAATTCCCTTTATTCATCCCATAGAGGAAATTTGTCTCTATGGTCTATCCCAAGGGAAGAGTGGAATAGCCCAGGCATCAGCCGCAGTGCAGCGCCGCAAATTGAGCTAGGGCGAGGTGACTTACTCAAGGTCATACAGCGCAGTGGCGGGTGATCAAACTTGGGGTATGAAGCAAAGACCGTACCGCTGAGCAGCGGAGCAACCATTAATTGCTACCCTTTGGATAGGAATCTAGTCCATCGACACAGCTACACAGTCGCCACTTGATAGATAGATGGGTTAAAAAATTTTTTTTAAACCTTACTTATGAGACGAGAGCTCTACCCACTGAGCAATCGCTATTATATTGTCACAGTCTGAACTCATGTAAACATTTGAATTTAACACATCTTATGTAAAGTGCTTCACACTGAGCAACTTGATTGGAATACGGACCAAAAACTCAATATATACACAGTACACGCTGCTATTGTTTATAAATAATATATTTGTCAATCTGGAGGATGAGTTCATAGAAAAGTACAAGTACTTCGATAGTGTAAGTAACTGTAGTGAGAGTTTCATTTGACACAATATGCTGCTATTGTTTATAAGAATAAAATTCATCAATCTGGAGGATGAGTTCATAGAAAAGTACATGTACTTCGATAGTGTAAGTAACTGTACTGAGAGTTTCATTTTAATTAAAATTAAAACATCATTGTTGAATTTTTAGCTGTCTTTCCCATTTCTCTTCTCTTCATTCTACCTCTTTCACACAATGACACACAAACACACACGCACGCACACACACACACACACACACACACACACACACACACACATTTTCATTCATAACTGATAGTTAAACTATTTTGTCTCCTCAAAGTATTATGATGTACTACTTACAGGAGTTACAGTTTTTTTCCGAGGCATTCTATAGCTGTCTTTCCCACTTCTCTTCTCTTCATTCTACTTCTTTCACACAATGACACACAAACACACACGCACGCGCGCGCACACACACACACACACACACACACACACACACACACACACACATTTTCATTCATAACTGATAGTTAAACTATTTTGTCTCCTCACAGTATTATGATGTACTACTTACAGGAGTTACAGTTTTTTTCCGAGGCATTCTACAGTTACAGGCTTCATCTTTCTGTTTGACTAATTCAAAATCCTCCAGGCTATCGTGTTTCTTTTTTAAAAGCTTGGAATATTCCTGAAAATTGAAACAGTAATAATACATATATATGTATTTATCATCATCATCATCATCATCATCATCATCATCATCATCGTCATCGTCGTTGTTGTCATCCCCATCATCCTCATCATTATTATCATTCTCGTCATTATTGTGATTATTATTGTTACCGTTGTTGATGTAACAGTTGTTGTTGATATTGTTGTTGGCAGCGTTGGTATTGCTGGTGTCATCTCTTTTGTATTGTGGTGGTAGTAGCGGCTGAATCAGCATTAGCAGCAGCAGCAGCAGTAGTAGTAGCAGTAGTAGTAGTAGTAGTAGTAGTAGTAGTAGTAGTAGTAGTAGTAGTAGTAGTAGTACTAGTAGTAGCAGAAGTAATAGTAGTAGTAGTAGTAGTTGTTGTTGGTGGTGGTGGTGTTGCTGTTGTTGTTGTTGCGGTTGCTGTTTTGGTGGTGGAGGTGGTGTTGTTGTTGTGGTGGTGGTGGCGTGGATGGTTATGTCGGACTTATCTTACATTATTTATTTCCAATTATTTATCTGGTTACATGTTAAAATGTCGGCTTTTACCGTTGGAAAAAGAGACCAGTTAAAACGATGCGTCTCGTGATTCAAACTTCGCTACTACAGTCACTGCTCTTTTATTAAAAGCATAAGATTCGATGCCTGGTCTGGTAGAAGTAGTAAAAGCTAACTCCTCCTTTGCACACTTACTTGAAACAGTCTAGCATGGTAACATAAAACGTCCACTGGTTTCAATTTGGATCTGACGTATTCTTGGGCATTTTTGGCTATTTGTTGAACCTGGAAGTGGAAGCAAATTATAACATAAATATCAATGAGTTTGATCATATCTCTCTCTCTCTCTCTCTCTCTCTCTCTCTCTCTCTCTCTCTCTCTCTCTCTCTCTCTCTCTCTCTCTCTCTCTCTCTCTCTCTCTCTCTCTGGGTCAGACAAACACACATTCACAAGCATAGACATGCACACATATACACATAAACGATTAACACTGATCTTTATCAGCGTAATATCTGAATATTCGTTTTTCTGAAAAATTAACCATGCAAAGAAGAAGACATGCAAATCTGCCATTAAAGATCAATCATTCTCGTATTTTACACGGCAACTATATGGCAAAGGGCGATAATCGCAAGTCGACCAATGAGTAATAAAGCGGAAAAGTAAAGAAATGTGAATAAGACATCTTTTTAACCGACGGGTACATATATGCAGGTCTGACATCCGAACCTGCTTCTGGGCATAGTTTAACATTGTTGTAATGGACAATATTTTAGGCCATATTTTGAGATTTCCATTACAACAATGGGCCCATAAGGAGTTAGGTTGTCAGACCTGCAAATAAGTGCACATCGGTTTCAACGTAAAATAAATGGCATTCATTTTTTATGAATAAAAGAGAATTATTTTGATCTTGACTAGCCACATAAACATTAAATTGAAAGCTTTGAATGACATAATCTGTTTATAATTTTAGGCAACGACTATTAGCCCCAAGTTTATTCAAAAGAGTGACCTACCTTTGTGCATGAATATGATCGCCATATTTAGCAAACGAATAGAACGTGCCAATTTCCCCGAATGTTGGATAACGCTTGATTTAAATCTATTATTGCGCTTGTGAAAAACCATTTATAACATAGAGAGTAAGAGCGGTAATACATAATCTGATTTAATTTAAAAAACAAAAATATTTTTTATTGAACTTCTGTACCAATGATATCTTTCATTTCTCCCCTTTATTTGTTCAACCTTAGATGCACATTTTAGCAGGTCTGATAATGATGGCATTATTTAACATTGCTGCAATGGACAGTATTTTGGTGTTGATTTGAGAGTAGATCCATGACAGCAGCGAGCCCATAAGACTAGTTATCAGACCCGCAAATAAGTATACGTTTGTCCAAAGAAAAAAAAAAGAAAAACAACAACAATAACAACAAAGAAACTACAAAAATATGACGGATTTATTGCTCTGGGTTTTCTTGTGTGGCTATGTGGTCTAGTGGTATGACACTCACTTTCGGATCGGAAGGTCCTGGGTTCGAACCTAACTCAGCGCATAGTTGAGTCCTTGAAAAAGGCTCTTTACTCCCATTCTCTCACCGTACTCAGGTGTAAAATGAGTACCTGGTTAACAGCGTTGTCTCTGTCCGAAAAAGATTGTAATATCGCCTAAGAGGCGTCATGTCTCGTCCTACATGTTAAGTGTTGCTGTTGGCCAGGGACCCCTCGTAAAGCGCTTTTGAGCACGTTTAGTGGATATTGATCTATATTTAAAAAGCTCAATTTTGTTTTGTTTTTTTCAAGAAAAAATTATAAGCTCATTTTCTGTCATTCCCATAAATTACCTCTCTATCATTCTGACGAGCCCACTGGATCTTTTTGATGACGTCATTGAGGTCATGGGCCAGTGGAATGTAATGCGTGTAGGGCTCCAATTCACTGTAGAAGTGTTCATAGTAGATAGACTCCTGCTTGAAGACCACCGAGTCGCCAGCCAAGAGATAAGGGAATCTGTAAGCAGCCACCGTGCCGTCGATGTTCAACTGGTATTTCGACTGAAATCAACGAAAAACATTAGGCTTCAACAGTCATGACGTCACTTTCCTCGTAATGACGCATGGTAACTTAGTAACTGGCTCTAAACTATCGGAACAATGGCGGACGCCCATATGAAATATTTCTCTGACGAGCATAAAAGTATATCTAGAGGAGAAAAACATTATAAATATGATAATGTTTTGACTTTTATACATTCTGATCACATGACATATGAAAAGTTCTAGCCAGCATGAAGAATAAAAAGTACCCATTTTCTTTGTTTAGAACCAGGCTGCTCGCCGTTGCTGGGCGACGTGACATCAGACTAGTGAATCCAATAACAGACTAGTCAACTCAAACAAACAAACAAAAATATTAAAAATATCTATCTAGATATAACCGTATATAACTGTATCATTTGTATCTCCAAATGACGCAATACAATCTCCGGAAAAAAGACAAGGCTGCTTTCACCAAGAGCGTCTCTGTCAGGAAGAAGAGAATACACTGTTTCACTGTATGCAAAATGGATTTCCTATGGGCGTATAGTCGAAGTGTCTAATCACAGGCTCTGACCCTTGAACCTAGTTTAGGTAGTAGTGTTCTGGCCTTTACAAAAAGTGAAATGAATCAAATAATCATATTTAATTGGTTTAATACAATATGTAATATTTAAACCGGCATTCATTATATGAAATTACATTTTCCATTTATTTTCTCATGGTTACAAAGCATTTAAGTCTTTCTGCAACATTTTGTTATGATTTCAGAGTTTCTATTTATCTTTACAATAAGCATCATCTGCAAGTAATCTTAGCTTTGTCGATGAAGTTAGATGTTTATAAATGTTGTTAATGTAAATTATGAAAAAAAAAATGATCCTAAAACTGTTCCTTGGGGTTATCCTGCTTTTACCGCCATTTCGTTTGACAGCGATTGGTTACTATTACCGTGTGGGTCCTATTTAGGGGAACTGAATTATCCAATTTGTGATTGTCCTGAAATTCCGTACATTGTAAGCTTTATTCAAATTTCTTTATAGTCTGCTATATCAAAGGCTTTAGAAAACTCTAAAAGTATTGACTTAATTTGGCCTTGTTTACATTACGGGTTAGGGGTGGTTTTCAGTTGTTTGCTTACCTTGAAAAAATCAAAGAACGAGACGTGTTTCTGGATGGGACCGTATTTGTTCTCATCCTTGGGAAAGAAGAACATATTGGTGAGAGCAGCGTCAACAAAACCGGGATTCTTTCTGGAAAGCTCCACTAGATGGAGCCTTTCTTTACGACTGTCTCTCCCTCTCCAGAAGGCGACATTTGTCTTGTTGACCCACTTGGGTCCGGTGTTGGCTTGAGTGGAGAAAATATCCAAGGACACTCTGAGGAGAATGAGCATAGATTAAATGTCAACGTGGGGACATTTTTATTTTTACTTGCGGATTGTATAAAATCTGAAAAGGTGAGAACGATGTTGAGCCACATACATTTTAAAAGAAAACAAAACAAAACAACAACAACAACAACAAAAACCCACACAAAAAATCCCGCCCTTCAGTAGGCCATCGTCAAAGACACGTAACCTAGGCATTGTATGACGGAATACAGTACTCGTTGGATTCTAATTCGCTCTCGGGAGAAGCTAAGAAGCTTTGCTGAAATCCGATGCTCGTGTGAGGTAACGACTTATTATATATGGATAGCGTGGCGTATCGCATTTCGTGCTGGAATTTGGCGTGCTAGGTTCCAGCTAGTAGTAGTCCTTCAGAGCCAATGGGCCCATGGAGCCGGAGTTTATCTCGGTTTCTATAGCGTGAAACTGACGATAGCAATTGCATACACCCTTTGGATAGGACGCAAGTATATCGCAAAGTACTTTCCGCCAGATCTTACAGAGACAGCTGCCAATCACTGCTGGGTGGACAGAGGGGTCGGACACAAATCTAGACTGCACCCGGGATCGATCTCGGTCCCTTTGCGTGTGAAGCGAGTGCTCTATCAACTGAGCTATCCGGTCCCCCAATCAAGCGAGAACTGTATAGATAATCCATTAAACAAACGCTTGGTGTCATAAGGAATCACCCATGTTGTCCAGATGAGCAAATTGAAGGTGAAAACTCTTGCTCAAGGGGGGAAAAAACAACTAAACTAAACTAACAAACAAACAAACGAAATTAATTATTTGAAGCTGGGTTTCACTCGGGACATACAGATCGCATGCCTAGTGCCAAACCACAAACCCTCAAAGAGTTACAAAATAGTATTACACATATTTTACAGATGACTAGTTATTATTAGTCGTTGTCGTTGGAGCACGTTGTTGTGCGTCTTAATTAAGCTACAGATTTTTTACTAAAATATTATGAGTGTAAACACAGAACATTGCAAGGGTAAAATCATCTAATCATGTCGACGTAACTTGCAATTGGATTCAATAGTCCGATGTCACGTCGCCCAGCAACGGCGAGCAGCGTGGTTTTAAACAAAGAAAATTGGTACTTTTTATTCTTCATGCAGGCTAGAACTTTTCATATGTCATGTGATTAGAATGTATAAAAGTAAAAACATGATCATATTTATAATGTTTTTCTCCTCTGGATACACTTTTATGCTCGTCGGAGAAACATTTCATGAGGGCGCCCGCCATTGTTCCGATAGTTTACAGCCAGTTACTGAGTAACCATGCATCATTACAAGGGAAGTGACGTCATGACTGTTGAAGAGTATGAATAGATGATACCGATCCAAAAAATATGTGTTCCCGGCGTTGTTTCCTTGGCTAAGGCGCTTTAGATACATTATCCGACTCGATTCAGGTCTAAGCGAGCACCTGGCTATAGGCATGATTGGATATTGGTGAGAGTGCTAATACAAACAAACACAAATTACATGCAGGCGACAAGAACTGTATAGAAGGAATAAACTTAACGTCACTGAGATCTTTGTTATTCCACTTAGCAAGCCATTTTTATGAATAGTTACTCACTAAATTTTATCAGACTATAAACGTTCAAGGTTACACACAGTTTTGTGTGTTGGTACGTTATTTCCGGCTGGCGGATGTTGTGAATATCTTGACTAAACGTATAGCATCAATAAACTGGACATCTTTTATTTCCAGGTGAGCATTGTGAAGCGTTTTTTTTTTCATGATAAGTCAGTGAAAATACGTTTTGCAAATGATTTATACTAGAAAAGCCTTGAATAAACTATCTGAAAGAGGTTGTAAAAAGACAGTTTACCGTACATATTTAATTATAATTCATAATATATTGCCGGTTTTTCGACGGTTGAAATATCCAAATAATTATATACAACAAGCAAATTAAATGTGGACAATACTGACGTGTTTAAATTGGGTGTTGGCTGCCAGCTCCAGCGGAGCGTGGTGACAAGACAAACGTTCTCCTCCATTAGGGTTAAATGAAGCGAAATGCAATGCTCAATTGGGAATATTACATATCATCACCTCTGCCATACTCGTAAGATTTAAAAAAAGGAACGTGTTTTTTTTTTTAACTTTTGGCCACAAAACTCGTCCTTCAAATATCGATCGATTAAAATGACCTTCGTCTTGGCACAAAAAAAAAAAAAAAATAAAAACAATTCTCAAACCTGGGACTTCCAGGGAGTTCTCGGGTTAGAGAATATTTGACAAGAAGAAGTTCGTCTTTTTAAATTTCTTTTGTCTTTTCTTTTCTTTTTTAGTTTTTGTTTTTTGACCAAGTGGTTATTGATCAGCACTGACCCACAGGCGCTGGCGCCCATTGGTCAGTACTGACCAATAGCCCTCGTCTTTTTTAAACTGAAGACTCAGGTTTGAGAATTGTTGACAAGATGAGGGTCTGTAGTATAATCCATCGATATTTGAAGAACGTGTTTTATGGGCAAACTTTCAAAAACGCGTTCTTTTTATTTTTTAATTTTTGTTTTGTTTGTTTTTAAGGGTTTTACGGCGCTTGCAACACATTTAGGTGATATCAGCGCCAGTAAAAAGGAAGAAAATGGGATAATAAAAAGTTCTAGAATTACAATTAAAGCACCCAAGAAAAAGTAAGACAAAGGGGAACTGAGAACAAATAGGGATCAGATGTAGATTCCAAGAGCACACCACCAATGTACTTAGTTTGAAATCACCTACAAGTCTCATCCAGACACAAGCACAAAATCCAACAAAGAGGAACACACTCAAATGCTTACATTATACATTCAAAATAAAAATAATAATACATAACAGAGAGATGATTTACAAGGAAAAAAATATCATCTCCCAAAACAATAACTGCATTTGACTGTTTCCCTCCCAGCTAGGATTCCGGCCAGTGCCAGGACAAAACCAAGTAATCTCATTCCGAGACAAAGACAGAAAGCATGTTGGATAACAGATGTAAGGGGATAGAAGACACAGTATGTACCTCCCTGCCCGCTATGGGAGGTCAGGATCCCCACCCAGTTTTAATTTTTAATTCTGTTTTTTTTTAAAGACGACGACAGAATTGGAACAAAAGAAAATCAAAGGAACAAGGTAGGCAACTCATGCGGTATTTATAACAACAAAATAGTAAAGACTGGGATACATTCCCGACAAAATACAGAGTGTTTATGTGTTTCGTTTATATTCTATTTCATTCATATTTTTTATATTTTCTTGCTTTTTTTTTTGGGGGGGGGGGGGTCTTTTTCCGGAGATTGTATTGCGTATCCCATATTATGTGTTAGTGTGCGCCGTTTGTTTTTGTTTGTTTTTAAGGGTTTTACGGCGCTTGCAACACATTAAGGTTATATCAGCGCCAGTAAAAAGGAAGAATATGGGAAAGTAAACAGTTCTAGAATTACAATTAAAGCACCCAAGAAAAGGTAAGACAAAGGGGAATTGCTTCAAATAGGAAACAGATGAAAGTACTTAGTTTGAGATCACCTAAAAGTCTCGTCCAGACACAAGCACAGGCCCCAACTAAGAGGAATACACTCAAATGTTTACAAATTATATATAATACGAAAATAAATCATAATACATTTCATAACAGAGAGATTATTTACAAGGAAAAAAATATCATCTCCCAAAACTAACTATATATTTGACTGTTTCCCTCTCAGCCAGGACATCCGACCGGGGCCAGGACAAAACCAAATAATCTCATTCCAAGACAAAGACAGAAAGCAAGTTGGAAAACAGATATAGGGGGATAGAAGACACAGTGAGTACCTCCCCGCCCACTGTGGGAGGTCAGGAACCCAACCCAGTGTGCGCTGTTTCATCATTTGGAGATACAAATGATACGGTATCATTTTTAATGTGAAACGGTTACTATATCTAGATCAACCAACGTTAAATTCCTCTTCGTTGGCCGTCCATGCTGGAACCTGACATGACATCTTGTGAACTGGAACAGTTTTTACTAGTAAAGCATAACAGCAATCTCGAGTGCTGGGTGGGGATCCTGACCTCCCATAGTGGGAGGGAGGTACATACTGTGTCTTCTATCCCCTTTTATCTGTTTTCCAACTAGCTTTCTGTCTTTGTCTTGGAAAGAGATTACTTGGTTTTGTCCTGGCCCTGACCGGATACCCTTGGTGTGAGGGAAACAGTCAAATGTAAAGTTAGTTTTTAGGAGATGATATTTTTTTCCTTGTAAATCATCTCTCTGTTATGCATTGTATTATGTTTTCTTTATAGTATATACGATTTGTAAAACATTTGAGTGTATTCCTCTTAGTGGGGACCTGTGCTTGTGTCTGGATGAGACTTTTAGTAATCTCAAACTAAGTACTTTGATAGTATGCTCTTGGATCTACATCTCTTCCTATTTGAACTAATTCCCCTTTTGTCTTCTCTTTTCTTGGCCACTTTAATTGTGTTTCTATAACTTTTTACTATCTTATTTTCTTCCTTTTTACTGGCGCTGATATGACCTTAATGTGTTGCAAGCGCCGTAAAACCCTTAAAAACAAAACAATAAAACAATCTCGAGTGGTATCGTTGTTACGCTCAATCTTTTGAAAAGAGCCAGAGCATCATTTCTTTTAACCCTCTCCTTACCATCCATAGGAAAATCGTCACATTCGTTACGATGCAGCCAACAATTTTCTTATTCTGATTTCATTTAGTTATGGTTACAACAGTATAACATAAAAAACTCGACATTGTGTTGCAGAGCTCATTTTTCTGAACAAAATACATAATAATATGCTCGTTGCTAATCGGTTTGAAAAATCTGTTGTTGTGTTGGGTGAGTATGACGTTTTGGGGTAAAATTCTGAAAATAGCTGGTAAGGAGAGAGTTAAACAATTATATTATAGTAGGATACACCACGATTCGATCTATTGATATTAAGACGTCCGATCGTTTTACACACACACACACACACATACACACACAGGCACACACACACACACACACACACACACACACACACACAAAGAGGTATAAAGACAAATAAAATTATCAGAGTAGGCTTTCAGGACAACTCATACTCATACAGCTAACAAAGACCTTTTCTGTCTACCTTTTGGATAGGACGCTATTCTATCACAGGGTTATTTCCGCCACATTTAGCAGTCTAAGCCATTTGCCGAGTGATAAGAGGGATCAGAGAGAAAAAAATCTGTGTGGCTATGTGGTCTAGTGGTATGATACTCGCTTTCGGATTAGAAGGTCCTGGGTTCGAGCCTCGCTCGGCACATAGTTGAGTCCTTGAAAAAGACCCTTTACTCACATTCTCTCACCGTACTCAGGTGTAAAATGAGTACCTGGCCGTTAACAGCATTGTATCTGTCCGAAAAAAAATTGTAACATCGCCTAACAGTCCCGCCCTAAATGTTAAATGTTGCCGTTGGCCAGGGACGGGACCACTTGTAAAGCGCTTTGAGCACATTTAGTGGATATTGCGCCATATAAAAGCTCATTTTTTTAAAAAAGTGCATCTATTTGATTTGAGCCATGGTGACCATAAAAACTATGAAATCAATCGGAAAAGATACGAATGTTTATATTGTACATTTTCTCGAATATCACCACGCTCCATGCGCTTCAAATTGTATAGCAAACTCTATGTGGCCATTCAAGCAATGATATCAATATTAAATCTTCAATTATGCTTTGGGCGCTTTTAAAGAAGACGGAAAAATATACATAAAAACACGATTTGACATGAATCATAAAAATAATAATAATATAAAATTGTTTACAGGGCGTTTCTATCAGTAATGGGGTGGTCCCCATATTCTACGCGATTCACAATGCCAACAATCTGGATGTTTTTGCAAACACGGTCTGTCTCTGGCAAAATAGACATTTCTCACAAAAATAATAATAAATCATACATTTCAATAAATGTCTTTACTATGAAATTTTAAGACGAAAATGGAATAAATTGTAAGTTCATTAAAATACAAATAGAACATGATGAAATATGAATGATAAAGATATAAACCTGTTTACGGAGCGTAACTGCATTTATTGTTGTTGGTTTTTGTTTTGATTTTTGTTTTTTAATTTAATGTTTCATTCCCTGCCTTGACATTTGTAAACTCTCTCTCTCTCTCTCTCTCTCTCTCTCTCTCTCTCTCTCTCTCTCTCTCTCTCTCTCTCTCTCTCTCTCCCTCTCTCCTATCTATCTATCTATATATATATATATATATATATATTAAATATATATATATATATATATATCTTTCTCTCAATTTTTTTTTCTTCCTACATTTGTTTAACTGGAGGAATTTAACATTTGATCTGACCTAAAGCATTATGCGATAATCTAGCGCCTTATTCAACAATGGTAGCAAGCAGCTATTGCTACTAAAATCGATATAAATAATAATAAACTACAGCTCCGCGAGCCTGGTGAATTTTTTTTTCTTTTTTCTAGCTAACTTCTCCATAAAAATACATTAGCCTATGCGTTTGAGAAAGGGGAGAACAATTTTTTTAAGAAGAAACAAGACATGAATATTATTATATATCAGAAACCTTGTATATATTTTGTTTGTAGTCGTTGTTCGATAAAACCTCTTAATCCAGGTGAATTAATTCTATTATAGCGAGATAGATGACGGTTAATAAAAGGCTATTTATCACTCGTACCCTACATATTACACGGGAGATGAACGATGGTTAAAGAGTGGCCCTATGAAACCACGGGTAGGGATTACAGACATAAAACGTTGGTGGGAGGGGGGGGGGGGGGGCAATCAATGGCCATTCCCACCTATTTTCAACTAAAGTTCCGACCTGCTTTAGACAAAAAAGAAAGCAATTTTTAAAAAACATTATTTTGGCCAGCAAACTCGTCTTTCAAAAATCGATGGATTAAAATGATTCTCATTTTGTCAAAATCCCTCAAACCTGGTAATTACGTTAACTCCTCGGTTCAAAGAGTTTTTGATAATAATATGAGGCTCATTTTAATCAATCGATATTTGAAGGAAGAGGTTTCTGGCCAAAATTTTTTAATATTTTTTTTTTCAAAGTACGGCAGAGTTGAGCCTATATCTACCTGCATTTTGTAGTTATTTGACAAAATCTTTTTTTTTTTTTCATTCTGCTCAGAAAACTTCCTACTTCATAATAATAAATAGACATATTTTTCTCTCCTATTAGCATAAAACGGTTCTCAATTTGCATTGTTGTCTTAAACCTAAGAATTTTAAATTTAAAGAATTTTTTGATGTTTGGCACGCTGGGAGTCATCTTAAAATATATATCTTATTAAGTAAACGTTTCCTAGCCAAAATGAGAAAAGGCAATATTTTCATTGTAGACGGCAGTCATAAAAGGGTTAGCTGGGCGTAAACCGGTTTTATAGGCAATAGATATCCAAATCTTGTCATTTATTAGTAAGGGGTGGTAAATTATTTATCTCGCGCTGTTTGGTACCATTCCCAGGATTAATGTTATTTGGCACCATCCAAGCAAAAGAGTTATGCGATTTGGTGGCCATTATAAAAAGGTAGTGGCGGTCGTTAAAGGTGTGGCTTAGTAGTATTATCTAGTATTATTGGGGCCCGTGGGTACCTATGTGTGTGTGAGAGAGAGAGAGAGAGAAAGAGAGAGAGAGAGAGAGAGAGGGAGAGAGAGGGAGAGAGAGAGAGAAAGAGTGTGTGTGTGTGTGTGTGCGTGAGTGTGTGTGTGTGTGCGAGAGAGAGAGAGAAAGTGAGTGAGGAGGGAAGGAGAAAGAGAGATAAAATTAGGGAAATGTCTATAATATGTGTGTGTATGTTTTTTTGTTTTTTAAGGGTTTTACGGCGCTTGCGACACATTAAGGTCATATATGCGCCAGTAAAAAGGAGAAAATGGGAAAAAAGTTCTAGAATTACATTTGAAGCACCTAGGAAAAAGTAAAACAAAGGGGAACTGGGAACAAAAAGGGATCAGATGTAGATTCCAAGAGCACACTATCAAAGTAATAAGTTTGAGATCATCTAAAAGTCTCATCCAGACACAAGCACAGGTCCCCACTAAAAGGCATACACTCAACTGTTAATAAATCATATAAAATATGTATACAACACATAATACAGTGCATAACAGAGAGATGATTTACAAGGAAAAAAATACCATCTCCCAAAACTAACTTTACATTTGACTGTTTCCCTCTCAGCCAGGGTGTCCGGCCAGGGCCGGGACAAAACCAAGTAATTTCATTCCAAGACAAAGACAGAAAGCATGTTGGAAAACAGATAGAGGGGGATAGAAGACACAGTAAGTGCCTCCCTGTGCACTATGGGAAATAAGGAATCCCACCCATGTGTTTGTGTGTGTGTCTATGTGGGTGGGTGGGTGTGCGTGGGGGGAGGGGGTGTGATACGTGTCTAAGTGTGGGAACGACTTTGAGGACGTGTGAGAGAATAATAGACAGTGGATTCACATAAAATCAACATTGTTAAAGTCAACATCTGCTGAAAGTCAACATCTCTTTTGGGCTCCAATTTTTTGTTGGTTCTTTTTCTAAATGTGTACCATTGGTAGCCATCTGGCAACAAAATTCCGGGAAATGAAATCATACGTGTGGTCTGTGCTTCTTTATGGCAGCGAGTGTTGGAAGATTAACAAAGAATGTGAACGTAGAATAACTGCAGCCGAAATTTGGTTTTATAGACGCATTCTTAGAATCTCATGGAAAGATAAAATAAGACACGAGGAGGTATTAAAAGAAATTGGAGTACGACCAACTTTGGTAAACACCATCAGAAAAAGACAGTTAAAATTTCTCGGACATATTTATAGAAAAAAAAAGGAATTGAAAAGATTGTACTTACGGGTAAAGTTGCTGGGAATAAAAGAAGAGGGAGACAGAGGATAGATTACATGGACAATCTGAACGGATTTATTGGTGGAGGAGGAACAGGAATCGAGCTATTGAGAAGATCTGAGGACATATTATTATATGGTTGGAGGGACATGATCGCCGATGTCTGCAACAGGCCTGGCACTTGATGGTGATGATACCATTGGTATAATGGATAAAGTCAACCAAACCTTCTGGCCAGGTGGTGGTGTCTTGACTAGGATTCCACTGTACTTAACCTCCAGCAGAAATCTTATGAACAATATCCATTGACAAAACACAATATTTATTATCATAGAAGTCCCTAATTGGATTCAATAGTCTGATGTCACGTCCGCCCAGCAACGAGCAGCTTGGTTCTAAACAAAGAAAATCGGTACGTTTTATTCTTCATGCTGGCTCGAACTTTTCACATGTCATGTGATCAGAATGTATAAAAGTCAAAACATGATCAGATTTATAATGCCTTTCTCCTCTGGATACACTTTTATGCTCGTTGGAGAATTAATTCATAAGGGCGTCTGCCATTGGTCCGATAGTTTAGAACCAGTTACTAAGTTACAATGCGTCATTACGTGGGAAGTGACGTCACGACTGTTGAAGCCTATTGATGCATTGCCTTAACAACAACAAAAAAGAAAATCATAACATCCGCCAGCCGGATATAACGAACCAAAACACAAAACTATGTGTAACCTAAAACGTTTATAGATAGTATGCAGATGACGTCACTCAGGCCTTTGTTATTGTTTTTGCCATCCGCTTTTGTGAGTTGTTCTCACTAAACTGTATTAACAAGACTATACAAGTTCATGGTTACACAGAGTTTGTGTGTTGGTCCTTTATACTTCCGGATGGCAATGTTGTGAACTCCTTGGCCAAGCGCATTCTATCTAGTCTGATTGATAGAATTTAGTGAGAACTACTCATAAAAATGGCTAGCAAAAAAAAAAAAAAAAACAATAACAAAGACCTGAGTGACGTCAATTTCGTTCTATGTATATATCAATGGCTGATTATATTTTAGGGAGTGGTAATTTGAACTTGTCCAAATCGCCAAAGAGTTATTTAAGCCAAATTGTCCCACGTTGTCCGAAACCATTTAGGGAATGTGGCTAAATAGGCCCAGGGTAACATTTTTTTTTTTAATTGAGTTTTTATATAGGCAATATTCACTAAACGTGTTAAAAGCGCTTTACAAGAGGTCCCTGGGCAACAGCAACATTTAACATGTAGAACGGAACATGACGTCTGTTTGGCGATATTACATTTTTTTTCGGACAGAGACAACGCTGTTAACGGCCAAGTACTTATTTTACACCTGAGTACGGTGAGAGAATGTGAGTAAAGAGCCTTCTCCAAGGACTGAACTATGCGTCGAGAGAGGCTCGAACCCAGGACCTTCCGATTTTTTTTTTTTTGTTGCTTTAGGTCTCTTCCAACACAATTGAGGTTATATGAGAGACCGCTGAAACAAAAAAACAAGCAATCTAACAAAAATAGTACAAATGTAAATCAAAATCATAACCTAAAGATATCATAAGCTAAATTATAAATAACCAAGAACAAACAGGCAGAAGATTTACAGAAAAAAAAATATCCCCTGTCAAAATACAATCACAAACCAAAGAAGCAGGATAGGCTAGTAAAGAGAAGAAGAAACGACATCACTATCGGATCGTACACCCATGCGAACATCATAGGTATATGATTCAAGGGTGATGCTCCCATCCAACCACCCGCGGACCTTCCGATTCGAAAGCGAGTGTCATATCACTAGACCACATAGCCGCACAGGATAATTTAGCCAATAATATCATGATAAAAATTTGAAGAAAAAAACAAACAAACAACACAACAAATGGCATGCCAATACTGATGATAATGATAATAAAGAATAATGACTGTGCCACAGGACTACTTGCCTTATGACAATTCTTAACCACACCATTATAAATCTTTTTTTTTAAAGCTTATGAATACCACAATTTGTTTTTTAATTCGTGGATTTAAATGTTGGTTACAAATAATTCATACTTGTATTTTATCATCAAGCCATCATAAAAAGTGTTGCTCTGTGGTTTTAACTTGAGTGGTTTTTTATTATGGCTGGGGTGGAAATCTGAATTGACCAAAGCCGCTCTCCCATTGGTTGAAATTTTCCAATAGCCCAAATAACCCAAAGCACGTCTTGGCACTATTTGAGTACTATTATTGTCGAAATAATTATCTAATTTGTTTACAATAAATGCTTATAAAATGGTTCTAAAGCAATGAAGAAAAACACACTCTCCTATACCGTGGTTCCACCCATTTTCACACTTGCACTGTGCTCAATGAGTTTTACAATGATTTATTCACCCTCTTTATGAATTCACTTTATTTTCCAAAAGACCTCAAAGGAGATCCAATTGTCTCAGCCGTAGAACTGCTCAGTTCTTGGAGCACAATCCTCACTGGAAAAGTCAAATCTCCAGATGCTGACTTAAGCCGTCCTTAAGAACTCACTGTAAGTCCAGAAGACCGCACCAGTGAGAACGAACTGGACGGCTTGAAATACATGAAATACGGTAAAGCCCCAGGTTGGTACAATCTCCCTATAAAAGCAGTCAAATATTCCAAAGAGACAATGTGTGCATTTTAAAATGGACTGTGAGAATGTTACTAAAAAAGTCACAACCAGCTATGGTTACATTCATGGACTTTACAGCAGCGTTTGAGCCAAATGTTCCTAGACAAATCCTTAAAGCAGTATGATGTTTCCAATATTTAATATAGCAAGTGGTTGTGATAGAATAAGAAATCCAGAGATACATTCTCCCAGTAGCGTTTATTGCCGGGCTTATGTACACATTTCGCTCGAATGACATACCCGGCGCCGGCATTACTACTGGTTCCCCTCCTCATGAGGTCACAATCAGTTCAGCGGCCTTGAAAATGCAGACGACGCTGCTTTCTTGACCCCAATAGGAACAAGCCACACAACGACTTACTACAATCAGTCAAGGGTTCAGAAAAGATGCTGCGATAGAAATATCAATTCCTATGACCAAAGTCATGCATATTCATAAGACAGACCGAGTCTTATAAACGAAAGAGGAAATCGCTGATATGGGATTCAAAAACATATGTGATCGCTATTCACGTGACTTTCCTCGCCTCTCACCAGGGACGCTGGTGTGATGGTGGAAATATTAAAGGGTCCCGTTTAGATTCTCTTGAAGATAAAGGTGTTGAGCAAAAGAAAAGGAAGGCGAAAGACGAACAGCGTGAAACTCGATGGCAATTGACTGGAAAATGTGCACATCTTCCTTTATCTTGGCAACTGTTTCCAAAGCGACGGAGATGATACCGCTGACGTAAAACATAGAATGAATGAAGCCCAATCTGCTTTCAGCGACTTCCACCACTTATGGCGAGACAATGGCCTTTCAACATCAACGTAAATCAAAGTATGTCAATCAGCTGTGTGTTCCTCCTTAACGCATGCCTGTGAAGCATGGGACCTTAACAAAACAATCATCAAAACACTCAATTACTTCAATAGCAGATGTCTCAGTACAATCACCAAGGGTGACATCCACGAACTCGCAGCAGACACTTCTTTTGACCTCATGCTCGCAAGAGACGCCTAAGATACCTTGGGCACATCCTTCGCATGGAGCCTAATCGTCTAGTGAGGCGTACTCTTATGGCACTCACCAAAGGAAGTTCAGTCTATCCAGAGGGTTCCCTTTTCATGGTCATAGAAAACTAAAGTCTCTCTGAACTTGAATGTTTGGCCAAACACAAACGGCGCTGGACACGATTAGTTGAGGGTGTAAACTGCTCATCATAACAACTGTGTCTGTAGCATGTTTTTGTTTTTGTTTTTAAGGGTTTTACGGCGCTTGCAACACATTTAGGTTATATCAGCGCCAGTTAAAAGGAAGAAAATGGGATAGTAAAAAGTTCTAGAATTACAATTAAAGCACCCAATAGAAAATAAGACAAAGGGGAACTGGGAACAAATAGGGATCAGATGTAGATTCCAAGAGCATACCACCAATGTACTTAGTTTGAGATCACCTATAGGTCTCATCCGGACACAAGAACAAAATCCAACAAAGAGGAACACACTCAAATGATTACATTATACATTAAAAATAACAAATATAATAATACATAAAAGAGAGATGATTTACAAGGAAAAATATATCATCTCCCAAAACAATAACTATGCATTCGACTGTTTCCCTCCCAGCCACTACTCCGACCATGGCCAGGAAAAAAACCAAGTGATCTCATTCCAAAACAAAGACAGTAAGTACTAGTGCGGGGCGGTCCTTGGCAAGCTTAAGGACCACGGTCCTACGGTCCTTGGGAAATGAACCGTTCTTGAACCGTTAAAGACCGCTACACGATGAAAACCGTGGCCTACAGGAGTAAAACACACGGAGTAGTCACACTCATTTCAAATTGTAACCTAATTAGAGAAGAGGGGTGATGCCTTCTTTATTTGCTCACCGTACTTCATTGTTACTTCGATAATTTAATAAAATTTGAAATTTATCCCCATTAACGGAGATAATGGCATCGCCCAAGGCGTTGATCGAGTTGTTCGTGGCGTTGATACACACACGCAACTCCTACCCCCCCCCCCACACACACACACACATTAGAGGGCAGCGAGCATTGAAGAGTAAGAGAGAGACGTGAAGTTATAATAAGAGGGGGTGGATGAGGTGATAAGAGGGGTCGATGGTGACTTTTCGCCAGATCTAACAAACTCAGCTACCCATTCATTGCTGAGTAGACAGGGATTCAGAAAAAAATCGACTGCACCCGGGATCGATCTCTGGCCCTTTGCGTATAAAGAGAGTGCTCTATCAACTGAGCTATCGGGGTCCCCAAATATTCTATTGGACCTTTTAAAAATACAGACGTTATAACTGTTTTTTTTGGACGGAAGAAACTAATGAAACTCATATTACTTGATTAGTTAAAACACCAAACGAAATTTTAATATTATTGTATTATTTTAAATGACAACAATGCGATAGAAAGGAGTGGCGACAAGAGATGGACAAAAGAAAACAAAAAATCAGACTTGCAACTTGCTAGGTTCGACACACACACACACACACACACACACACACACACACACACATCTTTAGTAGTCACATACATTTCAAACAATAACCCATTAGAGAAGAGGGGTCATGCCTTCATCATAGATCATTGTCATTGCGATCATTATGGTGTAGTAAATTTTGAAATTTACCCCGTATAATGGAATCGTCCAAGGCGTGCGCCTCCTGTTCCCCCCATCTCACACACGAAAGGGCGGTTTGCGGAGTGGAGGGAGGTGGTCGTCTGCCTCTATGGTCGTCTGTGTCGTTTAGTGTATGGCAAAGGGGGGTGGGTGCGATTAATTAAGTGGGATGGGTGGTGATTGGTGGAAGATAGGCAAAGGACCGAGGCAACGAATCGCTGGGGAAGTAGTATGGCGCGAGACCGTTGAAAGGTGATAAGAAGTGAGGACCGCCGGCGGTCTTCCTCTTTGGGACTGGACCACGGTTCACAGCTAAAAGACCGTGGGACCGGTCCTCGGTCCGGTCCTCAGCGCGGCACTAGTAAGTATGTTGGAAAACAGATATAAGGGGATAGAAGACACAGTATATATCTTGCTGCCCGCTATGGGAGGTCAGGATCCCCACATTGGTGTCTGTAGCATCGCACCTTGTAGGTGCCCTCCTATCATAGTAGAATACAATATGTATGTGAGTGTGCGCGTGCGCATGTGTGTGTGTGTGTGTGTGTTTGTGTATAGTCACTCCCCAACAGGCCAAATGATACCAAAAGTTCGCGTTCCATACGCTGAAGGTTCAATGCCCCCCCCCCCCCCCCCCCCCCCCCCCAACCCCAGCTTTCCACCATTTTTATTATTTTTATTTTATTTTTGTTTCGGTATCATGGATTGTTTGTTGTTGTTTTTTTGCACTATATATAATATATATATATATATATATATATATATATATATATATATATATATATATATATATATATATATATATATATAAGCACTCGAAGAATCCAGAAGGGCAATTTATTTAAAGTACTCTCCCGAAGGACAAACAGCTCGGGCCAAGTTTTCCGATCGTGTCTGTGCTTGAAACGAGAAGAATAAACATATAAAGGGCCCAAAAATAACTCTTTAAAACGTGTTCCGTAATGTATCCAAATATAAAAATTTAAATTACAACAGCCTATATAAAAATTCAAAGTACGACAATTAAATTAAAAACAAACAGCCTCTGTCATTTTTCTAGAACGACCTTAAATCGGAATAATCTTATCTTTCATTCTTTCTTTACAGCCATTCAATGGTATCCTTTTGTCCGGCCTTTAAAGCACATACAATGCAAGCAAACTCCATACAGTGCATACACGAAGGCATATAGATTCAACCAATGCAAATTTAAGAGAGCTATGCATACACTATCTACGTGTACCATCGTGACATAAAAGCAGCTTTCAATATAATAATTTTTTGAAAAAAAAAAATTAAAAATCTAAAGTTATTTTTAAAAAAATATAATATAGATAATAATAAAATAAATGAATAAATAAATAAAATAAAATAAAATAAAATAGAATAACAACCCTTGCCCAGACGTCCGATTAAAATCTATTGATCCTAGTTGACAACTCGTTGTTTGGTGGATTATCAAATTCCTTCATGGAATTCCTGGGCGACA
>NC_088366.1:23061252-23098752 GCF_034508935.2 Berghia stephanieae
TGTCCAAATAAAAAGCTCCGTGGAATTCTCTTACGAAGTTGAAAAATGTATTGTCTATTCAGACAATAGAAATTGAGTTCAAATTTTATTCAACGCTTGACTAATGAATCGACGTATCACGGTGTTAATTGAACGGACAACTATGCTTGTATCTAAAAAGTTTGCACATCGTAAGACGGTATTCAGAATTCGCACCAATGACTTCACAAAGTCTCAATGGATCACGATGTTAATTAAATAACCGAAAATATAATATCAAAGTAAGAGTTGCTTACGTCAAACTACTTTTGAATACCCTGTGATGGAAATATAAAAAGATTTATTTCAAAAAGTCCATGCATAATCATGACATATCGAGGATACCATGAGGAGAAATCAAAAATATTATTAAAATTAACACTTTTTCAATAAGTACGAGGATTTATCAAATATAAAATACCCTGATTATCTTTATCATTATCATCATCACATCATCATTATAATAATAATAATAATAATAATAATAATAATAATAATAATAATAATAATAATAATAATAATAATAATAATAATAATAATAATAATAATAATAATAATATTGTTAACATAACGTGAAAACAAAAAAAAAACAAAAACAACAGCTCTGTACTGCCGACCCTCAACTGTACATCTTCAAAGAACTGTGGACGTTCGGACGAATTCTCCTCAGCGGGAGATCGACAAGATCAATAAGAAAACATTTGAGCTAGTGTTATTCGACATTCAAATCCACGCCGTAGAATAACAATACAGTCTAAAGCATTAAAGAACCCGTGAAAATGTTATTTTTATTTGTCATCCTTTCGAGGGATAAATCACAATGGATTATCTCCCTTATGTCCCTTTTTATTGATGTCATTTCCGCTTCAACAATTCTCTTTGTACGATCTGACGAATCGGCTTTACTTATAAGTCAATGTTTTTGTTGTATTATTGGGTCAAAAATTAGAGACATAAGGTCTCTCTCTCTCTCTCTCTCTCTCTCTCTCTCTCTCTCTCTCTCTCTCTCTCTCTCTCTCTCTCTCTCTCTCTCCAGGTATTAAAGACACGCGCAGCGCACACAAGCCTGCCTTTGTTTTTATAAACACAGTATATGCAATGTTAACCAAATAGCACATACTGTGTTCTTTAATAAAACGGCAGAGGTAGAGTGCTACCGTCAGATGATCTCGAAAATAGTGGAGAAAAAAAATTACTTTCCATTTCAACTACTCAAAGAAGAGCTTATTTTGTGTCTGCTCGCAATCTTATACGTGCAAGATGTATCTTCTTATTATCATTATGTTAAAAGCAGCGCTTAATGGGGGGAAAAATATTATACTCCTAGCTTAACTCCATTTTTTTATTAATTTATTTATTGCTTCATTGGTCTTTAAAAAAAAAAAAAAGAAAAGAAAAAATCTTGCGTGCAATAAATGCTCCTGTTTCTTTTTCTAATTGTTTGGAAGGGGGGTGATTTTTTTATGTGGGGGGAGGGTGTAATGTTGTCTCCAGTCGAGGATGTCTTATTTTTGGGGTTACAGTTTTCTTGTACATAATTTTCTTTATGCAATTTCTTGCAGTTTCATACGCACCTTTTCAAATTTTTATGGAAATACTAGATCTAGACATTAATAAATGTCACTGGTTCAAAAAAAAAACACACACAAAAAAAAAAAAACACCAAAACAACATATATATTTTTTGAAGTCAAATAATCAAGACTCGTGCGACTGTAACAAGGAGACTAGATGTAATCTAATTTTTACAAAATTGGAAACCATAAAAGAAAAAAAAAGACAAGAAAGCAGGCATCTGGATTGAAGAAGAGGAACTTGCCAAGGATTGAGGCGGGTGGGGGGTCACAAAGGCTCTCAGCAGATGACGTGTACTTATTTGCACATAATAAAATTGTGCACGGGGCAGCGCGGCCTAGCGGTACGGTCTGCGCTTCGTACCCGACAGGTACCGAGGTCGACGAAGTTGTGTCAATGCAATAACTGCGCAGCCGAAGTTGTGTCAATGCAATAACTGCGCAGCCGGAGTTGTGTCAATGCAATAACTGCGCAGCCGGAGTTGTGTCAATGCAATAACTGCGCAGCCGAAGTTGTGTCAATGCAATAACTGCGCAGCCGAAGTTGTGTCAATGCAATAACTGCGCAGCCGAAGTTGTGTCAATGCAATAACTGCGCAGCCGAAGTTGTGTCAATGCAATAACTGCGGAGCCGAAGTTGTTGTCATGGTCTCAAGTGAGTAAAGAGTTACTCGACTATGCATAAAGATCTATGTAGAATGAGGCCCCAGAATTTACTAGTTACTATAAATGAAAAACAATTAACGATTTGTTTACAATGAAATAAAAATAATGATGAAATTTAATTAAAAGAGATAAACAGTGATCGTGGCAGTTACAAATAGAGGTATGAATATTTTACGTAACTTATGATAATATGTCAGGTTCGTAAGTTTACGTTTCCAGGCAGTTGATGGGCTTGGATGATCTATTCCTCTGATAACAGGATTGGACTCGTAAAATTCCACTTCCAGGCAATTGGTAAGAGGTTATAGTGTAGTACAGCGGGCTTGGGTTTGATCCTTGAAGATTATACAATCAAAGTTAAAAGCTCCGGCGTCTTAATGGTGTAGATATAATATCTACAAAGTCCCAAAAGATAAAAATCTTCCAGTATATATATAGGAATAGAGCGACTGGCCGTCCGGCATAGATTGTGGAGAGAAAGTGAGTGTAGAGTGTTAGACCTATCAGCTTTTATAATAAGTGGCTACGTGACAGAATGTAGAACGAAAAGTATTCACTAATTAGAAATTAATTCGAGGGAAGGCTATAAAAGGAAAGACGATCTAATATTAGAAGGTAAAGTTTATCTAAGCCTACCGAAATATAACTGGAGTGAGATGAATTCAGTTCTTAATAAAATAAAATTTAATAAGATAATTGTGAACAATCTTTACTGTGACACCCCCACCCACGTTTAAAATATACTCTTTAACCATTATGGGAAAGATAGATTTTACAAACGGAAGTAAATTTACTATCATGATACTCTAGCATTAATCCATTGTTATGATTTGTGCTACAATTAAATTATTTATTAACTAGACATGGAAATGTTTATATTAACGTAGGTATATGAATGGGTGACAATAACAATGAAAGATTGTGATTACAAATCATTGTGATGAACAAAATGATGGCAATGTGATTACAAATCATTGTGATAAACAATAGTGATGGCAATGAAGCATGATTTAAGTCGATGATATGAAGGTAATTTTCTGAATGATATGAATGAAAAAGTAAATGGAATATTGACATTTCAATTATTAATCATAAATGAGTGAAAATTCATAACAATAATAGATAAAGAGAAGATTTCTCAAATCATGAATGGGTATGGTATACATATCCAAACAATACTCAATGTTACATTAAGTTGGGTCATCATGTTTACAAATAAAATTATCGAAATTGTGCGTTCTGATTTGGCATAATTTGCGAGGTAACTAACAGTATGCATGGGAGGTTAAGTTATACCCTTCTCACGTGTTTATACTAATCGAGAAAGTAGGTCGGCGTGAATATTTTCACAGCCTGGTATGTGAGAGATACTGAAAGAGTAATTTTGCAAAAATAGACTCCACCTTAGTACTCTACTATTATTCATTTTGTTATTTCTTATGTACGTGAGTGGTTTATGGTCCGTTTCGACCACAAACTCTTTTAGCAGTAGATATCTGCTGAATGTCTTTAAAGCAAAGACGATGGCCAGTCCTTCACGCTCTATTACAGAGTATCGTGATTCTCTGTCCAATAATTTTCTGCTTGCATATAAGCAAGGCATTAGAGTTCCCTCATGCTCCTGTAATAGTACACCTGCGATGCACTTATCAGACGCGTCAGTTCTTACAACGAATTCTTTTGATATGTCGGGTAATTTAAGAATTGGTTCTGAACAGAGTAATGCCTTTAATTGGTTAAAGCTATTCTGACACACTTCTGTCCAAACAATTTTGTTCGGTGACCCATTCTTTGTCAGATTTGTTAGCGGTGTCGCGATGTGCGCGAAGTTGTAAATGTATTTCCTGTAAAAATTTAGGAGCCCAAGTACTTTGCGTACTTCTTTTTTTGTCTTAGGTGGTTGCAATTGTGCGATTTTTGTTTGTTTTTCTGTCTCGGGTGTCTGTGTCCCATGACCAACGGTATGATTAATCCTGCATTTGAAGCTTCGATATTAGTAAACATAGGTTGCGACACTGTGTCTCTATCAAAATACTTTTTTAGCATATTTGCATGGAATGTCTTTGTTGTGTTGTTAATTTTAATCTCGTAATTAACATTAGATTTTACTGCTGTTATTTTGAATGGTCCTTTCCATGTAGCTAAAAGTTTACTCGAGTCATCGGGTAAGAGTATTAGTACTTTGTCACCAATCTCAAATTTTCTTGACTTGCTTTTTCTATCGGAGTATTCCTTGTATTTCTCTGCTTTTTTAGTGACGGATTCCTGTGCTAGCTTACATGTATCCTCTATTCTGTCTTTCAGATTTCTTACATATTCGTAAGCAAACATAATTTCGTTATTGTCCTCCTCATTCCCTTTACAAATGTCGGCTACTATATTGATCGGGCCGCGAGGTGATCGTCCATACATCAACTCAAATGGGGAGTAGCCTGTAGATTCTTGGGGTATTTCTCTATATGCAAATAGGATTGCTGGTAAGTATCTGTCCCAATCATCTGGTTTTTCTGCTGACACTTTTCTTAACATATTCTTTAGAGTGCCATTAAATCTTTCACAAAGACCATTTGCTTGGGGGTGGTAGGGAGTTGTGAATGAGTGTTGGATTCCTATGAGTTTCATGGTTTCATGCATCATATGTGATGTAAATTGGGGTCCATTGTCCGACAGTATCTCATTTGGTATGCCTATTCTGGTAAAAATTGTCATCAATGCTTCAGCTATGTGATCCGATGTAGTTGATTTCAATGCTATCGCTTCTGGCCACCTGGTTGCGTAATCGACTAGTGTTAGTATGTGTGTATGGTTTCTATCTGATTTTGTTAAAGGGCCTATAATGTCAATTGCAACTTTTTGAAAAACTTTTTCAATAACTGGGGTTGTCTCTAATGGCAATCTCGGTATTCTGCCTTTTGCGACTCTTCTTTGGCATGTGTCACACGATTTCACATATTCTCGGACGTCTTTAGTAATTCCAGGCCATGTGAAATTCTCGGATATTCTCTTCAATGTGGAAGAGCTCCCAAGATGTCCAGAAGTTATTGAATCGTGCGCTATTCCAAGGATTTTGTTTCTGTAAATACTCGGCGTGACCAGTTGTTTAGCTATTTTGTTTCTTTTCCTATGTAACCTGAACAGAATATCTTTTTCAATGATGTATTCAACTTTTGATTTCGTCCCTTTGTTTGCGATATTGAAATATGATGTTAAAGTCGGGTCCTTTTTCTGTTCTTCAATGAACGTGTTCCTGTCAAATTGTTGTGGTTCTAGAGAAATAGTCATTGGCTTCTCTGTTGTCTTAGTCATCTTTCTTGTTTCTGCTAGACAAGCTGTTTCTTGGGTTAATGACCATTCTTTTACATCTGTTGGGTTGTCTTTAAGACCTTTTATATTGCCAACAATAACATCAGCGACGGGGTTGGGAAGTATACAGCATTCCACTATTCCTGTATAGTATGGGGTTTCTATGTACACGTTACTGTTTCAAAGGTTTCGACTGTGCCACTGAATGTGATGCATTGTACCGTTTTTCCAGTTTTGTCTTCGTCATTGATCAAAGATGCTTTTATTCCTACTGTACTGCATCCTGTGTCTCTCAATATTTTGCAATCAGTTCCATTAGCTTTGCCTTCACAAAAAAATAGCGATCCTGATTTGTGAGTTTGTGTTAAAAGTGACATACCTTTCACGCAATACACATTTATATTTTCTCCTGACATTATTCGTGTCTGATTATTTACACTGGTTTGGAGTGATGCATTTGCAGTTTCTTTCGGATATCCCACGATTTTGTAACATTTGTCTGCTGTGTGGCCTTTCATTCCACAATATTGACATTTAATTATAGGTTTGTTGGTTTTCTTATACTCAGTATTATTGTCAGTGCTATTTCTTGTTTTGTTTTGATAGGGTCGGCTATGGTCTCTATTGAACTGTTTGTTCCATGGTTTGTTACTATGGTCATCCTGTTTCACTTGCGTGTTCCGAGTGATTGATCGGCTCGTTCTATTTGAGTACTGAACTTTAGGTGTACCTGGACTCTGAGCAGCGGCAGCGTAGTATGGTTCCTTCAATGTTCTGCTAAGGGGTGTCAATGGATGTGCGCTGTTAAAGTTTTCTGCGTAGATTTTTAATTTGTCCAAGTTTTCTGGCTTTCTCTCTTTAAAGAATGCGACTAAATCTGGGTTGCAAGCTTGATAGATTCGATTCTTCAGCGTGAGATAGTAAAGGCCTGCAAAGTCGTCTTGTTTTACGTTTGCCAACTCAAGCCACCGATTTAGAAATTGAGTAATTCGGTTCACGAATGTATTAAAGTCTTCTCCACTTTCCGGTTTTGCAGTGTGAAACCTTTCCTGGTAACCATCTTCCGTTAATCTAAATCTTTTTAGTAGAGCGTCTTTAATTTTTCCATAGTCATCTGCATCTTCAGTTGTTAAGGTATAGAAAACTTTTAGCGGTTCTCCAGATAAGCAGTTAATCAAGGCTGTGGCCCATTTGCTTTCTGGCCAACGATAACCTTTAGCCTGAACTTCGAATCGGTGTAAGAAGGATTCTAGACAGTCTGAGCGTTCATCGTATGTTGGCATGCGTGGAAGTTTCACGAAAAATTCATCACTATTATTATGTTTTCTTTCATGACCGGTTTTTGTTTTTTCAATTTCCAGCATCATTTGGGTCCTTTTGGTTTCTTCTTCTGCTAAAGCTATTTGTCTTTTTAGTTCCCTTTCTTGGACTCTTTCTTCTCGTTCTTCTCTACGTATTCTTTCTTCGTGTTCTTTTTCTTCTCTACGAATTCTTTCTTCGTGTTCTTTTTCTTCTCTACGAATTCTTTCTTCATTTTCTTCTCTACGAATTCTTTCTTCGTGTTCTTTTTCTTCTTTACGAATTCTTTCTTCATTTTCTTCTCTACGAATTCTTTCTTCATGTTCTTTTTCTTCTTTTACTTTCTCTTCGCACCATGAAAATATTCTTTCCTGGGGTATTTCTAAGTCCTTTGCGAGACTTAAGTATCTTTTATATGCTTCCATGTTGCAATAAATTAGTTACGATGTTTTATATATATTATATTGACAGGATACTGTTACTGACTGTTTTATTTATTTACACTTACTGGAATGAACTGTTCTATTTTTAGAAATCTCTCTCTCTTATTTCAACTTATTATGTATGTTGAATTTGATGCCTTTTATCGTTATATCTTATAAAGCAATGTGTCAATACAATGCGGAGTTATTATGACTTGTGTCAATAACAATGTGTCAATCGCGTGTACTCTAAACTATGTTACTACGAAAAATGTATCACCAATGTGTGTGACTCGTCGTTAGTTTGTGTACAATTATTCGCAATGACGCTAATATACTAGAGTGTGATAACAATAATAGGATGCCAAAATAATCCCAAGTTATCTATCACTAAATATAACACGACGGCTAGTAGACTCCTTTTATTATTATTTAGTTTTTAAAGACTCACTTTTCAGAACATAATATATAAGTGGTTTTCGGTAACAGTAATATGCCAAAAATGCATTTAAAACAAATCACTATGCAAAACAAATCACGATGTCTATAGTTACTATGTGATGCCCAACTCATGTAAAAGAGAATAATGAAGGATATATTTACCAACTCAGTTCGTGGCTGGGACCTCTCTCTTGTTCAATGGTTGTTCAACAATTGTAATTAGGCATTGAAGAGTGTTTAGCAGTGAAGTTAAAAGCTCCGGCGTCTTAATGGTGTAGATATAATATCTACAAAGTCCCAAAAGATAAAAATCTTCCAGTATATATATAGGAATAGAGCGACTGGCCGTCCGGCATAGATTGTGGAGAGAAAGTGAGTGTAGAGTGTTAGACCTATCAGCTTTTATAATAAGTGGCTACGTGACAGAATGTAGAACGAAAAGTATTCACTAATTAGAAATTAATTCGAGGGAAGGCTATAAAAGGAAAGACGATCTAATATTAGAAGGTAAAGTTTATCTAAGCCTACCGAAATATAACTGGAGTGAGATGAATTCAGTTCTTAATAAAATAAAATTTAATAAGATAATTGTGAACAATCTTTACTGTGACAGTTGTGTCAATGCAATAACTTGTTTCTTTGCTTTACAACAATGGCCTCATCCAACATGTACAATGTACGAGGATTACCTTGGCTCCTCCTTCATCATTTCTTAATAAACATTCTACAAATAACAATTATACAACAAATGAAAGCTTATGGGTCTCAGCTATACAATGCGACTGTTATTTTCCCAGATAGTCGCCGTATCTATCAAAGTAGGTTCACCAACGATACTCTTAGTTTTTTGCAACGCGCCGTTGAAAGATTCTACTCTACGTCTTTTACTTCTGAAAAAAAAAAAGTAATAAACAAAAATAAATATAGCAGCTTCAAAAGAATAAAAAGAACAAAATACCAAGAACGGAACGTTTCGAGCTCAAAACCCTTCTTCAGTCAACAACAAAAAAACAAAACAATAAAGACATAAAAACATTACTAAATTCCAGATAAACGACAGAGATTAATAGTAGACCTACAAATTATCTCTGCCGTCTATCTAGAATTAATTAATGTATTTATGTCTTTATTGGTTGTTTTTTGTTTTGTTTTTTGTTGTTAGCTGAAGAAGGGTTTTGAGCCCTAAACGTTCCGTGTTTGGTATTTTGTTCTTTTTCGAAGCTGTTATATTCATTTTTATTTATTACATTTTACAGTTCACAGCTTCTAGCAGCCAACTCTCACTTTCTTCTGAACCACCTTCGTCCGTCTGCTTCAACGTCGTATCGTATCGTTATGCCAAAAGGCAGTGTTCAATATTAGGAAGAATATACAATGCGCATCTTGATTCTATTTCATATTAGTGATATTTTCTTTACCCTACTTACCTGCCCATCATTTCCAGCGTAGCCTCCGTGAGGTCATAGGTCGGGAGAACGATGTCGTAGGAGTCTTGTGAACCGCACCAGGACATGATAGGGAGCGGATTGTCGGCTCCATTTCGACGTGCCAAGGGCCAATCCCCGAGGTTGAAGATGAATTCAGAGTCTGGGAGAGCCATCTGGAATGATATTATAAGCGTTTGTTTGTAATTTATTGGGGGGGGGGGGGCGAAGTGGCGAGTGGTTAAAGCATTGCACTGTGACCCTGAAGGCCCCGGGTTCGAGCCCCGCTTCAGGCACTTTTGTTTTGTTTTTCTTTGGGCAAGATTATTAACCCCCATTCTGCTCACATTGGACAACATGGGTGATTCCTGTTGACATCAGACATCCTGTTTGATGGATTATCTATATTCCTTCACGGAATGCCTAGGCGACGGGATCTTATGGTGCCGTTGCGGAAGGGTGTAATTTTTTTTTTTTTTTATTTTTTTTTATTGCGAAAGGGTGTAATTTTTATTTTTATCTATTTATTTTTATTTTTTATTTTTTTGGTAATTTGTGGACTTGTGGTATAACACTCCCCTTTGGATCGGTAGGTCGCTGGGTAGGGTCCCGCTTTAGTCGGTCCAAAGTTGAGTTCTTGGAAAAGGCTCTTTTCTCATATTCTCTCACCGCACTCGGGGGTAAAAAAAGTATAAGATCGGTAACAGCAATTCACGGGCGTCTCGTCTAGCAGATTAGGTATTGATGTCGGAGTGGGACAACGTGTAAAGCGCTTTGAGCACATTTCAGTGTTTACTATAAAGATCTGAACAAGTGTGTATGAAAGGTGCCGAGCAAAACAAGAAAGAAAATAGAAGGAAAAAAAAAACAGCCCAAATAATGGTAGCAATTGTAAAATGGTGTAGTGGTAGCACGTCTGACCGGGAATCAGACGGTCTGGGGTTCGATCCCCAGGCGAGGTAGACTGATTTTTTGGAATGTTTTTTATTTATTTTTTTTTTTTTGTATTTTTCTTTCTTGTTTTGTCTGGCACCTTTCATATACACTTGTTCAGCTAGTTCAGATCTTTATCTTACACTGGTGCCTGCTCCCTACTTTCTTAATTTGATATATTCAGTGGATACTGTTCTGTGCTATATAAAAGATCAATTTTTTTCTGTTTGTTTGGGAGGCGGGGGGGGGGGAGGGGTTCTTATTTTTTATATAAAGGCAATGCGTACCTACTTACACGTCTGATAGCCCAAATTGTTACATCTCGTTGTTGTAATGAAAATAAATCTCAAACCAACGCAAAATATACTCCATTACAACAATGTTAAAACATGCCCATAATTTTGTTCCGTTTGCAGACCTGCAAATACCTGCATGTAGGTCAAAGGTCGTTGTTTTTGTTTCTTTTTAAGTTAAGGGGTTTACAACGCTTGCAACACATTTAGGTTATATCAGCGCCAGTAAAAAGGAAGAAAATGGGATAGTAAAAAGTTCTAGAATTACAATTAGAACACCCAAGAAAAAGTAAGACATAGGGGAACTGGGAACAAATAGGGATCAGATGTAGATTCCAAGCCTATTCAATTCAAGACGAAGAGTCCCTGCAAAATGAAGTCGTCTCGTTCATGGACAAGAATGAAAAGCAACATTCTGTTCATTTCGTGAAGGAAACAAGATTGGCGAGACTTTACACGCAGCATCTTCTTTTTGCACACGTAACTAGTTCTTACAAGTGTATTCAATAGTCTGATGTCAACGGCGAGCAGCGTGGTTCTAAACAAAGTAAATCGGTACTTTTTATTCTTCATGCTGGCTAGAACTTTTTCTCATGTCATGTGATCAGAACGTATAAAAGTCAAAACATGATTACATTTATAATGTTTATCTCTTCTGGATAAACTTTTATGCTCGTCGGTAAAGTATTTCATAAGGGCATCCGCCATTGTTCCGATAGTTTAGAACCAGTTGCTAAGTTACTGTGACGTCACGACTGTTGAAGGCTATTCTTACCTTTCTGGTTAGGGACAGCAAAATGGCGTCTGTAAACATGTTGAACCCTACGTGATGTCCGTAACATTTTCTGTACACCTGGTGAAAGAAGGAAAGTTTCTATACAAAACAACAATAACAACAACAACAAAAGAAAGAATATTTCAAAGAACTCTTAAAGGAAATATACAGAAAGTTGTTTTTTGTTTTTTTAATATACCTTTATATTCTTTTAAAATATAATTTTATTAGTTAGTCTACTTATGTGTTCGTAAATAGCACCATTGAAAGTCAAGTTAGTTTCCGCGTGTTTTGGTACCATGTTAATTCTTTACATCAAATACATTGATCGTGAGAGCTATTCGAAACAGATCCATTTAAAACACCCGCTTTCGTAAAAATGTTGCTTTGATATTAAAAAAAAAAAAAATCATTTCCTTTTATTTAAAAACATGTCTCTACGTTTAGCGTTGCTGATGAATTTGATTTCATTGTATTATTGTGCGGCTAAAGGGGGAACCCGAAACGTCCATTTTATCTGTTTTCGTATATTAAATTAAGCTTACATTCAATTTCAAATTGTTATTTATATCTGCTATGGTGTACACTTACATCGTTATTTTTGATGACGTAATGACAAAGGCTGTGACTCCCTCTATCATGGTACTTCTCCACGGCCTTCTTCAGCACCTTCTTCATGTTGATACCGTCCTTGAACGGCTGAAGGTCAAGGCCAATCTGATAAAACGTTGCTGGGCAACCGACTGTCTCCGCCCACTCTTCTGCGGTTTGGGTAGGACAATTGCAATTTTCGTGGTATGCCATGCCTATAAAAAGATATATATATATATATATATATATATATATATATATATATATATATATATAGAGAGAGAGAGAGAGAGAGAGAGAGAGAGAGAGAGAGAGAGAGAGAGAGAAAGAGAGAGAGAGAGAGAGGATGTTTTCATACGGGTTTCACTGATTTTTTTCTTCTGTGTTACTTCCACTTTACTTTTCGTCAGAAATGTCTTGGTACTTCTAATATCGGTGCATTAACAACCCTCAACATATCAGACTTTCTTAAAACTGACATTTCGACTCTGACAGGATCATCTTAAGATTGGGCTTTTAAATTGAGCTTTTATATAGCACAATATCCACTAAACGTGCTGAAAGCGCTTTACAAGGGGTCCCTGGCCAACAGCAGCAGTTAACATTTAGGACGGGACATGACGCCTGTTAAGCGATATTACAATTTTTTTTTTTCGACAGAGACAACGCTGTTAACGGCCAGGTGCTCATTTTACACCTGAGTACGGTGAGAGAATGTGAGTAAAGAGCTTTCTCCAAGGGCTCAACTATGCGCCGAGCGAGGCTCGAAACCAGGACATTCCAATCTGAAAGCGAATGTCATACCACTAGACCACATAGTCGCACCTAAAGATCATCTTAACACATCGATATTAAAACTAAGATCATTTCTGACCAATTTTTAGTTTTAAGGGCATTCGTTTGTCACTGTGCAACACAATTGAGGGAATGCAGTTTCTACCAAATTCAGTCCCTTGACTGGTGGACAAAGAAGAATTGCATGGACCTTCCAACACGGGACCGGTATCACAGTGCAGTGGCTTGCTGTTTTAATGAATTGCTTGATTTTGTGAGTTTTGATCACTCGTAAGAAACTAATAAGCGCCAAGAAAATAGTCTCAACATGTGTGATGCCCTCTTAACTCACTCAATCCTAGAGATTTTTGCTACTTTTCAAAATTGGAAAAAATGTATTAAAAAGGAGCATGTACATAGATAGTTTTATTCAACTCCCACTAACATGTTTAAACGAAAAACATAAACTTTGATACTACGCCTATAATTTTTCTCAGAAAAATGTAATAAATAGGCATGGAGTAAGAGTAACCCGGGTAAACTACGGATATAGTCGGTGTTAGGGTTAAGTGAGTTAATAGTGTCCACTGCATTATGCATAACTAAGGGACAGAATCTGTGAAAAAATCATTCACATACTAAGTATAGATCCACCAGAGCATACAAAATGGTGAGATTCAGATATTGGCACAATATGGAGCCAATGAAGTAACGGTCCGCCTGTCCCCCACCCCCTGAACCCAATCAACAACCATCCCCTAATTCAAAATGAAACCCGTACCGTTGGTACGTACTTCGTCTTTCAGAGCCCGAGTTTATCCCAGGTTATGTAGCACCGAAAGAAGAGCCAACGGAGCCCGAGTTTATCCCAGGTTATGTAGCACCGAAAGAAGAGCCAACGGAGCCCGAGTTTATCCCAGGTTATGTAGCACCGAAAGGAAAGCCATAGGAGCCCGAGATTATCCCAGGTTTATGTAGCACCGAAAGGAGAGCCATATGAGCCAGAGTTTATCCCAGGTTTATGTAGCACCGAAAGGAGAAAAAAAAAACCAAAACAACAAATACTTGATACCCACTTAATGAGGCGCTAGTCCATCACATACACCCTCTCCAAATTCTACCAAGCCCTGCTAACCACTCACTGCTGGATGGATAATGAATTCAGAAAAAAAAAAAATCCCGACTTCTCGACTTCACCAAGGATCAATTCTGATTCCCTTCCGCCTGGAGCGAGTGCTCTACCAACCGAGCGATAAGGACCTATCAGTATTACGTGCCAGCATCTTAATGATAGCCCATTGGATGCAGCTCTCTTACAAGCTTCTTTGTTTATTTCTAAGGGTTTTACAGTGCTTGCAACACATTTAGGTCATATCAACGCCAGTTAAAAGGATGAAAATTAAATAGTAAAAAATATTCTAGATGTACAATTAAAAGGACTTGAGGAAAAAGTAAGACAAAGGGGAATGGTACAACTAGGGAACAGATGTAGATTCCAAGAGCACACTTTCAGTGTACTTAGTTTGAGATTATCTAAATGTTTCAACCAGACACCAGCACAAGATCCCACTAAGAGTAGTACACTCAAATGTTTACAAATCATATATTAAAAATAATTTTTTAAAAACAGTACATAACAGAGAGATGATTTACAAGGAAAAAAATATCATCTCTCAAAACTATAACTATATACATTCGACTGTTTCCCTCCCAGTCAAGGACTCCCGCCAGGGTCAGCACAAATTCCAAGCTTTTGTGAAATGTCTGATTGTTTTATTAGGCGATTAGCCCGATTAAGTTCGGAAATTCTTTTGCTGATTTGCTGCGGTGAATGCACTTAGTGGACGGGCACTGCGAGCCTGCTCATTAATGTTGGTGGAGACAGCATCAGTTCCAGTAAATAATTTAGCTAACCTTTGAACTGATTTAATACCGACTCATGAGTCACCATAAACATGTTTTAGCCATTTATGAACACATCTCTCTTTGCAGTACGAATCTGAGTCACGGCACAATGAATATTGCATAATTTTTGTGTGATTTCTTCGACCGACATATGTTGTTTTTTTTCCCCAGTAAGATAAAGTAAAATCAAGAAATATCTAGCAGCTAAACAAATTTTGGTGACCTAATAGAAGAATAAATTACGCATATTATTTTGATGCATAGTTTATGCTGATGAGTTCAATACAACCTGAGATATTCAATAGGCGTCAAGACTTTTCAGTCCAGCCTAGTATATTATGTAAATAGTAATTTTATAAACAGGTGTATAAGGATGATTTGGGGCATTATTATTTATGTGGATGGATAAAGTCTAATATTAAGATCTTTAGGAAGCTGCAAGCCAACAACTTACAAATATACACATCAGAAATAGCAAATGGGAATGGATAGGCCATACACTTAGAAAACCTACCAGCAACATCACAAGACAGGCTCTGACATGGAATCCCCAAAAAAGAAGAAGGCCGGGAAGGCACAGAAATGGTTGGCGAAGAAGCAAGGTGAAGGAAGTAAGGAGAGGCGGTTACGCGTGGAAGCAGGTGGAAAAGACAGCCCAAGGAAGAAGCATCATTGATGACAACAGCCAGCATTATAATTTGGCTAATCGGACATGTAAATAAGTCCATGCATGATTTACGCAGCCATAACAGGAATGTGATTTACACAGTTTTAGAAATGAATAAATATACAGATAAAAAAAAAATATTTTAAAAAATAAATTTTTAAAAAGAAGAAGAAAAAAAAAGAAAGAAATATCAATCCATCTGTCTGTCTTTCTTTCAGATGAAAAAACTAAGCCGAGGTGCACTTATTTTATTAATAATAATAAAGCTGAAAACTTATATAGCACTATAAATATAACTCCGAGACACCAGACTCTGACACTTAAATTACAAATTACTTAGGATGAAACATCCTCATTCACACAAAAAAGCACACACACATATACACACACAAACCAGACGCCTAGCTTGCTTCTCATATCTACTAAAATCGAAACAGATATGTTTTAAGCGAACGTTTTAAAATAGACAAAGATTCTTTTTCACGAATGCTCTGTGGTAAGGCGTTCCGAACAGATGAGAAAAGGATCTTAATTCCAGCATTGTTCAAGTTTAATAACCCAAAATGTTATGGCCTCATTATTGTAATGGAAATTCTAACGAACCAATGTAAAATATTGTCCCTAACAACAATGTTAGCTAAATCAAAGCTATAATCGAATTCGGTTATCAAACTTGCAAATTTGTGCTTAAAACTGAAAGCTCTGGGCGAAGCTAGAGTCCGGGACAAGGACAAAATGTCGCATAGAAAACATAAATGGCACGAAGGAGATAAAAATAGTTTGGACTTTTGGAGAAGAACCCTTCGGCGGTCAAAGAGGTGAACGTTTTCCCCGCCATAAACCTCAGAAAGAATTCCACACAGCGGATGTGGGTCACACAATATTGGCTGGAAGTCACGTGATCAACAAAATAAAATGAAGTGTAATTGAAGTGAACCAACCTTTTAACAAGTAAGGAGACTGAGCCACATCCCGACCGTTATGCTTGACTTCTATAAACAGGTCTTCGTGCGAGCTGAACATTCTGTAGCGGACGATGTAGGACCCATCGTGAAGGTCAAGAACTTGAGTCCAGATCCTGGCTCGATCACCATTGGACGGTTGGATGGTCACTGTAAATGCTTTGTCTCCCACGGACTCTGTCAGGCTGTAATACAGAAGGATAACGATGATCATTCATAAAGAATATCATAAGTGGGTTAGGGATAGGGATCAACACGTGACATAGGGTTAAATTATGTGGATAATAATAATTTATCCACTTCAGTAGGTACCATCATTATCACGTTGCACTTTGTGGAACTAAAGGCGCCAACAAAAATTATTCCAGACAACCCTGCCTTACAAAAGCCATCGTTAAGTTATAGCCTGACACTGACCAAAAAATTGACGCCAAAAGGCCAGTCTTTTGCCACAAAAGAAAACAAATCGTGAGTTGTATTCTATAGTTCAACCAATGAAATAACTTGTTTCATTGAGTTATACTAACGACAACTCACTAGACGCTACACAAACCTAAAATAAATTGACGTCAAACTGCCAGTCCTTGAGGGTTCTAGTGTCAGACTATAATATGTTAACGATGGCTACGGCCGTACTCTTTTCCCAGCGAAGGGAATCCTTTTCCCCCCTTTTCTTTTCGTTTTTTTTATGTTATTTTATTCTTTCTATTTATATTCACGAGCCACACAGCTTTTGTAGTTTTGTTCAACTTGAAACGGTTCCGTCAGAACCACGCCAAAGTATAGGCTCCAAAATTAACGTAGACGTCTATGTCAATTTCGTGGCATTTTTTAAGCCCACGACTTGTCACTTAAATAATATTCATCAGTGCGTATTTCTGCTAGGTCCTAATAATTGTCTTTAAAGATATGAACAAGTGTGTATGAAAGGTGCCTGACAAAGCAAGAAAGGGCACCTTTCATGCATACTTGTTCAGATCTTTATTTTATACTAGTGCCTGGTCCTTAATTTCTTTAATTTAATTCTCTTTAGCTGAGAGCACGACATATTTCAAGCTTGTGAAGTTGGTGTCTCGTCGTGTGGCAAAATCAAGCAATCTTTAGCGTGATCAATGACCGGTAAGTGACAATGATCATCCTTCATATAATTAATGAGCATTTCCTCAAGGTATATTATATCCATTTCAGTGAAGTGGCTTTTTCCACCACTTACTTGTCACTTTAATGATATTCCTAACTGCCCATTGCTAGCTCCTAATTCACATCTTAGTGGAAGAGAGAATGTTGAAGTCAACAGCAGGACACCTTTTATTGTCTGTAATCCATGCAGCTGTATACAGACTTTCAACATGGAGGGAGTAGAACAATCATGCAAATGAAGCTGTTGAAGATTCAAGAGAAGAACAGCCCTATGGAACTGAGCTCCCCAGGAATGAATGGGTAACACTGAACAGAGCACGGGCAAAATTGGGAGAACAGTCGGAAGCATGAAAAAGTGGGGGCTGACTGAGACTAGCTTGTGTACATGTGGATGCCCAGAGCAGTGGTGGAGCACACCCTTAGAGAATGCCAGGCTAGGCCCAGCTGCACTGACCATGACCTAAGAGTCTGCTCCACAGATGCTGTGGAGTGATGCTGTGGAGTGGGTTCGGTGTTGGAGCGACAAGCTATGATAATTGTCTATAATGTGAATTGACTGGCAAGGCTGTGAAGTGGAATTCTCGTCTTGTGGCAAAGCCCAGCAATATTTAGCGTGATAAATGACCGGATTTGTGACAACGATCCTCGCTAAAAAATGACACTCACTTTCGGATCGGAAGGTCCTCGGTTCGAGCCTCGCTCGGCGCATAGTTGAGTCCTTGGAAAAGGCTCTTTACTCACATTTTCTCACCATACTCAGGTGTAAAACGAGTACCTGGCCGTTAACAGCGTTGTCTCTGTCCTAAAAAATTGTTATACCGCCTAACAGGCGTCATGTCCCGTCCTACGTGTTAAGTGTTGCTGTTGGCCAGGGACCCATTGTAAAGCGCTTTGAGTACGTTTAGTGGATATTACTCTATATGAATGCTCATTTTTTTTTCAAAAATAAAAATATGACTTTTTCCTCAGAAAGGGGTTTATTATATTTCCTCTTCAGCCATAGCCAGTTAAGTGGCTTTTTTTCACCTCCTACTTGTCACTTTAATGTATTTACCACTGCAAACTGCTAATGAATTTTTTTTTTGCTAAGAGTTCGACATCTTTTATTGTCCGTGACATGTATTAATTGGCTAGATTGCGGACTGGGTGTTTCGTCTTGTAGAAAAGTTAAGCAATGTTTTGTGTGATCAGCACCGGACGGGTGACAATGATCGCTAAACTCATTCCTGGCGCGGGAAAGACATTGTACAGAAATCACCCTTCTCAAATCAGGAGTGAATGAGTGTCTTGACTATAAACAATGAAGGGTATTATAAGAATAGGTTTACAAAAATAAATAAATAAATAAATAAATAAATAAAACATTTAAAAAGAGGCAAAATAGATAATAATATGTACATTATGAAACGAAGCCTGCTTGTTCATAGATGATGTATTCAGAAGCGCGTTGAGCATGCTGAAATCGTGGAAATGCTTAGAGTAAAGGTCCATATTCCTTCGTTTTCAATCATGTATCTATATGATGCATGGTCTTATCGTTTTTAAATAGTTAAACCATAAAGTCATGAGAAAGAAAACAGATTCCAATGTCTGATTGGGGACTGGAACTTGAAATCCATTGACAAGCCGATTTACCCCTACATCAGAGGCGCGTTCCGTAGGTGAGGTCCCGGCACGACTCCCGGAAAGAACAAACGTCTTCTTATTCATAACATAAAATGCGAGATGTCACTGAAATAACAAAAGGGAGGTAACCCTCTTGACTTGTCAGATTATATGAAGCAATGCGATTGTTGTCTGGACAAACAAGAGTGTATTTTTGACCGACGAGCCGTCCACTTCAAAAATGCCCAATGGCCAGAAAGCTTTGTAAACTTTGCGTCCTAAGACAGACAGTCACGGATCAGCGATTTTGACCGCCATGCTTTGTCAAGTTTTACGAAGTTGTTAGGCGGGTCTATACCGCGGCATAATAGAACCACATATGAAAATATTGTACTTTGTAATTATTAAACATTTCGTTTTCAATTACAGCGATCAGGTTGCGTAATTTATTTTCGTAAAGGAGTAGTAGTTGGTTGACTTAATCAGCGGTGGGGAGTATTCCTAGTGTAAATGGTTTGCTTTAACACGGGCCATTATCCCCTTAATACGCTCAAGTGATTACATGGGCCCCTAAAACGTAATAAGTAGGATGAGACGTGACACTGTACAACGCCATTACGTTT
Organism: Berghia stephanieae; assembly: GCF_034508935.2. NCBI lineage: Eukaryota > Metazoa > Mollusca > Gastropoda > Nudibranchia > Aeolidiidae > Berghia > Berghia stephanieae. The sequence goes on from NC_088366.1 coordinate 23,080,667, forward strand.
TATTTCGACAGACAAACCTGTTGCTGGACATGTACTCATTTTACACCTAAGTATAGTGAGATAATGTAGTAAGTGAAGAGCCTTTTCCAGGGATTCGAAAGTTTTTCTTTCACTGCTTGACCCGAACCAGGGATTTATAGGTTTGAGTTTGAGTGCCGTACCACAAGGCCACAAGAAGTAGTAGTAGTAGTAGTAGTAGTAGTAGTAGTAGTAGTAGTGGTGGTGGTAGTAGTAGTAGCAGCAGTAGTAGTAGTAGTAGTAGTAGTAGTAGTAGCAGCAGTAGTAGTAGTAGTAGTAGTAGTAGTAGTAGTAGTAGTAGTAGTAGAAGTAGTAGTAGTAGTAGTAGTAGTATTAATGGTAGTTTTAGTAGTTGATGTAGTAGTAGTAGTAGTAGTAGTAGTAGTAGTAGTAGTAGTAGTAGTAGTAGTAGTAGTAGTAGTAGTAGTAATAATAATAATAATAATAATACACATTTATATAGCGCTCATTCTCGTGTAAAACACAAGCTCTGGGCACTTTACAATATAAATATCAATTTTAAGTGAAAAAATAAAAAATAAAATAATAACAACAATAACAATTCATAGCCAAATCAAGGATTCATATAGAGTCAAGAAAAACAAATACAGTAAAAATGTGTCTTGAGATTCTTTTTAAAAGTAGGTAAAGACTTGCACTCCCTCAGACCACGTGGTAGTTCATTCCAAATCTTGGGGCCGAAACAAGCAAACGATCTATCACCAAATTTTGTTCTTGATCTTTTTTCCGAAATTTTCGTTTGGTCATTACATGATCTTAAAGTGTAATTTTCAAATTTACACATGACCACGTGATCTGTGAGATATGCCGGTGCTATACCAGCCAAACACTTATAAACAAGACACGCTGCTTTGTAATATGTGCGCTTTTCAATGGGCAACCAGTGGAGAGAGGCCAACAAAGGGGTTGCATGATCAAATTTTTTTTTGCCAAAAACTAATCTTGCAGCACTGTTTTGCAGTAGTTGCAATTGTTTAATAGAAGCCTGAGGCAAGTTGACAAGCAGCGAGTTACAATAGTCTAGTTTCGAAAAAATGAGGGAAACAACCAATGTTTTACATGTTCCAATTGCAATATACTGACGGATCGAACTGATTTTCTTCAATTGAAAGTATAAAGATTTACAGAGAGCAGAAATGTGAGCTGACATTTTCATTTCTGAATCAAAATAGACACCCAAATTTTTCACAGTCTTTGAAACTTTGATCTTTTCACCCCCAATCAACACCTCAAGACCATCATTCACCTTCAACAGCCCTCTATTTCCCACAATCATCACTTCTGTTTTTGACTCATTCATTTTCAACTTGTTTGCATCCATCCACTCTTTCACATCCGTCACACATTCTTCCACACGTTTCACAATATTTTCGAGATTTTTAGTTTTATCAGTAGCATAAAGTTGCGTATCATCTGCATAGAGATGATAGCGCAGCCCATGACCAGTGATGACATTAGATAATGGAGAAGTATACAAAACAAAAAGAATTGGACCCAAAACAGAGCCTTGAGGAACACCAAAAGACAATGTATGTTGACGAGAAAGTTTATCTAAAATCATAACCTGTTGCTTTCTGCCATCTAAATAAGATTCAAACCACTGCAAGACAGTCCCAGACAAGCCAAATGTTATATTAAGTCGTTTAATGAGAATACCGTGATCAATAGTATCAAACGCCGCCGAAAGGTCTAACAATGTCAGAAGAGAAACAGAACCTTTATCTAAAACATCAAGCAAATCACTCGCAACACAGCACAGAGCAGTTTCTGTGCTGTGGTAAGAACGATAAGCTGACTGAAATTTTTCCCATAGATTGTTTTCATGGAGATGTTGTGAAAGACGTCTGAGTACAACTTTTTCAAGGATTTTAGAAAGAAATGGCAGATTTGAGACGGGACGGTAGTTACTAAGGTCATTTACATTGAGATTTTGCTTTTTTATGAGAGGCTTTACAATTGCATGTTTATAGATATCTGGGACTTGTCCTGAGATAAGTGACTGATTTATAATATAAGTTATGCAAGGTAACAATTCAGGAAGACATAATTTCAAAATATTAGTTGGTAAAGGATCTAAATCACATGACTTCGAGGAAGATGAAAAAATTATTTTAGAAATTTCTTCTTCAGTTGTTTCTTTAAAACAAGAGAATCCCTGTGAACCCGAAAAAGGGTGGAAATTTATATCTTCATTTTGCACGAGGTCCAAATTGTTCCGAATTTTCGATATTTTTCCCGAAAAGAAATCTGAAAATGCATCCGGCTGCTTTTCTACCGGGATATTAGTGGGTAGACACATGCCCTTTTCTTCCCCTAAAAGTTCCTTTGAAACAGAGAAAAATTCCTTAGTGTCCCTCACTGATGACAGTTTTGTGTTATAATAGTTTCTTTTTGCTCTTTTGCAGGTGGTTTTATACTTATGCTTTTTTGCTATATATATCAGCCGGTCAATCTCAAGGCCCGATTTTCTCCACGATGCCTCTGCATTCCTTTTTTCCCTTTTGGCAGTTTTTTCACTCTGGTTAAACCACGGAGACGGTTTCCTGGAATTTATTATTCTAGTTGTCTTTGGCGCATGCCTGTCGATGACGTTGCGCAGTACCTCGTCTGTTTTCTGTGCTGATGGTATATCCATTCTTCCTAGTTCCTCTGACAGATTGTTTTTGAAGGAACTAATGTCTATTTTTTTGGTATCCCTAGACACTATCTTGACTTTCTTTGCTTTCTCTTTGATGCATTTGAGAGTTGCCAGAATCAGATTGTGGTCTGAAATTTCTTTTTGATATTTTTAATTGATTCAACAAGCGAGGGTGTGTCAATGATGAACCAGTCCAAGATGTGCCCCAATCTTTGAGTTGGAGAGGTCACTAACTGAGTGAGGCCATGTTCATTCAGCATATTTTTTATAATTTTAACGAGACTATTCTGATCAACATCAAACTGAATATTAAAATCGCCGATATAAATTTTTCGCTTATTTGATGTGTCTTTTGATACAAAATCTGAAAAATTCGTCAGCAAAATCATTCTGTCTCAGTTTGTTCTTTTTGCTTGGGGGTGGTCTGTAGATACAAGTGATTAAAAATGAAATTTGAGGGTAGGTCAATGTGGTTTGGACACACTCGAAACTTTTGAACGAAATTGGCCTGTTTTGTATTTTAGACGAAAGAGCGTGTTTGTATATGATGGCGATCCCCCCTCCTGATCGTCCATTTCTTGGGAACGATTCCATCTTGTAGCCGGGAGGTGTCATTTCTTTCATTATAGGTTCATCACCGAACTGACGCAACCATGATTCAGTTATATATAGAATATCGATATCGTGTTGATCTATGACATCGATTATATCGAATGTCTTGTTTCTCGATGACTGTGCGTTAATATGGCCAATACAAATGTTATGATTTCCATGACTTGGTCTTGTGTCATTTGTCAATATTTTTGTTAACGTCTGTGGTGGTCGAGTTGAACGATGACAGTTCACTGGACGTCGCGGGACTGTTGTTTCAATTACATGTTGTTTACGTCGACCACCACGTTTACAGACAATCTTTTGTTGATTGTAATGGTGTTCACGTTTGAGGTCGGAATGTGTGTTTTCAATTTGTAAACAATAAAAGCGCAGGGTGAATAAAAGTCCAACGACAGCCGACAGTAAAAATTGATTGTGAGAACGAGTAAAAATGGCGGGGTCTTGGTGAAACATTGTAAAATAGTCCGAAACAATTTCGATAAAAATGATGTCAAAACCGTATAAAATATAATTAAAGCAATATCACAATGGTATCTTACGTGTTGTACAAAAATCCTTGAATAAAAATTGAATTGAAATAAGACGTGTAAATCCTTGAAATCGGTAAAAATTGAAGAGAAATGTCACAACAACAAAAACACGTCTTGCCTGTTAGGCAACTACACACTACTAGTAGTAGTGTAGTAGTAGTAGTTGTTGTTGTTGTTGTTGTTGTTGTTGTTGTATAGGAGGAGGAGGAGGAGGACGACGAGGAGGATGGCCCGTTGATCTAACCTCTGAAGTAGCGTTTTTGCCAATCCGCTGATCAAATCTTTGATGTCAACTTCAGAGATAAGTGCGCTCTCTTTTTCCTTTGTTTCAAGATGATCAAACCTCTGGTGTTAGTTCAAAGTTAATGTTTTTAGTTTTTACATGTTAATGATAGTTGAATAAAACTATCTATGTACACGCTCATTTTTAATACATTTTTTTCCAATGTAGAAAAGCAACAAAAATCCTTAGGATTGTGATTGAGTGAGTTTAAAAGAATAATTGTGCCTAAAATTACAACCTCAGTATTTTGTTTCACGTTTTATGGGGTTGTAGTGATTATGGGGTCTAGGTCTAACATATAACAACTATAATCATTTTGAGAATTCATAAATATCACGGCTGCTGAATTATCAATTTCTAAAGCACGTTGTAGCTGGGATTAAAACCCATTATCTTCCGGTTATAGTTCATATGCTTTACTAGTAGAGACAATGTACGAAATAATGATTGACTAACTGTTTAAAATAGTAATACCCCGACCATCTGTACTCCCCCATCACTAGCCTTTTAAAAAAAAAACAAAAAAACTTTGCCCGTCGTCCAGAATATGGAACGATTTTGTCCTTGAAATAAGTTGGTGATGCATCCGATTTCAAGATAGTATGTGTTTGGCTAAGAAACTCACAACATTGCCATCCGGATGTATAACGGACCAACACACAAAACTATGTGTAACCTTGAACGTTTATAATCTGATTAATACGGTTTAGTGAGAATTACTTATAAATGGGGATGGCAAAAAGCAATAACAAAGACCAGAGTGACGTCACTTCATACTACCTATATCACGTCATCCCAATGACACATCGACCGAAAGTTATCCTGATAGCGTACCACCTTTTGAAACCCTAATTCTGCCTGCCACACAAACAGGTACGTTATTTTGATGTTTTTTAATAATCGAAAACCAAAAATAAACAAACAAAAAACAAACAAACAAACAAAAAACAAAACAAAGCAAAACAAACACACAAACAGCAACAAAGAAAATAACAAAAAGAAAACAAAATTGAGCATTTGGGTATAGATAGCGCAATATCCACTAAAGTGCTCAAAGCACTTAACAAAGGGTCTCTGTCCAACAGCAAGACTAAAGAAGGACGGAACATGACGCCTGTAAAGAGATATTCCATTTTTTCCCCGACAGAGACAACGCTGTTAACGGCTAGGTACTCATTTTATACCTGAGTACGGCTAGAGAATGTGAGTAAAGAGTCTTTTCCAAGGACTCAATTTTGCGCGCTCAGCGCAGGACTCGATTCCAAGACCTTCTGATCCGAGGGCGAGTAATATACAACAATACCACATAGCTGCACTACTTTGATGATTGATGAAGTGAGAGTTTTTTAATGACATTACACTACAATGGGTTATCAAGGCCTATTGCTCCGATCCCAAATCCAAGTCCAAGACAAAAGGAAGAAAAAATCAAACTCATTTCCTCTCCAAAGTGAAAGAATGATGGTGGAGATGACAAAAAAAAAAAACGGAAAGCTTCGTCAGAGAGGCTTCTCCTGCATTAAAGCGATCAATTGAAATTATATAGACAATCAATAGTGATTGGAACCTTCAAGAAATCAATTTCAGCCCAAGCATGCTAGAATCCGACCTTGATTTATAGTTTTATCTTTGGTTCAGACAAGGAGATCGGCTACACCATATAATAGCTTTACTTGTGAGATGGACAATGCTATTAAAGGTATATTACATTTTTTATTCACTCGGAATTAGAGAAAAAAAAAAAAAAAAGATAGTTAAATGGTTTAGGTGTAGTGAGAAAATTGTTGGTTTGTACGAATCTAAAATTTATAATCTCAATAAATAATCAAGGGCAATTTGTTGTAACATTGTTATACAAATATTTTTTATTCCGTTTTTTGAGGTAAAAGTTTAACATGATAAATCTCGTTCGTGAAACAATTCGGAATGTTTATCAAATTTTGTATTAAATTTGATTTTCTGATTATCTGATACAATGCATAATGCTTGTCTTTGGTATATTATTATGATTTTTCATGATGCGATTCGATAACATAATGACTTTATTAGATGGAAAATGTTTCTTTCTTGTTTCTAGACCAGACTCCGAAATACAAGCTGGAACTGACCAGAATGATCGACCTCTGCAAACCTGCCTCATTGGACAACCATCGGACACCATTGGAACAAACTTTTCACAGAAAACTGATGATCAAGGTATCGACGATTTGTTTCCATGAATAATACGTAGAAGAAGAAGAAATCAAAACCTTTAGTGGAATGTTAAACAAATCTTGATGACTCAACGAAGTTGTTCATTCACTCATAAATCACAGGTCGACTTCAATAATGCAATTCAGACCTTAGCATTATAATATTATATAATATGACTTTTCACTGGAGGAGATTAACGATTCTTCTCTTAAAGCGTATCTGGACTCGAGATTAAAATAAGATTTTAATTTTTCATGTGCATGCGTACTTCGTGATGCAAAGTGATATTCTTCTATCGTTGTAATAATTCGTGTACTTGATAATAATAATAATAATAATAATAATAATAATAATAATAATAATAATAATAATAATAATAATAATAATAATAATAATAAATGTACGTATTTATATTTATATAGCGCTTATGCCGAAGCTACTTATTAAGATCACTTTAGACTTATGTAGAACACATAAAAAGGTCACTAAGTGATGTTATACTTGTCAAATGGTATTCGACCATGTTTGGCGTACATTTAATCATAACATACATGCTTATGTCAAAGTAATTGAGATAAGATCACTTTCAAAAATATGGTGCATTGAACTGGAAAGATGAAGGGAAATGCGTACAGTATTTAATTCCAACGTACACAACCAACAAATCAGGTTTGGGTTTTGTCTTGTTTTTTGTTGATTTTTGTTTGTTTGTTTGTTTGTTTTTTTATGGGGGGGGGGGGGCGGGAATTGTTTTTCTTGTCTTTTTCTCTCTGCTTTGTCAGGGACTATTTCATACACACCTTCAGATCTTTAACTTTAACAATAGTGCCTGTTCCTCAATTTGTCACTTTGATATATCAACAAATGAGTATTTTGTCGGAACTGGATGAGATAAAACGTATTCCAACAAATACTAAATTATGACAATTTGAAATTTTAGGACATGTACAAAAAAAAAACAAAAAAAAAAGAAATCTAGAGTACCTACACTGTTCTTTACAGAAGGAAAGGAATGTGAATAACGCGCCATAATATTTTTCTAACCCCCCCCCCCCCCCCCAAAAAAAAAAAAAAAAGAAATATAAAAATCCTACAACAACAACGAAAAAAAAAAATCACCAAAGCATGTCAATCCTAAATCAATATGTTTCTTTCACTCCTTCTTTGACAGCAAAGTAAAAATTAGATAAAATAAAAATAAAATACATAAATAAAGTAAAGAGACCGACGTGGGTCGAGAGGCGTCCGAGTCCCGGAGAGAGAGCACAAAGCCTTGAACTTAAATGAATATTGAATATAACAGCTTTAACAAACAAAAAAATAAATAAATAATTTTTTTTTAAAAAAATAATAAAAACTAAATTACATACTAAATACGGAACCTTCTTGAACAAATAACAAAAACAACTAAAACGGTAAAACTTCACCTTTAACCCCGTCCGTCTATCTGGATTTAATGTGAAATATTTTTGTTTTAAATGCTTTTATTGTTGGTAAGAAAGGAGCGTTGAGCCCAAAACATTACATGATTACTACTTTTATTTTTAAACGACCATATTTTTTTTTTTGGTTAAATACTCTTTTCCAGTCCATATCTTCTAACGGCTAATAATTCTCTTTGCATTAAATCTAAGAAATCAGAGGATCAGTTTTTAATTTGCAGTTAGGAATGTGAGAAAAGTGATCTGAACTCATACAATGTTATATAAGCATGTATGTTATTATTAAGTGTACGTCAAACATGACCGAATACCATTTGGCAAGTAGGTATAACATCACTTAATATAATGTGTACTACATAAGTGTAAGGCGATCTAATAAGTAGGCGACACAGCGATAGAAGCATATCACTTTACATCACGAAGTACAGCGCGTGGAGATGGAAAAACGAAAACCAAATTTTAATCTGAAGTCTGTGCTTTCAAACAAGAATCGGTATTAATCTCCTTTAGTGAAAGTCATTATATGTATATATATATATATATAATATATATATATATATATATATATATATAGAGAGAGAGAGAGGGAGAGAGAGAGAGAGAGAGAGAGAGAGAGAGAGAGAGAGAGAGAGAGAGAGAGAGAGAGAGAGAGAGAGAGAGAGAGAGAGAGAGAGAGAGAGAGAGAGAACGAGGGGGCGCAGAGGGAGGGGGTTGTCCTATGCATTTCCAATAAATAATAATAGTTGTACGTGACTGGGATACTTAAAACGTATACAGAATATTACGAAAAACCAATGATTCTTATTTTTTTGTTTTAATTATTAGATGCACGATCGACAGTAATGATCAGTGTGTGTAAAAAGGATTAAGAAGAAGAAGAAGAAGAAGAAGAAGAAGAAGAAGAAGAAGAAGAAGAAGAAGAAGAAAGAAGAAGAAGAAGAAGAAGAGAAGAGAGAAGAAGAAGAAAGAAGAAGAAGAAGAAGAGAAGAGACGACGAGACGACGAAGAAGAAGAAGAAGAAGAAGAAGAAGAAGAAGAAGAAGAAGAAGAAGAAGAAGAAGAAGAAGAAGAAGAAGAAGAAGAAGAAGAAGAAGAAGAAGAAGAAGAAAAACAACAACAACAACAACAAGAACAAGAACAACAACAACAACAACAAGAAGAGACAGGAGGATGTGGTGCTGGTGGACGAAGAGGAGGAGGATGAGGAAGGAGAACAAGAAGAGGAATACGACAATTTTCTGTAACTGTATTGAAAGAACACTACCGCTTTCACGAGTGTCGAATTGCATCAGATTAAGCACTATTTCAGATAAAATTATATATATATATGTCAAAGTTTGATTTAATTTTGACAAGAAACTTTCATAACTAATGAGAAGCTGGATTTAAAGCCTTGATGTGAACATACAAAAAATCGTATTATACCGCCATGCTTGGCGATAAAGTTGTCGGGATCGAAGTGTTAACAACTAGAAGCTGTTGCTTAGTGTTCTTTTATGTGGCGCAATAGCCGCTATAGATAGTTCGAAATTGACGTCACTCTGCTCTTTGTTATTAGTTTTTGCCATCCGCGTTTATGAGTACTTCTGCTCACTAAACTGTATTAACCAGACTATAAAAGTTCACGGTTACACATAGTTTTTGTGTAGTTGGTCCGTTATAGTTATACTTCCGGATGGCAATGTTGTGAGCTTCTTAGCCAAACGCATACTATCTATATGTGTCAAGAACCAAATTATTTAACATAAACAAGTTAAGAAAGAGTCCTAGAATGATGTAAAAAAAAAAAAATAAATAAATAAAATATTGCTGGTAAACGAATAATCAGCAATAAGCTCGCATCCTATCAAAGGGGTAGCAAGAAATTAATTGTTACTGTATGATTTCTGAGTTGCTTCCTGTCTTCGTCTTGGGATGGGATTTACGTACTTGATTTTGCCCTGGAGGTAATGGTAGCAGTCAAATGTATAATGTTAGATGTGATAGACGTCTATGTGATATTTTTTTCTCTTGTAAATTATCTCTCTGTTATGTATTGATCGTTGTATTTTTGTTTCGCATATATCTTGGAAACATTTGAGTGTGTTAATGGTATTGGGAGCATGTGCTGTTGTCTTGATAAGGCTTTTACTTTTAGGTGATCTCAAACGAAGCAAATTAATAGTAGGCTCTTGAAATCTAAGACTGTTCTCCAATTGAGTCAATTTTTCTTTGTATTACTTTTAAGGCGGTGATTTAATTGTGATTATAGAACTCTTCGAATATCCCATTTTCTTCCTTTTTATTGGCGCTGATATTAAGAGTTACAAGCGCCGTCATGCGACCCCGTGTATGGAATTCAATCCCTAGAACCAACGGTGAACAAACAACTATTAATTCTTTGAAATCAAAACTAAAACATTTCCTTTTTCCGTCTGCCTATTTTTAATCTGAGACATACTTTATAGTTACAACACTATGTGTGAATATTCAATTGTGGATCTGCGTGTGTGTGTGTGTGTGTGTGTGTGTGTGTGTGTGTGTGTGTGTGTGTGTGTTTGTGTGTGTATGTGGGGGGGGGGGGGAGGGTTTGGGTTGTGGCACAATAGATGCAATTTTAATATTGTTTTTTTTTCAACCACTGTACAGCGCACTGACCATTACATAATTTTGTTTGTTTTTGTTTGATTTTAATGGTTTTACGGCGCTTTACACATCATATCAGCTCCAGTAAAAAGGAAGAAAATTGGATAGTGAAAAGATTCTAGATGTACAATTAAAAGGACTTGAGAACAAAGTAAGACAAAGGGAAATGATTCAAATAGGGAACAGATGTAGATTCCAAGAGCACACTATCAATGTACTTAATTTGAGATCACCTAAATTGTTTCACACAGTCACCAGCACAACATCCCACTAAGAGGAATACACTCAAATGTTTGCATGATACATTCAAAATAACAAATATAACAATACTTAACAGAGAGAAGATTTACAAGAGAAAAAATATCATCTCCCAAAACAATAACTATGCATTTGACTGTTTCCCTCCCAGCCAAGCACTACGGCCAGGGCCAGGGCAAAACCAAGTAATCTCATTCCAATACAAAGACAGGAAGCATGTTGGAAAACAGATATAAGAGGATAGAAGACATAGTAATTGCCACCCTGCCCACTACGGGAGGCCAGGAACCCCACCCAGTTATATAATTTTGGAAATGCCCTATTCAAATGTCATCTATTATTATTATTATTATCGTTATTATCATATTATAGAAATCGAGATTAACTCCGATCTCTTGAGTTTGTTTTCATTATTTCACAAATCTGTCAGATGCAGTTATGCTATCACTTTTTTTAATGGATGCGCATATAGATAGAACGTAGATAACGTTATTCAGGCCTTTGTTATTGTTTTTTGCCATCCGCGTTTGTGAGTAATTTTCACTAAACTGTATTAACTAAACTATAAACGTTTAAGGTTACACATAGTTTTGTGTGTTGGTCCGATATACTTCCGGATGGCAATGTTATGAACTTCTTAGCCAAGCGCATACTATCTATAGATACAATTCCTGTAAGCAAAAAAAAAAAAAAAAACTGTTTAAAATTTTAAAAAGATAGGAAAAAAAAAAGAGCACATGTAGTCAAGACACTTTACAACGAGTCCTTGTCAACATCAACGATTAACATGTTGAGCCAGACGAGATTTGTTATGCGATACACATATTACAATAAGGCTATTGGCTTTACAGATATTGAATTTTCGAATAATAGGACTTATCGATTCAAATGAATTAAATAAGAAACGTTGTATACACTGATATTCAGTGTGTTTTTCAGATGAAGAATTGAAATAGATTAAAAACCCTCAAGCGAGGAAACGCTACCACTACCATGCGTACAAAAGCTGTGCATTTGAAGAGAGATAAATATTTTAAAAAAAGAATAAATCATTCATTGCATTGTTGTATTACGAACATATTGAATCAAATTTCATAGAGCACTTCAGCGTACGAATCGTAATTTGGAATTATCAGTCAGTTTTTGTTTATAAGTACATAATCTGAGCCCAATTACATGTAGGCGGACTAGATTTAGTTATTTATTACTCTAGTCAACTACCAACTAATCAAAGAACACCACTGGCCTTCTTTGTCAATTATTGAAACATCTGGCGCCATTCTGTTAGGCCCGACGTCACCAAATTTCACGAGACTGAGCACAGGTGTCAAAGTAAGACGTAATGGTGATTTTGTGGTTTTGAGCAAAATGTTTGACACAGCGGAAGATTTCTTAGAAATGCCCCAAATCCCAGAATTCCGCGAAAGATAATCATCAATGAAGACAGGATGGCTCAAAATAATGATAATAAGTTCTCCCATATTTATATTTTGACATACACCTCACCAGATCCAATGGTACGATTTTCGTAGTCAAAATTTGGAGAATGAGGGTTGGAAACGTCCGTAATAGAATGTCAATTGGATTTAAGTGAAGCGTCGGGTTTTAGACTACTACATATCTATCCTATATCTTGTTTAAAATGAATAGTAGTAGTAGTAGTAGTAGTAGTAGTAGTAGTAGTAGTAGTAGTAGTAGTAGTAGTAGTAGTAGGAGGAGGAGGAGGAGGAGGAGGAGGAGGAGGAGGAATTATTTTTTAAAATAATGTATAAGTGCAGAAGAATGCAATGAGACATGTTATTTAATGACAAATTATTCATAAACGCTAAATTAGATGCATACATGGAATAAGAGGGACAGTTAACCTCATCATGAAGTACAGGCTAAGACTAAAATAACAAGGATTCTTAAAATAAGGATTTTGATAAAAGTGAGAGAAATAAATGGAGGGAGAATAGAAAGGAAAATGTAGAGGCGGGACGGGACATAAATAGACCTATCCCAATTTCCGGAAATAAGGATAACAATGCCTTGCTTCTCTTGGATAAGGGGATACGGCAATTTCAATCGTGAAGCATCGTGTAATTTGTAATAGACCCAGCTACACAATCGTTGTTGGGTGGACAAAGGAGTAAGAAGAAAAACAAACAAACAATAAAAAAAAGAAAAACAAAACGAAACAACAACAAAAAATACTCGGCCGATTTGGGACTAATTTTCTCTTAATAATGATATATCTCATTATTTGTGTAAAGAGGATTTTGACAACCTTGCTGTCGATTATCTCACTCAAATAGAAGTAGCAGCAGCAGCAGTAGTAGTAGTAGTAGTAGTAGCAGCAGCGGCGGTAGTAGTAGTAGAAGTAGTATGTAGTAGTAGGGGTGGTGGTGGTGGTGGTTCCTGTTGTTCTATCAGTCACAGTGCACTTTACTTGGCAGGCCAGAGACGTATTATATTGGTATGGAATATCGATATAAGCTTTGTCGATAAAGAAAGGGCATCTGATTTTTTATTTTTTTTATTCAATAGCTTTTCTTATCTTTGTACGAATCATATAGAGGCCTACCTTTATCCCACTTTTGAGTTGGAAATAGAAAGGCTCGCCTTGAGAATAATATAACGCTAATGGAAAGGTATTAATTAAATGGGTTAATTTTATTGCAACTACTACTATATACTTCAATTCTTCTTTTCCTTTTTATAAATAAAATTTCAAACTCATTATATTATATAATGGCTCAGTGGTGTATAATACACTCGCCGAGCAAGCACCCTGATCCCGCGTGCAGTCGACATTTTTTTTGGACACCTCCATCTACCCGAATGTGGCCGTTTAGCTGCTAAATTTGGCGGAAAGAACTGTGCTATAGAGCAGCGTCTTATCCAAACGGTAGTAAAAAATTCTTCATTAATAAGAGAAGCCCGGGTAACTCTGGTTCATTAAAAAAAATGTTATAATTTTCTTTTCATAATTAAGTATTACATATCTAATATCTTAATTATTTTCCTTTCGAGTTGCTCCATTGACAATACCTTTAATACCCCCCCCCCCCCTTCTTTTTTTTTCTCCTCAATAGAAATATGGACCGGTTCGAACAAAAACAAAAAAAAATTAAAAACGAGAAGTTGAAAAGTTTGAAACTTACACCAATGTTATTTCGCCAATCCACAATTCATTTTTTTCACGATTCACATTATTGATGCTTAGTCATGAGTTTATTTCATTCTTTAAATTTTAAAAATCGTGCTTATATGTAGACATATGATATTATAAATATTAATTACCAAACAAATCTAAACAAAAACAAAAAAGATTGTGCTTCTTCTCTTACTGCTTTGGACTGTATTGTCGTGGTTGGCCAAGTTGAAAGTTGCCACGTAAATCGTGAAGCTAATAAATGCGTTGAGCTGCTAATTAACTTTGCAATCTATTTTATTACTCACTTTTGTCCGTCTTTTGAGACAGCCTGGATGTAGAAATACCTTACTGGTACTCTGAAGTCAGTGTCTAATCCTGGACCCCAAACCAAAGTTTTAGAAGCACTAACTTTAGGGATTTTTTTGTGCGAGTAAGAACACAGAAAACAACTGCACAAGAAACAAAGGATACGAAAAACCTCCATTGTGAAGTCCCACTGCTATAAGAGACTGCTCACTCTCATACTTAACAGAATCTCAATGAACGTATTCAGGGCACGAGCCCTTGAAATCCCATTCAATCATTCACCCACGAGAAGTTGTAAAGAGTGTTTACAAATGGGATATTCAGTCAACCATTCAACACTTCTTTTGTCCCTTTGGGTCAATTTCCTCCAATGAAATTGATGTTTGTGACCCCTAGAAATTTAAATATAACAAATACAAGAGGAAGTTCATCTATCAAACACCTCCCTCTGCTGTAATTGAATTGTTGAAAAAATATATATATGATGATGAATGACAAGGATTTTTACTTTTGATTAGTTACACATGAAATGTGTTAAATAAATTCAGTTAACTTTTGTTATTTAACAATTTGTTTGAAAACCAAAGAACTCATTTTGAGGGAAAAAACCCGAATTTGGTTATTTGTAAGCATTTCAGGTCATGCGCAGTCTCTCGCATTTTACCGTTCACAACGCCATTATCGTCCCCGAGAAATCAAGACGTGATTTAACGGAATTTGGAAAGCATCAGCGGCAAGTAAGAAAGTGAAAGATGTCAACTATGTTGCTAAACATGATTTTCATGATTTATACCTTTCAAAGGCCACGAATGAATAGTTCTACAACGGTAAATGATTAGCCCTGCGTTGTTAAATACTTAGTCCCTCATTGGCCTTGAACTAAACAAGATGGCTAATATATTGTGGAGTCACCAAGACTCCTTTATTATTAGCCGTAACAACTTTTTATCTTTCTCACTTGACTTGGCCTAAAGGAAGTTTTGGTTGAAAGAAACGATCTTCAGCTTCAGACTACGGATAAACCCTCACCACATCGCAATTACCATTCACTAACTCAAGGGGGGGGGGGGGGGGGTTAAAGTATGAAGTTGATAAATTCCACAAACTGCCCCGTTGTATTGCTGATTACTTATTATTATTAGAATGAGAATGAGAAGCCAAGTTGTTGAACATGCCCGACCACAAGTCTTAATTTGAAAAATAAAATCTCAAAACTTTTATTTTGAAGAAATTTGAATTATTTTTTAAAAAGTCAACTTTATTTCATTCATACTCATGCACAACTACTGGCGTATAAAAAGTAAAAGGCAATGATTTGTGGCTGTCATTATCCCCAGACACCTCTCTGGGGATAACGAAAAGGCTGGGCTGTCATTATCCCCAGACACCTCTCTGGGGATAACCAAATTTCGTTATTCCCAGACAGATATTTGAAACTCCGCTCTTTTAAACAATTATCCACAGTCCAGAATATGGAATGTTTCCAAATGCAACATAGAAATAAGGAAAATTAATAAATTATCTATAAAAACATAAAATTAACCAACATTAAATCAGTTGTTACTACATAAACACAATATACGTCGAAGTTGGTGTCATGGCCGAAAGGTTTAGTCGTCTGCCCTGGAAGTTTTACCAGAATCGACGTTGTGGGTTCAAATCCTGGTTCCGCCACTTTTTTTTTTTTACATTCTACTTTTTACAGAACGGTGCAGGGGGTAAAGGTCCCATCCATCCCCCCACCTCTTTTTTTTCTTTTAACTGTCTCTCTCTCTTTCTCTCTCTCTCTCTCTCTCTCTCTCTCTCTCTCTCTCTCTCTTTCTCTCTCTCTCTCTCTCTCTCTCTTTCTCTCTCTCTTAGTTCCTTTCTAGTTTCTAGCAAATTGTCATATTCATCCCCACTCCGATCTCAAAAATTGTCTAAAAAGAATAAATAATTAAAAAGCAAACAAACAAATATTCAGATAGCGACCAAATGGTCAGATAGAGGAGAGAAAAAAACAAACAATAATTTTTTAAAAAATAAAAACAATTTTAAGAAATTCATGCTCAGAAACGGAACAAAAGGTCAAACAAGAAGGAGAAAAGAATAGACTCGCACACAAAAAAAAAAAAGAAAAGAAGACGGAATTTAAAAAAAAAAAAAAAAAGTGGCGGAACCAGGATTCGAACCCACAACGTCGATTCTGGTAAAACATTCAGGGCAGACGACTAAACCATTCGGTCATGACACCCACTTCGAAGTCGACGCATATTGTGTATATGTAGTAACAACTGATTTAATGTTGGTTAATTTTATGTTTTTATAGATATTTTATTAACTCTCCTTATTTCTAGGTGCATTTTGGAGACATTCCATATTCTGGAAAGTAGATAATTATTTAAAAGAGCGGAGTTTCAAATATATGTCTGGGGATAACGAATTTTGGTTATCCCCAGACAGGTGTCTGGGAATATCGAATTTTCATTATCCCCAGACAGGTGTCTGGGGATAATCACAGCGATGATTTGTGGCTGTGGCTATTCGGACTCAACTCCAATATCAATGTACAATCAACAGATTATTCAGACTCAGTCTGAATGGCTGTCGTTATTCTCAGACTCAGACATGTCTGCGAAGGAATCTGATGATTATTGGCAGACACCTGTCTGACAAATAAAAAACCTGGACTTTTGATTATTAGCAGACCCTGTCTGACACATTTATCAAGTTGGCAGAAAGATTTTATTCAAAATGCCAAACTAGGCATGAAAAATACCAAATGTTCTGAAAAAATGTCATTGGTTATTTGTGTCCCAAATCAGTTAATATCAAGTGATATTTAATACAAGATGAAAGTAAATAGTAATCAAAATGCCAAATCCAGCTTTTTTTTAAAAAAGCAAATGGATCAATGAAACGTAAGTTTTTGACACTTTGAACTGAAACTGAAACGTCAAACTGGCAATTCGCCTTCTTTCTCAACCAGCAAGAAACTTGTTAATCATCAAATCAGTTCACAAATTACTACTGGCATTTTTTCGGATTCTTTGCTATTTGTCACCCATAAACTGGCATTTTGCATTAAAAAATTTCTGCCAACATGTCTGGCAAAGGCCCAGGTTTTTTAAATTATTGCCAGACACCATCTGGCAATAATCAAAAGCCTTGCCTTTAGTAGTTATTGCTAGACAGTGTCTGGAATAATCATTCATCATTATTGACAGACATGTCTGGAATAACAACAGCTGTAAAGCAATGTATGAAAAAGATGTTAACTTTGGGATCAGGAGTGATAGTATAGTTGTCATTCATCAGGCACTGGTATTCTCAACATTGCTTTATTTATGTCAAGAAGTTAGACACTAGGCTACTGTAGAAGGTAGAGCCAATGATGTCACACTAACTTCACTTACCTGAAGATTGTTGATCCAGAGAAATGAATTGAAGTGTTGGCGTCTCAATTATTTTCCTTGAGACAATTACTTTTAGATCGCTTAGCACACGCTTTTGTTGTGGTATTGCACTGCAGCTGACATCTTAATTGTACTTTATTTATGAGAGCATAAACTATAAAGACATCCCTATTGAATGGCTTAATGTAGTTTTTTAAGTTTTATTTTATTCAAATATTTAACAATTTTTGCTTTTGAGACTTTATATAGGATTTACTTTTATAATCAACCTGGTGCAGGTTACACAATTACTATTTTTATTTCTTTTTTTTTACCCATTACTAAAAAAGTGTAGGATCCGGTGTCAAAGGAAAAAGTAAAAGACATGAAAAAAATTATCTCAATTTCACCTTTCTCAACTGGGGTTTTTTAAAAATAAGCTTTTATGTTGTGCAATATCCACTAAAACACTTAACATCATTTGACAAGCTCCATTACACACTTTTTCATATTTATATCTAGGTTACGATTAAGATAGCTCTTTGAATGTCCCTTGATCAACTTCGTCCCTTTTTTTTTTTCACTCATCGTCAACTTTTAAGAGAAATGTCGGATCAGGATGGGGAATTGGTGGATTTGGGCAG
>NC_088366.1:23103752-23291252 GCF_034508935.2 Berghia stephanieae
TATTTGAATCTTTGTTAATGTTCCTTTTTTTTTTTTTTTTTTCTTTGTGTATTTTTGTTGTTGTTGTTCTTTTTAGTCATTGTTGTAAAATTGGAAACTATCAGAAAGAAAACAATGATTGAAAAATAGAGAGTGATTGAATGAAAGCTACTATTCAATAGCCATGAGATAACTTTCCAAAAGCATAGCTGTAGAAGCTTCTTTAGATCTCTTTAAAAAAAATTTTTATTGTTGGTCTTTTATAATTATGCTCATGGTCCAATAAACGTTGTTGCAATTCCACAGTGATCTCCTCCATGTGCATTCCAATTGCCGCACACCAGAGAAAATGGCACTGACTTTGTTGGATTATTTGTTTGATCGGGACACTCAGGCAAACTCCAATTTGTCGGGTCAAGGGAAGCACGGCAAGAAACAGTTGGATCCTCTGATGATTTACGGGATTAGATGTAAGGAAACGCTTCCATTTTTGTGTTGTGCATTTTTTTAAAAATTCTATTGATTCTAGTGTTATTTTCTTTCATGATTCTAAAGCTAATTTTCTCTCTCTCTCTCTCTCTCTCTCTCTCTCTCTCTCTCTCTCTCTCTCTCTCTCTCTCTCTCTCTCTCTCTTTCTCTCTCTCTCTCTCTCTCTCTCTCTCTCTCTCTCCTCTCTCTCCCTCTCTCTATCTCTCTCCCTCACTCTCTCTCTCTCTCTCTCTCTTTTTTTTTTTTTTTTCTCTTGTTTTGGATTTCAATCTTTTATTTATTTATTTATTTTTAAAATTCAAATACTGTTTGATGGAGGAAGAAGATAGTAACTTCATTTTTCCACACAGGTTGTCAATTTTTAGTTGAAAATAATATTAGAGGATTTCCATATTGAAGTCCAGTTACAGCTAAAAGTAATACAAATGTTTTTTGTTTTTTTTTTCAACTTGCCTTGTTACTTTAACAATATCAATCTACATTTCATTGTGACTCAGGCTTCTTCTCTTTGTGAAATTATTTTGAGTTCAGCAGCTGTTAAAAGATTATAGTTCATTGCATAGATTAGATATAGACACTCTTTCTCGCTACAGCCAAGAAAAAAAGGCTTGTCAGAGAGGTTGGAGAGAGGGGAGAAACTGAAAAAAGAGAAAGATGTATGTGTGTGTGTGTGTGTGCAAGGGAAGGAAAGAGAGCGGGGGGGATTGATAACTGGTGCACAGCCAAGTATGGGGGGTTAAAAATGAATTGAAGCTAATATAGTATGGCGTGTACATAATTTCCTATGAGAATGTAATTCACTCTTATTTTCTTTTGTCTCTGAAGGTCATTTGATCCACCGGTTTGGAATCACAGAAAATGATTGGCATCGCATCAAACAGAACATTGACTCCAAGTGTCGCACAGCTTGGAGGCGGCGGGTACGGGGCATGCCTTTAACAGTGAAAGCGTTCCGAGGCAAAGCCCCTCCATCGTATGTCAACATTGGCTCACACATGGGAGACTTGAGTGGAGGGAGTGATGAAGACAGTTTGGGAGCAGAGGATGGGGAACAACTACAGATTCATCCGGTGATTTGGCCTTTTCAATCTTTTTTCTCCTTTTCTTACATTATTTTTTTTAGTTGTCCAACTTTAATTGAATTGATTAATTGATTGCATGCTCCTCATCTAAAATGCAGTTTGGGTGGGCTTCCCTACCTCCCATTACGTGCACAGAGGTACTTGCTATTGTTTTCTATACCCCTATACCTGTTTTCCAATTGCTTTCTGTCTTTGGAATGAGATTACTTAGTTTTGTCCTGACTCTGACCAGGGACCTCGGCTGGGAGGAAAACAGTCGAATGTATAATCATAGTTTTTTTTCCTTGTAAGTCATCTCTCTTATGTACTGTTATTTATTATTTTTAACATATGATTTGTAAACATTTGAGTGTGTACCTCTAAGTGGGTTCCTATTTAAACCGTACCCCCTGTCTAACTTTTTCCTCAAGTCCTTTTAATTGTACATCTAGAATGTTTTTACTATCCAATTTTCGTCCTTTTTACTGGTGCTGATATGATCTAAATGTGTCGCAAGCGCCATAAAACCCTTAAAAACAAAAACAAACAAAACATAATATGCAGTCTCGCTGGATCCAAGCTTTACCTAATATTGATTTAAATTTATAATTTCTAGGAAAGCTATTCTTTTGCCTCAAATTTTTTATCCATACAAAGTATTGTGTAGAGTTTTGCTCTAATTCATCTTATATATTTTTGTGTCGTTTACTAAATTTCTTTTTCCCCTGTTCTTCCACTCGTAGCAAGCCACAGAAGCTGATATCCAAGCCGCCCTTGCAATGCAGGGTGAGGGTCTACAGGCGGGTGAAATCCAAATACTCCATGCCACTCCTGAGCAGATATCACAACTACAACAAGCTCAACAGATTCAAATTTTATCAGGGGACCAAGTAATTGGGGTAAGTCTGGCCATATCATTTAGGCATCAGGTTGAAATCTCTTTGAGAATTGTCAACCCCATATTGCTGTCTCGTCTATTATGTACTTTTGTCTTTTATCAAGCAGCTTTCTGTCCTTGTCCTTGAATGAGGCTTTTGTTTTAACCAGATCCTGTTTCGATTTTTTTTATTGAGAGGGAGTCTGACAAATTTTTGTACTGGATTTATGACTTGGATTAATTTTAGGTCAGTTTCAGGCCATAAATTCACAAAGGATACAGCACAACGGGACATGCTCTTCTCTCTCTCTCTCTCTCTCTCTCTCTCTCTCTCTCTCTCTCTCTCTCTCTCTCTCTCTCTCTCTCTCTCTCTCTCTCTCTCTCTTTTTTTTATTTTATTTTTTTATTTTTTATTTTTTTTCTCTTTTTTTTTGGTTTGTTTTTATTAGTTGCCAGTATGTCTGTTTAGTCCGTCAAAACTGAAAAGTTTACTAATACAATGAAGGACATAATTTGGGAATTCTGTCCTTATTCCGTTGAACTGTGAATTTGTGGAGTGCATGCTCGCCGAATGCTTGTTGCACTGTAGTAGGGATTAAATATTTGTGGTCATGCACAATGTCTTCTCCTGCTCCAGCCATATGTTTATAGCCCCAATATGACTAGGAGGAACTGGGATGTGTCATTGGTCTGGTTTTAATTAATTTTTATTATTTCTTTTCATTGTCATCAGCAACTCCAGGCTGGCGACATGTTACCAGATGGGATTCAGGTGGCAACCATGACCACAGACAACGGGGAAGTGTTACAAATCCAGCAAAATGTTGATACAGACCAGGGGACATGATGCTGAAACAGTATTATTATGTTGTTGTTGTTATCCGATTGTGTGGTGGAATTGTATATATGGAAAGAATGAGTGGATTTATTTTAAAATAAAATTGTTTTTAATCAAACCATTGGACCCACTGGTTCAAAAGCCAAAAAGAAAAAAACAAAACAAGCATTGGATGGAATGTCTTTACTTTATTGTGAGTATTCCATTCCTATGTTCTTATTCGTGCCATTTCCAACAGTTATTCTCAATAGTATGAGCATATGATGCCACAAACAAATACTCACAGCATATGGCATTTGACTTTAAAAGTGAACAAAAAGTAGTCTGCCCTTAAATAGTTTGTATCAATTTTTAAGTTCTTAATTTGAACCTTCTTGTGCTTAACCTCTCTAAGTTTATTATCTGGTTCTTCCCCAAAAATGACATTACATTGTACGGTGACATGCAGCTAAATACTTTATCCATGGTTGTTGATAATTACTTGGTAGCATTACATTTTCATCACTTGTGACATAAAGATGGCCTTTTTCACACCCAATTGGATCCATTTATAAATGATAAATAAATGGCACATCGGTCGTAAACAGATTAATACAGTGCACTCCGGATAAGACGATGCCCAGGGGAACCGAAAAAAAAATCGACTTAACCGAAAATCAAGGTAACCGGAGTGTAAACAAATGAGCAAAAATGCGTGAGAACAAAGCCAGCCAGCCAATCTTGAATAATTATGGCCCTAAAAAGGGCCGTTGATGGCCCTGAAAAGGGCCGTTGATGGCCCTGAAAAGGGCCGTTAAAATGAATGGCCCTGAAAAGGGCCGTTAAAATGAATGGCCTGAAAAGGGCCGTTAAAATGCATGGCCCTGAAAAGGGCCGTTGGCAAACGACATCACTTCCTCTTGAAAAAATCAGAAATCTTCTGCTGAACCATCTGGCCATGATGGTGAGAATCAAGGAGGGCGTCTAACTTGAGAATTGCACTCAAGATTTCACTACTGCAACCTCTCTGCATAGCATACAATGCGAGCGACTGCAAGCTGTCCTGCACAACGGAATAGGCGACAGGAGGCTGAGCAATACCGAGATCGTCCACATCATCATCATCGGCATCGTCTGGACCATCTGTCGTCACATTGCTGGGGTCTGTGGAAATCACCGCATCGTCGACTGCCACATACTGAGCCGGACCAATGTTGTTCTCAGCATACAGACGAGACAGCAGTGGCTCTATGTCCATAGATCCCTCCATAGACACGTCATCGGCGATCGGGTGCTCGGGTCGAACAAATCCAGCCCTACGAAAACAGTTGATGATCGTGGCAGGCTCAACTTTCCCCCAAGCCGTCCGCAGAATCGTCACCGCATCTAGCAGAGATGGTCGGAATGAGTCGAACGCATGCCCGCCGTCCACGTGCCCCAACAGTTTCTTTAGCAGCAGTCCTCGGTAAAAGGTCTTCAGATTTTGTATTACACCTTGATCACAAGGCTGCAGCTTCGCCGTCACATTTGGTGGCAAGAATACCAGCTCCGTTGCCTTCAGGCCGCTGACTCTGGGGTGCACCGCACAATTATCCACCAGCAACACTACACGGCGTCCCTGGATAGCCATGGACCGGTCGAAGTCTCGCAGCCAGCCGTCAAAGAGAGAGGACGTCATCCACGCATTCTTGTTGGCTAGGTACGTGACGGGCAGCTTCCGTATATCCTTGAAACAACGAGGCCTCTCGAACTTGCCAATCACGAAGAGGGGTCGCTTTCACTGCCATCCATGTTGGCACATAGCAAAACGGTGATTCTCTCCTTTGACAGCTTCCCACCATGGCAAGCTGTCCCCTTGAATTCCATAGTTTTGCTCGGCAACAGCCTCCAAAACAGGCCAGTCTCGTCGGCATTGAAAATATCTGTCGGGCGGTATTTCTGCAACAGGTCAGCCAGCACTGTACTTCTCCAATGATCAACGCTCGTGTCATCAACAGCATTGCCTTCGCCGCAGATCGCTTTGAAGATAATGTTGTGACGTGTCTTGAACCGTGACAGCCAGCCTTCCGAGCACGTCCAGTCGATCCCAAGATCACTGGCCAATTCATCAGCTTTCGCTTTCATGATTGGTCCACTGATAGGCACGTTGTTTGTCCTTTTTTCAGTGAACCAATCCAAAAGCATCGTCTCCACGTCTTCATGCTGTGCTTTCCGCTGACGTTGCTTGTTTGCATCGAATTGACCAGAGAAGTAGAGGTCCCTGTAGTGATCACGCTTCTTGAAAATTGTTGAGACTGAGTTGGCTGGTATGCCAAATTCCTCTGCTATGACTTTCTGTCGCTTGCCAGACTTCTCAACTGCATCGATCAGGTCGATCTTCCTCTTCAGTGATAGGGTTGTCAACTTTCTGTTTGCCATTTTGACTTGACTTGACTCGACTTGATTTGTAGACTTGATTTGAAGTTGCGACGATGTAAATTGTGAGATGGATAAATCAAAGCTGTTCGATACTACTTAAGTACATTGAGCGCGGACGTCAGGGAAAGCACCTACGTCACATTGGCGTGCACCAATCGTTCGCGGATTTTTTTAACCAATGAAAATTCTTACTGGAATTTTTTTTTAACTGATGGAAATTCTTGTTTATTTGTGATTTTATTGTGGTCATGAGTGATAATAACATCGACTTATGCGACATCGACTTATGGGGAGTGGTTTTTTTTTTTACTAATGTTATATAGGAGGACGGGGGTGGGACCAAGAAAAAAAATCGACTTGGGTAAAAATCGACTTAAGAAACGTCGACGTATCCAGAGTGCACTGTATTTGTTCAGTTGTATCTTTAGTTTAATGAGATATCAGATTTTTCAAGCAAGAGTTTAAAAAAATGAACAAATCAGCTTTTAACATGACATTAGGTTTTAGTATCCAATGTACTTTGGATATATCAAGATCATAACTTTAAGTCCTGATCAGATATATCAAGATCTTAACTTTAAGTCCTAGTCAGCTTGTCATATCAGCTTGTATTTTGTAAAGTCGCCCTTGTTGGTGTTTTTAATTTTAGGATCAAGGTGAGATTTTTGAGTGACTTAAAACTAGTATTGTTGTTTTCAGCTAAATATTGACGCAGCCAAAATATGACTCCATTGAGTATTACTGTCTTCCAAAAGATAGTTATTAATTAGAAATAGCGCCTTTTAACTGCTCATTTGGAATGTTTCAGAATTTAAGATAATGGATTTTCTCTATATATACTGAACAGCAAAAAAAAACCAAAACTGCACCACTTTTTTAATCAATGAACAGTGGAATCTGCTTAAAATCAACACATCTTGTTCCCAAATTTTCTGCTTTTGTCTAAGTGTGTCCTATAGATAATAGATTTTAAACTTGTTTAAAGGCAACCACTCACTCCGGTCTAGCAGTGTTGGCTTTATCAGGATTTCATTGTATCTCTTGTAAGATTCTGTTTTTATCAAATGAAAGTTTGTTTTTATCCCGAACAAAATAGTGTGCAACGTTATTGAAGATAAAGATCTGAACACGTATGTATGAAGGGTGCCAAAGAAAGCAAGAAAGAAAAATACTAGAAGAAAAAACCATCCCAAAAAAATCTAGTCTACCTCAACTGGAGATTGAACCTCAGACATTCTGATCACCGTTCATACAGACTTGTTCAGATCTTTATCTTGCACCGGTGCCTGCTCCCTAGTTTCTTAACGTTATTGAAATTTATCATATCAACATGTGGAAAAAATCTAAAGAAAAGCATACATAGAATGCTCACATTTCACACAATTGCAGAATTTTCAATATCTATTATGTCTGCCTCTTGATTAATTGTGTGTCTGACTCATCTTCTCATTGAGTGAATATAGTGGGCAGAGCAGCACTTACTTTGTCTATATCTGTTTTCCAACTTGCTTTTTGTCTTTGTCTTGGAATGAGATTACTTGGTTTTTTCCTTTCCCTGGACAGGATCCTTGGTTGGGAGGGAAACAGTCAATTGTATAGTGATAGTTTAATTTTTTTTGTGGTAAATGATCTCTCTGTTATGTATTATTATATTTGTTGTTTTAAATGATTCATTCATCCCACTGTATTTTCATTAAATAAATAGTAATAATTTTTAAAAGAAAAAAAATCACACACATTAGAAATTGATAATATTGCCACAACTTGCACTTAGGCAATGAAAATTATTAGTAAACATGTAATGTAATTCATCTTCCTACAATTTGATATTATACATACTGAAAACTTAGGATGGGGGGGGGGGGGGAATAAAGTTAAATCTAAAAGAAAAAAAACATGGGGGGGGGGGGGGGGGGGGGGAGTGAAGAAATCAACTACTCAAAACCCACAGAGACATATGACATGAAGGCCCACCTTCACTGCGAATGAACTCTTCCTGTGACTTCTGCTGTGCAGGTCTTCGGACCTCTCGCAGTTTCTTGGCCACATCAGTCACAGCGCATTCGCGGCTCGAATCCGTTTGAGGTCCCTCCTACGGCCTAAACTTGTACGGTGAACGCTGTATGGAGTGATAAAGTCATGGAAGGTTGTGGAGTCCATGTTGAACACCCCGGCTGCCAGGGAGCAAGCAACAAATACTCGCTTGTAGCCAGCGAACAAATGTTTTGGACACTTGGCCCAAATAACACTATGGAAAGACTCATTACTATTACTATTCTGAGTCTTCCCCAACAAGCAACTACTGAGCAGGGAGGGGTCCATGGGGCATTTATATACTGGCCTAGGATACTCATCCACCTTCAAATTGAGGTAAGTGGTCGGTTCTTTCATCTTGACCGGTGACTGACCACGAGCACACTCCTTCTGGTAGCCACACCAGCTGTCTGCACCGGTGGGGGAAATCCTCATGATCCTCCTCCTGAGGATTATCTGTTGAGAAGTGGAGTGCTTGAAGGAGGCCCAAATCACTCTTGACATCTCAACACTCTGGTTGGACCCCCTTGCTGATCTGGTATAGTACTTCTGCTAAAGTGCAATCTTGGCCTGTAAAAAAGAAATGTAAACATTACAAAAAAAGTAAAAAAGGCAAAATGAGTTAAATTTAAATGTCCTATATTTAACTTCTATTATGAAGAAAAAACTTTGAGAGAGAGAGGATGATAATTCTACTGTTTAAAACTTCTCAAAGAAAAATTCAAAGGAAATAAACAATATAAATAAAAAAGAAAATAATAATTAAGAGAAAGGACATTCTAATTGAGTTAATATCTGGAAGTCAAGAGTGTGGTTTTGTGGAATACATGTTCTACTGTAACGTAAAACCTATCCACTCTAGCTCAAGATTTAAGGATGTCACAGGATGATTTCTTGATTCCAACAATGGGTTCGTCAAACACAAAGATGAACTGCAGCTTCATGTCCATTATAATTATTGTCTGAAAATAAGTCTAAAGAACGAAAAAGATTGCACAAAACTCACCTGGGTTAGACTGCCCTTCATTATCCCATCGAGAGTGACAGATTTCTTCCGACAGTCTGCAACCAAGTTCTTCAGGGCAGTGTTCAGTCTTTTTGCCATGTGATTTACACTAGGTATGGCAAACCCTCTTATCGAGTCATGGCTTTATTGGCAAACCGAGAATTTTAACTCAAATCGTCTCTCTCTTTTTCTCATTTTCAGTCCGTCAAATAAAACGTTTTTGGTATCAAATTAAATCTCAAATCTTCATCTTTAAAAAAACGTTCATGCTTTTTTCATATGATTTGCCGTTATTTCATGGCTTTGAGTTGAAGAAGAGGAGTAAACTTCGATTTTGGAACCGGCGCTCCGCTACTCGATCACCGTAACTGACGGTTGTCTTTTCTCTCCGCTCGGCTGGTCGCGTCAGCGCTATTAATAGTAACGTCAATGGCTGCATCCGAAAGAAAATTGAACAAGCTTTCATTCGATACCAGATTCGCATTTTTATGATTTTTTTCAAAAGTTGAAGTTTCAAGTTAAAAACTTTAAATTGATAAAAAAATTGAGAAAAATCTGAAAATTTGGACGATTCTGGTATCAAAAGAAAGTTTAAAATCTCAGCTTTAAAATGATGTATACGAAAGCAAGATTAATAGCTTTGCGTTCACCAGCCAACTGAAAACGAAACTACAACTACAACATTTGCCGTATTCACTTCACTCATATGCCGGCTCAGGCAAGGGGCACAATCGCTGATATTTCGTAACTTTGCGTTGAAATTGACAATTTTGGCTTTGTCAGCTACTTTAGGGGCAAATTATTTCTATTTTACTTAGAGTTGAGCTCAGAAAAAAAATACACATATTGTTTATAAAAAGATGTGTATTGTTAGAAAGTTACAGAGGTCTGGTTTGAATATTTATGAAAATACGGCATTTTGAAAACGGACAAAAGGTTGCTTTCAAAGAAGGACAAATTTTGGCGATTTTCTACAAATTTCGAAATAACATATCTTTTTTAATTTTTAACCAATTTTAATAATTTTTATACCATTTTAATCAGGAAAAAAAGTTCTACCTGTTGAATGCAACTTAAAGACAACAATTATAAATCTAAATTTGGGTTTTCCGTACCTATTTACACACTCCTCTTTGGTGATTTATTGGCTACCGTAGAGCTGGGCATCCCGGACAGCATTGAAAGCTTTATGGTCCCCATCTGTAGGTAATGCATGCCATGGTCCAGCGACTTCTCCACATGACCAATGCACCCTCCGCCTCCATCCCACCAGAAGATCCATGGTAATTCTTGGTGCACCGATCTGAGTCCAGGTAGTCCCTGTGATTTGTTTCGTCTTTCACATATAAGCTGCAGAACTGAAGGTGATAAAAAATATGCTAAGGATAAACGAACTGTTTTTGAAATGACTTCATTATAAATATATATAATTTGAAATTTATGCTACTCTTTATAGAAGTTTTCGCTCTCAGATTGTCTCAAATTTATTGTCAAACATGAATTCAAGGACACATCTTGAAGAATACCAATGTCACAAACAGATAAATTAATCCAACAATAGGAATGGATTCATCATCATAACAATATTCATGCCACTCAAAATATTACAAACAAGATAAATCAAAACCTCTCCTATTTCATTGAATAATACAGTGCAACCTCGATATAACGACATTGTCGGGACCGGGAAAACATGTCGTTATAGAGGGATGTCATTACGAGAGGTTTCCTATGTGTGTAAATCAGGAGGTGTTTTGGGTCTTGTGTAGTGAATGCTTTCCCTCTGTAGTTTATCCGGGCTTGGGACCGGCATGTATTGTATTCATCATACGCATACATGACCACATTTAAAAAAAAAATTTTTTGTTTTTATTTTTTTTGTTTTTTTGTTTGTCTTTTTTCATTTTTTTGTTTTTGATTTTTTTTTTTTTTTAATTTTTTGTTTTTTTCAATTTTTTTTGGAAGAAGTCGTCAATCTTTGTCTGTGTTTGTCTGGAGCAGATGATCTCACACACCTTGTCTACGGTACGATCTAGTAGATCAAAAAGCACTGATCCATTTTGGTTTTGCTGTGCAAAGTGCTTGAGGGTGAGCAGCGCCATATAGTGGTAGTGGTGTCTCCTCTTCATCCTCATTATCTGACTCTGACGCGGGCTGTTGTTTTGCTTGCAGTATGTCCTCGATGATGTAATCAACACCGATTTCATGCGTCACTGCCAGATCGTTGTCTATGTTGACATATCCAGTTGGATCAATGTCAACATCGTCGAGACGCACAAATAATCCCGTTAACTCATCAATATCAGCGTCGTTATGTGATGAAGATGATGCTGTAGCAATAGCATTGCCATCAACATAGAAACCGGCATGACGAAAGCAATTGGCATGGTGTCAGATGATGCTTGTCCCCAGGCCCATCGCATATTGTAGAGAGCATCCAAAACTGAGATGTGAAACTGGGATGGCTTGGTTGAAAAGTTGGATGATGCGTCATCGATGTATTCAAGGTAGCGGCGCACAATCTTTGTGCGGTAGCGGTGTTTGAATGCGTTGATAATACCTTTATCACAGGGCTGAGTGTGGCTTGTTGTATTGGGTGGCAGGAATTCCAGTCGAATCTCTTTGAGGCCATTGACGTTGGGAAGGGAAGGACAGTTGTCGATCACCATAACGATGGATTGTCCGTGGAGTAAGCATTTACAATCCAATTTCCGCAGCCATTCTTGAAATATTGAGCTGGTCATCCATGCCTTGCTGTTGGATTTGTATTCAACAGGCAAGGACTTTACATTTTTGAAGCATCGAGGATTTTCTGATTTTCCAATCACAAGGAGGGAAAGCTTCTCTGTTCCTGACATATTGCACGCTACGAGGACAGTCAGTCGGTCTTTCGCTTGCTTTCCTCCATGGCAGGCCTCGCCTTTGATAGCATGAGTTTTGTTGGGCAGGCAGCGGAAAAAAAGGCCAGTCTCGTCAGCATTAAACACATCGTCTGGCAAATATTCGGATAGCAGCTTCTTGAGGGTTGTTTCCTTCCAACGGTCCACAGCGTCTGTTTCAACTGATGCCGACTCACCACAAGCAACCTTGAACACAATGCCATGTCGATTTTTGAAGCGGTTGAGCGAGCCGTTGCTTGCTTGAAATCCCGTCACACCAAGTTTTTCTGCAAAAATCCTGGCTTGCTCCATTATTATAGGACCAGATGTCGGTGCATTAATGGTTCGGGTCTGTTTAAACCATGTTAATACAGCCGCATCAACATCAGTATTCGTTGGTAGTCGCTGTTTTTTTCTCTGTGGCTCAAATCCAAGTTGTTCAACTTTCTCTCGTTGC
Source organism: Berghia stephanieae (assembly GCF_034508935.2). Lineage (NCBI taxonomy): Eukaryota > Metazoa > Mollusca > Gastropoda > Nudibranchia > Aeolidiidae > Berghia > Berghia stephanieae. The sequence continues at coordinate 23,115,770 of NC_088366.1, forward strand.
TTGATGATGGTTGACAACGTGTTATGGGGTATTCCGTACTTCAAAGCAATATCTTTCTTCATCATTTTCTTTTCGTCGACATCGTGCAGGATTTGGAGTTTAACCTCAACAGTCAAGGCTTTCCTCTTTAACTTGTTTGGAGTAGGAGTAGACATCTTTCGTAGTCGTAGAGTATCGTCGTCGTTCAATGATGATTCAATGAATGGAGACTGGACAAAGGGTTGACCTGTCACAGGCATTCATTGGGTGAAAGGCGAGCCTTCTGATTGGTGAAAGGCGAGCCTTCTGATTGGCTGCGGTGTTATACAAATGTGACTATTGATTGGCTGAAAAAGAAGCGTTTTCATTGGCTACAATAAGAACTAGCTCTGGGCTTATTACGAGTAGACAACATACATAGAATGGAAGATACCACTTGTAATAGTTACGAACAATTTCATGGTAGACAAACACCTTCAAGGTTTGTCGGACCAGAAATGTCGTTATACAGGGGTTTTGCTGAAATGTACGTCGCTATAGAGGGTTTTTTATTACTAATGATATATAGTTTTAAAAAATGGGACCTGAGTACCATGTCGTTATACAGGGAATGTCGTTACATTGGGGTTGCACTGTACTTGCATTGAACAATAACTATTTTTTTTTAATGATTGCTGTGAGAAGAGACCAATAGAGCATACCTGACAATGCAAAGACATTACATGAAAATCGACAACCAAGCCCGTTAGTACATCTATGACTGCCCCACAGCCAACTTTTGAAGTATTGCGACGTTTGGCCCAGGTGCCATCATAGTATAGCTAATGGCTATGTCCAGGGTACCATCCGAGTTGAAGGAGATGCAGTAAGTACCTCCCTGCCCACTATGGGAAGTCAGGAACTCCACCTGGAACTTATTAGTGAGATCCTCAGGTGGGAATTAAAAATCATGATTACGAATTTGAGTGACCTAAGGGTGCGAAGCGCCCGAGCTTCCTAAATTCACTGCTTTGAATAAAAGTAGCTTCTGAGACTATCCCCAATGTTTTGTTTCTCAGCAATTTCTTATTTCTGGATGAGACTTATAGGTGATCTCAAACTAAGTACATTGATGGTATGCTCTTAAAATTTACATCTGATCCCTATTTGTTCCCAGTTCCCCTATGTCTTACTTTTTCTTGGGTGCTTTAATTGTAATTCTAGAAACTTCTCACTATCCCATTTTATTCCTTTATACTGGCGCTGATATAACCTAAATGTGTTGCAAGCGCCGTAAACCCTTAAAAACAAAAACAAACAAACGACTTAAATGTGTCGCAAGCGCTGTAAAACCTTTAAAAACAAAACAATCACTTATAAGTTATAGTGATTGATAAAGTGGTGCAGATATTTTGCTGTTCAGTACGTTATATTGATGGGCATGATAAATTTGATTTGATTTTCAAACAGTGCAATTTATATTTGCTTTTAACAAGAATGTATAACGATAGCGGTGGTTCCAAAGCAGCATTTATTTGGCCATTCTGAGTGCTCCATTTATATTTCAGAACGTCCATCTCTGTGAAATTATTATTATTATTATTGTTATTATTATTATTATTATTATTATTATTATTATTATTATTATTATTATTATTATTATTATTATTATTAATTATCAATTGTGACAGTGTTTTCATGAAGTGTGTGTGTCATGTGGCGACAATGTAGATGGCTCATGATTTAAAAAGAAAGGAAAGAACTTAAGGTAAAGACATTAAACTTTAAACAGCATGTATAGGTTAAGCTGCCTATAGCTTAGAAAAGCAAATTATCTGTGTAAGAGTAAATCTGGATGTCTGATACATAAAATAATGTATTCACAGATGTTGATAGCATTTATATAGCGCAATGTCCACTGAACACGCTCAAAGCGCTTTACATGTGGCCCCTAACCAACATCAACACTTAACTTGTATTGTGAGCTATGATGCCTAGTTAGGTGATATGACCAATTTTTTTCTTTCCAACAGATATTTTAATTTGCTAGGTACTCATTTCATACCGAGTATTGTGAGAGAATGTGAGTAAAGAGCCTTCTCCAGTGACTCAACTATGAGCTGCTCAGAGCGGGACTCGAACCTGAGACCCTCCTATTCGAAAAGGAGTATCATACCACTAGACTACTGGGTGGGGTTCCTGACCTCCCATAGTGGGCAGGGAGGCACTTACTGTCTTCTATACCACTATATCTGTTTTCCAACATGCTTTCTCTCTTTGTCTCAGAATGAGATTACTTAGTTTTGTCCTGGCCCTGGCTGAACACCCAAGCTGGGGGGGAAACAGTCAAATGTATATTTATAGTTTTAGGAGATGATATTTTTTGTCTTGTAGATCATCTCTCTGTTATGCACTGTATAATGTTTTGTTTACATTTTATATATGATTTATAAACATTTGAGTGTATTCTTCTTAGTGGGGACCTGTGCTTGTGTCAGAATGAGACTTTTAGTGATCTCAAACTAAGTACAGTGATGGTATGCTCTTGGAATCTACATCTGTTCTCTATTTGAACTAATTCCCCTTTATCTTACCTTTTCTTGAGTGCTTTAATTGTAATTCTAGAACTTTTTACTATCCCATTTTCTTTCTTTTTACTGGCGCTGATATGACATAAATGTGTTGCAAGCCAACCCTTAAAAACAAACATAAAACAATTCCACTCGACTACATAGCTGCATTGATACTGTAGTATTCATTTGTAATTCAACCACTGTTACCTCAATACAGCTTTTATTTTTAGTAACAACAAATTTTTACAAAGGACTATTAATTTGTCCATTATTTTTCTTGAGATATTTTAAAAATTGCTGCTGGGTGGGGATCCTGACCTCCCATAGCGGGCAGGGAGGTACATACTGTGTCTTCTATCCCCTTATATCTGTTATCCAAAATGCTTTCTGTCTTTGTCTCTGAATGAGATTACTTGGTTTTGTCCTGGCATTGGCCGGAATCCTAGCTGGGAGGGAAACAGTCAAATGCAGTTATTGTTTTGGGAGATATTTTTTTCCTTGTAAATCATCTCTCTGTTATGTATTATTATTTTTATTTTGAATGTATAATGTAAGCATTTGAGTGTGTTCCTCTTTGTTGGATTTTGTGCTTGTGTCTGGATGAGACTTGTAGGTGATTTCAGACTAAGTACATTGGTGGTATGCTCTTGGAATCTACATCTGATCCCTATTTGTTCTCAATTCCCCTTCGTCTTACTTTTTCTTGGGTGCTTTAATTGTAATTCTAGAACTTTTCACTATCCCATTGTATTCCTTTTTACTGGCGCTATATAACCTAAATGTGTTGCAAGCGCCGTAAAACCCTTAAAAACAAACAAAACATAAAAATTGCTGTTGTCCCCTCTTTGCTAATCATACATCCTACACATCATCTCAATATTTTTTCCTTTTTTCTTTTTCTTTTTTTTTTTTTTCTTACATGGGACCAAATTGATTTTCTTTCAAATCACATTTTATCCAGTGTGAATCGCTGCCAGGATTTGGTGTTCTGACTTTAGTGAACATGACACTGGAAATTTGACTTTTTTTTTTTAAATTGAAGAGAGCATTTGTTAACATTTCAGTGTATCCTTCATGGCAGAGGGATTCTGTGTGTTGGTTGGCATATTTTAAGCGCATCTCAACTGTTGGTCTGTTGTCTTTTGGCTTTCCCATTATTTTCCATTTTCCTGGCGCCAAAAGTATCTCAAGCGCCTTAGCATAATACTACTAATACCCTTGGGTTTTTTATATTTGTTATTATAACTGGATCTTCTAGGTAGGCCTATCTGGTTTTTATCACATTAAAGCATGGACGATTTTTGAAACAAGGTGTTCATTGGTGTTGTTTTGGATGTCACGTGACATGGTTTGGTTTGTCACTTGTTTAAATTTGTCTTCATTGATAAGATAAATATTTTGCATAATAATGAAAATAAAATGTTGACCGAATGAAATATTCATTTTGTGCCTCTCATTTTGTTTTGGTTTTATGGAGTCAAATCTTGAACTCTTGCTATGTCTCCCATCATGGTGGGCAGGAGGTCATTTTCTGTGTCTTTTATCGCCCTATTTGTTTTTTGAGTTTGCTTTCTGTTTTTGCTCCCATAGTAGGCAGGGAGGTACATACTGTGTCTTCTATCCCCTTTTTTCTGTTTTTCTACATGCTGTCTGTCTTTGTCTTGGAATGAGATTACTTGGTTTTGTCCCGAGTCCTAGCTGGGAGGGAAACAGTCAAATGCATAGTTATTGTTTTGGGAGATGATATTTTTTTCCTTGTAAATCATCTCTCTGTTATGTATTATTATATGTTATTTTGAATTTATAATGTAAACATTTGAGTGTATTCCTTTTTGATGGATTTTGTGCTTGTGTCTGGATGAGACTTATAGGTGATCTCAAACTAAATACATTGGTGGTATGCTCTTGGAATCTACACCTGATCCTCAATTGTTCCCAGTTCCCCTTTGTCTTACTTTTTCTTGGGGACATTAATTGTCATTCTAGAACTTTTTTACTATTCCATTTTCTTCTTTTTTTTACTGGCGCTGATATAACCTAAATAAGTTTTCAAAGGTTTTCAAAGTTTATTCAATCTTAGGCTTTCGCCAATAAATCAACAATTTGATGCCAACATACATGAAAGTGGAAAAAAAAGAAGAAAAAAAAGGTAAATGGAACCAAAAAAATAAACTGATACACCTCACGTAAAGCGCCGTAAAACCTTTAAAAACAAAAAACAATTTCTGTTTTTGTCTTGGAATGAGAATACTTGGTTTTGTCCTTGACTCAGAGGAAACAGTCAAATGTATAGTTTTGGGAGCGATATTTTTTCCTTGTAAATCATCTCTTGGGTATGACTATTATATTTTGTGTACATATTATATATGTTTTGTAAACATTTGAGTGTATTCCTCTTAGTAGGGGCCTGTGCTCGTGTCTGGATGAGATTTGTTGGTGATCTCAAAGTACCATGATGATATGCTCTTGGAATCTAAATCTGTTCCCTATTTGAACCCATTCCCCTTTGTCTTACCTTTTCTGGGGTGCTTTAAATGTAATTCTAGAACAACGAGTTGCAAGCGCCGTAAAACCCTTAAAAACTAAACTGAACGATCTCAAAGTAAACTGATAGTGTGCTCTTGAAATCTACATCTGTTCCCGATTTGAACCATTCCCCTTTGTCTTACTTTTCCCTCGAGTCCTTTTAATTGTACAACAAGAATGTCTTTACTATCCAATTTTCTTCCTTTTTACTAGCGCTGATATGATCTAAATGTGTTGCAAGCGCCATAAAACCCTTAAAAACAAAAACAAAGTACACTGATTGTGTGCTCTTGGAATCTGCATATTATGTTCCCTAATTGAACCATTCCCCTTTATCTTACCTTTTATGTTGTGCTTTATCTCATTTTCCCTTTAACTGGCCTTGAAATGACCTAAATGTGTCGCAATAGTCAAAAGTAGGTGTTTTGTCATAGTTTTTGAGAGATATATTTTTCCTTGTAAAACAGCTCTCCATTGTTTTTAATATGTAGGCATTTGGGTGTATTCCTCTTACTCTTAGTGGAGTCCTCTGCTTGTGTCTTTATGAGACTTTTAGGTTGTTTCAAACTATGCAAATTGATAGTATTAGTATGCTCTTGGAATCTACGAGGCTGAGTCAAGTAATGCGACTCTGCTTATTACTTGAAAACAAATTGAATCATTAAATTAAAATGCATCATACAAGGGCGGGCTGATATGTAAGTACCGTTTGCCCATAAATCAAAACATGTACAATCATGAAACTTCACTCACACACTCGCAAACAATAAACTTGAGCTCTTTTATAGCGCAATATCCACTAAATGTGCTCAAAGAGCTTTACAGAGGGTCCCTGATCAACAGCAACACGTAGCATGTAGCACGAGACATGACACCTGTTAGGCGATATTACAATTTTTTGTTCAGACAGAGACAACACTGTTAACGATTGAGTACTCATTTTACACCCCGAGTACAGTGAGAGAATGTCAGTAAAGAGTCTTTTCCAAGGACTTAACTATGCGCTGTGCGAGGTTCGAACCCAGGACCTTCCGATCCGAAACACTAAGACTACATAGCCGGACACTCATGTGCAATACCTACTTTGTGTGACGTCATGAGTGTTCATACTTAAGCGACGTCACAACAATACTAAGACAATGCGGTTGAGAAAATTGATCCCAAGACAGCTAACTTCAGAAACAAAAGCGAAGAGATAAAACATTTTTACCCAACATTTGTAACGATATGACAAGGAAAAAGATATTTTTCTGCAGGTGGTGAACCTTTGGTCCACCACTACGACCCGGAAACGAAATTGCAGTCAATCGAGTACAGGCATAAATCTTCTCCAAAACCCAAGGAAATTCAAAGTCAGACTCTACGAGAAAGGTTTTGTTCACCATTTTCCTGGACATGGAAGGCATAGTTCACATGGAATTTCTTAAACAAGGGCAAACAGTGAACTTGTGTTTCAACTCCACGAACCCTCAACAATAGGCTTCACGAGTTCGCGGTGGTAGAAATTCGATATTGCAGCAGGACAATGCGTGACCCCACACTAGTCATCAAATTCAGTTAAAACTTACGACCCAACAGCACCCTAGCCCTACATTTAGTCTGGATCTAGAAGTATTTGAAAGGAAACCGTTACAGCAGTGATTTTGAGGTAGTGACAGATGTTCGTCGGTGGGGGTTATTTAAAACAATGACAGAATAAACAAGCTGGTAATAAATAACATACATCTCTCTCCCTTGATCTTGAACATTTTAAAGTGGCTACTCCTTGACAATTGACATAACTTATTCACATGCTGATTAAAAAGTACCTCAGGGAACTGGTGAGGTCCTACTCAATACCTGCTTGCTGATAAATACAGTGCAGAACAGATATCTACAACGGTTATAACGATATGACATTAAAGTCCCGACTTATTCGCATTATATCATTAGTAAATATTGATCACCTATATCGACAACAATTTTACCCCAAGACGGTTATATCAAAATGTGAACCATTGATACTGATACTGGCAATAATATCTTTATTGATATCCTGCAGCAAAGTAAATCACAACAGTCAATGAAAATGCTGTGAGTTGAGAGATCCCGCTGTGATATAAAATAACAGTCAAAGTACAAAGAAAAATCAAGATTATTGTCCAATAACATCCTGTGAATCGTCATTGATCGGAATCATGATGTCAGCTATCAAACCTAGTCTCGGGCTGTGCCATCATATCTCGGTACTGATACCAGTAATGGGAATTACCCGATATCAATAGTCTTGGCTTTCAACAAATAGGCTAACGAGAAACTCCCCACATCACCCACTATGTACAAGACTGTCTTGTCTTCGCAAGTTGCCCGGTCTGGAACCGAGACTGAGTGTCGGTAAATGAGTCAGACCTCCCCCCCCCCCCCCAATGTAAAAAAATCAAAACTATTTCTCAATTTCTCTAAAATGCAGTGTCGACGCTCAGGTTTACGGTCTCGATAATATGGTCCAAGCCACTATTACTGGTATCCAGTCTCGATACCACTCAACAATAGTTCATTTTTAGAAGAAGCCATTGCCGATGTGAAGTCAGAGGATAAGGTACCATTGGGACCATGCCACTATAATAGTTATCAAGATGCCGATGTGAAGTCAGAGGATAAGGTACCATTGGGACCATGCCACTATAATAGCTATCAAGACCCTACACTGTTTTACCCATCAACTTCATGACGGCGCTTCCCTATTTGAGGGCCTTGCCAGTGCAGAGGAAAAAGTTAATTAGACCTTCAGAGCCATTGGGTCCATGGAGACAGTTTATCCCGGTTTCTGCAGCGTAAAACGGACAATAGCAATTGTTTTCTATCCTCTGGATAGGACGCTAGTTTATCGCAAAGTGCTGTCCACCAAATCTAAGACTCAGCTACCCATTCACTGTTGGGTGGAAAGTGTGGGAGAGTCGGAAAAAATCTCAACTGTACCCGGGATCGATCTTGGTCCCTTCATGTGTGAAGCGAGTGCTCTACCAACTGCGCTATCGGGACTCCCAGTACTGAGGAATGGGTCCTTAAAATTATTCCTGGCCTTCAGAGATGGGCCACAATATTAGACTACTATTAGTCATATAAAGAGAAACATCATAAATTTCAAAACTGGCCCTTTTAAGCATGTGTATTTCTGCTGTGAACCCAAGCCTGGCCTGCATCACAAAACTTGCTCCGGAATAGTTGGGGGGAAGACGGTAATTAGAAACAAATAAATGCAATTTTCACAAATAATTACTGAATGCAAACTGAACATTTATTCTCACGAGCTATATATAATCAATCAACTAAAATCAAAACAATGAAATGAAGGATGAAATTATAAAACAAACAAAAAATGAGAATGGCCATGTTTCCCACCAATCATACATGACCACACAATTTTCTTATTAAGAATTAAAATGAAACCAAAATCCGTCAACCATACAATACAACACATACAATCATTAGTGTCCCAGAAGTCAAGGAAATCGTAGAGAATCTTGTTTTAAAAAGAAGTTAATATTAGTATATTATAATGGACAAATACAGATTTAAACAAGAGTAAAAGCCTAATGTCCCATTTGATTGTGTTTTACACCTTTTCTCCAATGATGAATATTTCCACAAGGAAGAGGAAGTTGTAAAGCAGGAAATATTTTAGATGGTTTTATATAAGGTCTTTCATCACCGTTTCAGGAAAAATGTAATTTAATACAAATTAATAAAAAACGCAAGAATTGAAAAGCCTGACAACTGGTTCATTTCAATCTCCACCATTGAAATCAACAAATTATCAGAACACAATACAGCAGCATGTTAAACCAATCATTGCGGCATCTCGTTCAGTTTCACCATAATAGGAATAGGTGGCCTTTCATCCGTTACTATTTCTGGCACTTGCAATAATCAGCAGGGACAATCAATAATGTGCACACATAGTGCTTAAAAGAAAAAAAAAAAGAAGAAGAAAAGAAAAAGATAATCTGAAGGTTGAGATATACAATTTATAATATAATAATGAATTGACAACGTACAAAAATAGAGTTGGGTGGGAAAATCAGATAGTTTTACATTACAACTAATGTACAGTACAATGTACATAAAGATTTTAAAAACTGTAAAACTGTGGAAAGACAACGCTGATGATTTAAATGATGATGATGATGATGATAAACACTCTATATGGTTAGGTGTGTGTGTGTGTGTGTGTGACCTTGTGAAATGGTGTGATGACAATTTTTACCCTGAGTATGACTGGATGAAATGGTATGGCAACTTTACACTTTACAGTTATACATCATATTTACCATACTGTCTCTTTTGGAATCTCTGGAGTTTTGTTGTAAAATGTGAAATTGAACGTAGTAAAAGCAACAACAAACATAATTTATTAAATTTAGAAAATTTGATTTTCAAGAGGAGGAAAAGTGATTAACCCTTGCGTAACTAGGATGCCACATTCCAACGTGGAAACAGATCAGGAAATGGTGACTAAAACAAAATTATTTTATGTCTCTTTCTAAAATCTCTATTTTAAAAATGTGAATTTGGCCAACATTTGACACAAAGAAATCTGCATATATACAGATCTTTCTGTTAAAAAAAGGGGCTGGTACAGATTTCATTGTCCAGACATTCTAGAAAAAATTTACCAAATAATTAAACCCAACCAAACAAAAAAAAACTGATAAGAAAATTTGGGTAGAATCCAGTAATTCCAGACCAGTTGTGCAAAGACCCTGTGACCCTTACAAATAATGATTATCAATCTGTCACTAGAAGGCACAAAACAGGCTTGCATTCATCCTAACTATGTATTGTCTTCTTCTCTCCAATTAAATCATAAACATGCCCATGCACACATACACTATATACGTCGTGGTTATATACAATGGTTTCCCAATTTTTCAACTTGTATACCTTTTTTTTTTTTCAAAAATCAAAAACCAACAAAACAACAATGTTTGAATGAACCCCTTTGTACAAACGATGATGACTTATACAAAATGGCATAATCAGCATGTAATAGCACTAGAAAATTTGAACTATCAACAATTAAAAGACATCATGACAGGCTTTTAAAAAATTTATTAATTATTTTTTATGGTTAGAAGTTCAACCTGATCAAACATGCATCTTGAAAGGATTCATGGGGAATGAGAGAAAGGATGCAAGATCTAAATCATAAATAATAATGAAAAGTTTTTGCTTTAGTTTGCGTGCAAGTAACTTAACAATTGCAGGTTGCCTTGTGTAGATCAAAATAAAACTAATTTTTGTCTCTGTCAGTCTACTGATGCTTTCAATTGCTGTCATCTTTCATAGCCAGACTAACACAATACAATCAATTAAAAACAGGGCTTTCAATTGGTAATGTCGTATCACTAATACATCAAAAGGGAAGGAAAATAAACACTTTTAATACTTCTTTTTTTTTCTTAATTTAAAACTGGAGTAGCGTGAAGCACCAATTTCTCAGGTTTATGATTCACTGCTTGAAAAAATTATTTTATGGCACCAGCACTATTCTAAATAATAATCTTTAATTCTAACTGCAGCATATTAAGCTAAAAAAGGTCTAGAAAGATCTAAACAGACCTGCCACAGGTAACAACAAAAAATCGTATCTACCTAAAATGCATGAATTTCACCCTTAATTCTATAAACTATAAATTATTTTTAACGATTTAGAATTGATGGGGTGGACTTGATTATATGCCAATATATCCACCAATTTTCCTACTAAGTTTAAAAAATCTGGTTTTGGAGGGAAGAACCAACTTTGGCCTCTTTTGGCTTGAATCATATTTACACATCAAATCTGTTCGATCAATTGCCAAGTCTGGATACAAGAGAATTGTCCTTTTTAAAGTTATGGTTTTTGCCAGATATCAATGTAGACAGAGGGCATTATCCATCGAGCCAATTCAATCATCACATAACAGATGTACACGTAAGTCATCACACCACACACACACACCCACACAACTTGAATGAGACTCATTTACTGATCCACAGTCCCTTCCTCCCTCAGACCACCTGGCGTCTTTTTCTGCTGACTTTGATATCGATGACGACTCACATTCCCAAACAACCTGATGATAAAGTGAAATGAGACAAATTTGATTAAACTGACATGGTTTTGTTTTTGCAAAAAAATCCAAAATTTTGCAAGCAAAATCCCAAATTTTGCAAGCTAAAAACAGCAAAATTTGCGATTAATTTTCCTAAAAACCCATAATTAGTTAATGAAAGAGAAAGGTATTTGTTTTTAAGGGTTTCATGGCGCTTGCAACCAATGTAAGGTCATATCAGCGCCAGTAAAAAGGAAGAAAATGGGATCTAGTTATTTAATATATTATTAGTCCTAAAGCACTTCTGATCATTAGACACATCCTGACCTTTTGCAAATATAATTTAATGAATTGCCATTTACAATTAAACATTTTTGAGGCCTATAATGACACCCACTATATCAAGAGATTATGATAAACTTTTGGCCAAAATTCCAGGAGGTATTTGTTTTTACATAATAAACCCGGCTAGTGTCTGTATTATTGCAACCTTGTGATGATGCAGCTTATAAATAAGAATCTTTAATCAATTGCAAAACATATTCCATCAACAAAACAAATTTAAATTAGCCTATAAACAATCATTTCTTAAATCGATCAGCCTAACTTATTGTCTCTCTATTACCAAATGATATCTATAAACATAATATGGAGAGAGAGAGAGAGAGAGAGAGAGAAAGAGAGAGAGAGAGATTTTTTTTTTTTGTTTGTTTGTTTGTTTGTTGCTTTAGGTCTCTTCCAACACAATTGAGGTTATATGAGAGACCGCTGAAACAAAAAAACAAGCAATCTAACAAGAATAGTACAAATGTCAATCAAAATCATAACCTAAAGATATCATAAGCTAAATTATAAATAACCAAGAACAAACAGGCAGAGGATTTACAGGAAAAAAAATATCCCCTGTCAAAAATACAATCACAAACCAAAGAAGCAGGATAGGCTAGTAAAGAGAAGAAGAAACGACATCACTATCGGATCGTACACCCATGCGAACATCATAGGTATATGATTTAAGGGTGATGCTCCCATCCAACCACCCGCGCACGCACACACACACACACACACACACAGAGAGAGAGAGAGAGAGAGAGAGAGAGAAAGAGAGACAGAGAGAGCGAGAGAGACAGAGAGAGAGAGAGAGAGAGAGAGAGAGAGAGAGAGAGAGAGAGAGAGTTGATGAATTGATTTTTAATTTTATTAAAAATTGTTTTATAATTAGACACAAGTTGTAATGAATTCTATTAACAAATCCAACAAAAACAAAAACAAAACAAAAATTAAAAAGGAAAAAAAAAAAGACACGCATATAAAACTTATAAAATCGCTAAATGTACTATCATGCTAAAGCTAAAAAGTACACAAATATTTACACCCATTTGCTCCATCCCCTTCCCTTTTGGTCATCTTCTCAATCATGGCCACCATGTGTCTTGTGCTACTTTTGACATTTGGTGCCAGTGTGTCTAGACTAACGTCATAAATAAAGGGGATGTCAGAAAAAAAAAATAAAGACTTCACCCAAGAACGATCTCAGTCCCTTTGCATGTGAAGCTGAAGCGAGTGCTCTACCAACTGAGCTATCAAATCCTGTGACCAATTAAAAGCTATTCTCATATTTTCATCAACCTACTTTTCCATCTCTGGGGCACAATGGACAAAGTCGTGATCCCAGAACTTGAATGTTGGGTTCTTCACCAGCTCCCCAAACGTCAACAGGAGACCCCATGGATAGGGACGGTTCACAACAAGACGCTCCAAGAGGACCCTGAAAATGATTTCCAAATGGCCAAGAAAAATTAAGTTACAAAAGTATATTATTATTTTAAATTAGTCAGCATGGAAGAAAGGAAGTGGAGAGGAAAAAAAACAAAAGCAGAGAAGAAAAAGAGGAACAAAAAGAGAAAAGAAAAGAGAGAGAAAGAAGAGAAAGAGAAAAAGAAAAGAGAAAGAAAGGTTTTGGCATAATTTTGGAATGAGATTTCATTTAGTGTGACTGAATTTTAAAATGCAAGGAAGTTAAAAATCCAATAAAAAATACGAATTTTTACCAAAATACAGTCAATACAGAAAGTCTTGAGTTATGAAAAAACTGAAAGAGATAGTCTAGTTGGTTTGTGTTTTTTTTCAAAATAGTTTCATGTTTCAGGCTTTTCTTCTCACTGATCACCTCACAAGTTTTTAAAATTCAGTAACTGGTATAATTGAAAGTAATTTGAACTTTTATCTTTTTGAAACTACAGTGGAACCTGATAAAGCCAAAACTGCCAGACTGGAAAATTATCAATGGACAACACTAAGATAAAGAACAGAAAATTTGGGACCAAATTTTAAAGATTCCACAGTAAAATCAGCCAAAATTTGTTTGTTTTGTTTTTGTTTTTAAGGGTTTTATGGCGCTTGCAACACATTTAGGTCATATCAGCACCAGTAAAAAGGAAGAAAATTGGATAGTAAAAACATTCTACATGTACAATTAAAAGGACGTGAGGAAAAAGTAAGATATAGGGAAAATGGTTCAAATAGGGAACAGATGTAGATTCCAAGAGAACACTATCAGTGTACTTAGCTTGTGATCACCTAAATGTCTCATCCAGACGCTAGCACAAGATCCCACTAAGAGGAACACACTCAAATGTTTACAAATCATATGTTTAAAATAAAAATAACAGTACATAAGACAGAGATGATTTACAAGGAATGAAAAATATCACCTCCCAAACTATACCTATACATTCGACTGTTTCCCTCCCAGCCAAGGACCCCGACCAGGGTCAAGCCAAAACTTAGCAATCTTATTCCAAGACAAAGACAGAAAGCAATTGGAAAACAGATACAGGGGGGTAGAAGACACAGCTCGCTATGGGAGGAGGTTGGGAACCCCATCCAGAGCCAAAATTTGAAAATAAGAATAGGATAAGGGATTGAATAGTCAATGCCTACCAAATATTCTAAACACTAACTCCTCACCTTGTAATCTGTTCCTGGATGGCCTCATCATTGGCTTGCCTGAACAGGTACAGCAGGGTACAGCTGAAGTAGTGGGTGTGGCTGTTAGGGTAACGAAGCTGATTGGCTATAGCAGTCAAGAACAAGTAGCGGCCTAGGGATGAAGACAATCATATGGCATGGCAAAATTGGTCTATTTATTATATAAATATACATATATCGTTTTGTCTCGCTTGTTTTGTTATGTTTATAAGTTAAAAAGATAATAATATGTCTTGCATATGAACTTACAAGTACATGTGCAAGAAAAGTAACCAGGAGACTAGTTCAAACACAGATGTATATCCCAGAGGAATCTACCTGTCCCTACAATATCATATGGGACCATCTATTAGTCTCACCCAGAAACGGGCACAACTTTCTCTTTAAGACAGAACTTACTTAAATGGCTAAATTTAAAAAATATTATCAACACAAGATTTACAAGAATGAAAATGTCATCTCTAACAAAAACACACGCACAGCTTCAATAATACTAAGCCTGAGTTAACTCACTAAATCCCAGAGACTTTTATCACTTTTCAAATTGGAAAAAATTTATTAAAATGAGCATGTACATAGAAAGTTTTATTCAACTATCATTAATGTGCAAAAACTAAAAACATTAGCTTTGATACTACGCCTATAATTTGTCTCATAAAAATGTAATAAATAAGCTTGGGGTAAAAGTAGTAACACGGGTAAACTTCGGATAGAGTCGGTGTTAGGGTTGAATGAGTTAATCCCTTTTATGATGAAGATGAAAAAATGATTTCAATCCAGAACAAAGTCAAAAACCAATAAGAAAATAACAAATGGTATAAGGGGAGATGGTTGTTTGTTTTGTTTGTTTTTAAGGGTTTTACGGCGCTTGCAACACATTTAGGTTATATCAGCGCCAGTAAAAAGGAAGAAAATGGGATGGTAAAAAGTTATAGAATTACAATTAAAGCAGCCAAGAGAAAGTAAGACAAAGGGGAACTGGAAACAAATAGGATTCCAAGAGCACACTGTCAGTGTACTTAGTTTGAGATCACCTAAAAGTCTCATCCAGACACAAGCACAGGTCCCCACTAAGAGGAACACACTCAAATGTTTACAAATAATATATATGAAAAGAAAACATAAAACAGTGCATAACAGAGAGATGATTTACAAGGCAAAAAATATCATCTCCCAAAACTCTTAACTATACATTTGACTGTTTCCTTCCCAGCTAGGGTATCTGGCCAGGGCCAGGACAAAACCAAGTAATCTCATCCCAAGACAAAGACAGAAAGCATGTTGGAAAATAGATATTATAAGGGGATAGTAGACACAGTAAGAGCCTTCCTGCCCACCTATAGAAGGTCAGGAACCCCACCCAGGGAGATGGTTGAAGAAAAGGCAGCATGGCTCAGCAATATGGTCTTTACTTCATATCCAAAAAGCATTGAGTTCGATTACCCACCACACTGTGGGGCCTTGAGCAAGTCACCCCGCCCTAGCTCACTTTGCAAAGCTATCACTGCAGCTGACGCCTGAGCAATTCCAGTCTTCCCTTGGAGTAGACCCTAAAGATAAATTTCCCCTTGAGGATGAATAAAGGGAATTTTATTCATTTATTTTTTGTTTCATTTTAAATATGGACAGCGTCAATGGGCCCTTTACCTTCGGTGTCGAGATTGACTGCCAGATTCTGGAAGATGTCCATGTGAGAAGACGGGGCAATGGTACTCATACTAATGCCTCTATTCTGAAGCAGTGGAATGGCCTGGGTCCCCACATACAGGACCAGTGCATTGATCAGCATGATATCATAGTTGGTGCCGGGGCTGGCATTTGCCTGAATGGATAGAACAAAAGGGGGTGGGTTGGAGAGTCACATCAATTTTTCAATTAAATTTGATCATTATACGATCCTCTACCGAATTACTCGTCATTTGATATCAAGAACCAAGTTTGTCATCGTATCTATGTCTATGCACATCAGATCTTGTTTTCTTTTAAAATTAATTCACTTGAACAGCTTAGACCCCATTGACCAAAAGCATTTGTGCCTGAGAATGGAAACTTATCTATTGAAAAAAAATTAAAAGAATGATATTGTACTTGCATTCTTTAATATGATGTGTCACTATACAGTAAGTTAAGAGCAGATCAAAACTGAGAACATATGTATTGTAAACTTGTTTAAATTTACTCAAAGCTGCTATCAGTAATCCTCTTGGTGCTTGATCAAAACAGTTTAGTTTTAGACCTTAACAACATTTCTAATGTCACTTGTCAATGTGGATCGTTTTGTTTTTTATGTTTTTAAGGGTTTTACGGCGCTTGCAACACATTAAGGTCATATCAGCGTCAGTAAAAAGGAAGAAAATGGGATAGTAAAAAGTTCTAGAATTACAATTAAAGCACAAAAGAAAAGGTAAGACAAAGGGGAATTGGTTCAAATAGGGAACAGGTGTAGATTCCAAGAGCACACTGTCAAAGTACTTAGTTTGAGATCACCTAAAAGTCTCATCCAGACACAAGCACAGGTCCCAACTAAGAGGAATACAATCAAATGTTTACCAATCCTATAATATAATATGTAAACTAAACATAATACAATGCATAACAGAGAGATGATTTACAAAGAAAAAAAATATCATCTCCCAAAACTATAACTATACATTCGACTATATCCCTCCCAGCCAAGGAACTCCGGCAAGGATCCGGACAAAACCAAGTAATCTCATTCCAAGACAATGACAGGAAACAATTGAAAAGCAGGTACAGGGGGATAGAAGACACAGTAAGGACCTCCCTGCCCACTATGAGAGGTCGGAACCCCACCCAGTCAATGTGGATCATACTAATAATAATAAACAGCTCGTATCATGGCATTTTAACCTGTTTAAACAGGCACTAAGCGTTTATTCAGATTTTAAAATTGAGTACTGTATGGATCCATTTTGAAGCGACAGTAACAAATAAAGTTTAAAATTCACTGATAAAATCATTTGAAAATCTAATTGATTGGTAAAAATGTATCTTAAAAAGTGTATATAAACTTAGGTGACGAATTAAAGTCGTGTTATAAATAAAAAAAATTTAAAAAAAGAAAAAAAAAAAAAGAACATCAGGCGTCACAATAACTTTTCAATAATTATATTTTACCTGAAGATTACTCTGAAGCTCCGACAGGAAAGTGATGGGTGCTCTGGTCTTCAAGTAAGAGTCAAGGTCCTTCTTGAAAGAGGCCGGTTGGATGAGCAAGACAACATTGGTGAGAATCCTGGGGGCTTTGTTGATGTCTGGAACAGCTTCCATGACCAGATTGTTTGTAAAGGGGTCAGGTGGGCGTACGTTGCGAGGGAATGCGCTCAGAATGAGATTACGCATTTGAATAGCATTGGGCGGGATGACATCGCAGAAGGCGTAGTGATAGTCGCACAGGAATTCTGGGAAATCATGCAGCAGGACTAGAAGGACTCTCAGTGTTCCCTGAAGGTTGACGGTAGGGTTGGTAGGTGGAGGAGCAGGAAATGGATTATAATATTAGTAATAATAATAATAATTATTATTATAACAATTATATAATAGTTATTATTATAATATTATAATACTAATATTAACAATAATAATAATAATAATAAAGTCATATAGTACCAGAAACAATAAAACAATGCTCAAAGGCACCTTACATAACATGTTACATTATCTGACAATTACAGAAAAAGATGATTTTTGCATGTAAACCATAATCTGAAAAGAAGGGTCCATATGAATTAAAACAGCGAAAGTATCATATAAATACAAACAACGCATAAGATCAATCAAAATCCCAAGCAGCTAACCGACTGTCCTTCTCCCAACCCCAACCCCCACCCCACCAGCTCCACAGGCTTTGTATTGTCCCTGATGGTAAAACATCTGATCATCGATTGAGATTGGATTATTTTTGTTCATATGAAAAAAAAAAAATCCAACAAACTTACCTTGTAAAGGAGATGCATGGGTTTGGTCATGCAAGCATTTCGCAGGAAGGGTGCCAGTACCTTGAACAAATCAACTAACAGTTGAGCATAGAAACCCCAGCCCTAATGAGGAGAAATAAAACAAACAAAAAAAATTATAATATTGTCATTCCAAGTTGTTACTGATATATCTATAAAAAATGGTCTTTTACATGGAACAATTCCAAAGTTTCAAAACACACTTCACAGTGCTTCAATAGGTTAGTTTGTAATGACAGTGAGCTCACCACACATTATAGAAAGGCTTTTTTGTTTGTTTGTTTGTTTGTTGCTTTAGGTCTCTTCCAAAACAATTGAGGTTATATGAGAGACCGCTGAAACAAAAAAACAAGCAATCTAACAAAAATAGTACAAAAGTAAATCAAAATCATAACCTAAAGATATCATAAGCTAAATTATAAATAACCAAGAACAAACAGGCAGAAGATTTACAGAAAAAAAAATATCCCCTGTCAAAAATACAATCACAAACCAAAGAAGCAGGATAGGCAAGTAAAGAGAAGAAGAAACGACATCACTATCGGATCGTACACCCATGCGAACATCATAGGTATATGATTCAAGGGTGATGCTCCCATCCAACCACCCGCAAAGGCTTTTTTCTAAACTGACTTGGACGCCATTTTTACTGTATTAGACGTCTTTTATTTTAGGATCACTGGTTTCTGAAGATCAAAAGAGCTAAGCATTTCATTATGTTATCGGTTTTACCTTTTGGTGCGGTGTGAGGGCCAACAATCTGCCGATGAAAACCCTGTGTGAAATGAGCTCCAACCAGGCATAGGCAAACCCTGGAGCCTTGGAGGGCCGCAGAATGTGGAAGACGTGACTAGACAGGAAGAAAGAAGGGGTTGAGATTAATGTAGGCAGTATTTATTTTGAACTAATCACAGAGCTTGCAACTGAATTTGGTTAAATAAACACTTTGGAGGTCCTGATATATTGTTTGAATACTCTCCTTACAAGAGATTATGAGATTGGTTTTAGATATTGTTGGGTTTTTTTCTGACTTAGAAATTTACAACCATCCTGTTGCATGTACCTTTTTTTTTTTTTTGAGAATTGGACATAAAAATATGCATTCAAGAAATAATTTGAACTCTATTATATAGAGAAATTTTCTGGCAAGAGACTTCATATCATCTCTATAATTTCTGTGACCATTGCTCACTCAGATATGCAAAAGGTTAAAACAAAACAAAACAAAAATAAGAGAAAAAAATGTATGTGTACTAACTCAAAATGTATGATTACCTTCATTATAGCATTTCTCAATTAGTTACACTTCCATTTTTTCATAAAATTAACAATGTTTTCAATTATTTTCCTCTGAAATTATGGTTTGAAAATTTGAATCAAGGATAAAATATTGGACTTTGGCTCATTTTGGCTCCAAAAAAAAACTTCGACTTCTTTAATTCCACATAAAAAAGGGTGAATAAAATTTAAAACAAAACAAAAATAAAGAAAAAAAATTAACAAGGTCTAATACACACCAGAAGGCTGTTAACACTTGGAAATTGATGGTCTCCAAAATTGGTTCTGGAGCATTGAGTTCAATGAAGAGCATGATGAAGATTCGGTGATAGGGGAGCTGCTGGAATTCAGCATATCGAACCTCATGATCCTGAAGTAAGACTCCTGCCAAAATACCAAGCACCTGCAGACAAAGGTGGGAAGTTGGGGAGGAGACAGGATGTACGGCTAGTGAGATTTGTTTAAAAGAGGTATTTGAATTTATAAGGCTGTATTCATGATGCAATAACTTAAACCTTATTTTTTCCAGCTAAAATTTGGTGCCACAATGTGGATCATATACAAATAAAGGAAAGTGACTAAACCTAGGAACAGTGCCAATGTTACTGTTTTGTTTCTTATTTGTAGGTTTGGTTTTTTTTTTTCTATCCTTATTAATCAGTTGCTGATGGTGACAAAAAGTGAAAAAGGAGGAAAATTTTGAACAATTGCCTTTAAGCCCCATTTTTTACTGCATTACCTCCCACTTTTAGAGCAACTGATTTGATAAATTATCTTTAGAGCAATTGAAATGATGATAAACCATCATCGATACACAAGCTAACTTCTATAGAGAAGGGAAACTGCACTTATTTGTTCCACCAAATATCAAGTCTCTCACTGCCAGTACATTGGGGAAAATGTAATTCCTCTTCAGACTCCTCTTGACTCCATGGATCCAAGGAAAACCATCAGAACTAATTAATACCTAAAAGGGAACTTAAGTGATAAGCACCACACCGAGTTGCCTTGAGAACATCATCTTCTTAAGCCAGGGCGAGGTTACTTATCTTTAAGTTACATAAAGATCATAATCCAGCTGTCTTCTTCAAAGCAAGAAAATTAACTTAAGCAAAACAAACTTACTAAACAAATTGTTTTCTCTTTTAAACAAATAAATTAAAAGATTTATAATTTCTTTTTTTTTTTACTAACAATGTGATGCAAATTGGTTTCTGTGACAGTCAAGTTATTTAAATTTTTGAACAAAACATCAATTTCCTTTCAAATTTGTCCTGCGACATCGGAATGAAGAATAACTGAAATGTCTGATTAAACAGCCCTGTAACAATTAAACACATTGAACAGTTGGGAGTTTTGATTCAATCTCATAACATTTACCATACCTTGTTCAGGAGATTAATCTTGGTGACTGTGTTGTTGCTATCTCCAGAGTGCTTCACCAACAGAGCAATCAGACGGACGAAGGCATCCAATGTGTGGAAACACCTCGCCCGGATCATGGTGGTCGACTGACCTGGCTCCCCTAGGGCACGGTAGCACAAGTCAACACACATCTCTGTGCAAAGTCGGAAGAACCTGGCAATGAGGTCGTCTGTCTTCAAAATGCCTTGTGTGTGCATCTGTAAATTGAAATTAAAAAATTGTCTTCCTACTCTATCAGGTTCTTTAGTATGGAGGAAAGCATTTGTCTATTAAAATTAAATTTCACAGTACTAAAGAGAATAATAAAACCGAAAATCTAGTCCCTTGCTCTTGAGGCAAGTGCTTTATCAACTCAGCTATCAGTACTCCTATCCATAATAAAAGGACCAGGAAAAAAAGTTCAACCTCCATAAATCAGCTCCTAGATTATGCGATCTGAAAATGTTTTGTTTTTGAGGGTTTTACAGTGCTTGTGACACAATAGGTCATTTCAGTGCCAGGAAAAAGGAAGAAAAAGGGATAGTCAAAAAAGTTGCAATTCGGAACACAGATAAAGGGGGATAAAAGACACAGCAATTGACCTCCTGCCCACCTTGGGAGGTCACAAGCCCTCACCCAGGATCTGAAAATGTCTTCATTTGGGAAGTATAAAATAACCACACCTTACATATACTGTTAACTATTACAATTATACTTCCTTGTCGTGTAAACAAATGAGGCAGTAGAAAGAATCCCAATACCATTCCCCACAAATTTGAACTATAGATACAAGCATCTCTTATGAATTACCATTGTGACAAACGTGTTGAAAGCCTTAAAGCTATCCCTGCCAGCAGACGGAGAGTGATACATGGTAACCCATTCTTTCAGGAGATACTCAGACTTCTCGTGTAACCCAGATGGGTCGTCAAACTCTCTGGCCTGGGTGATCCCCGTCTGCATCATGGTGGTCACATTGCCTGGCACGCGGTCCATCAGGTTGTTGGAGTTGCCAGATGACCTCAGGGATTCGATCAGGGCTGGGAGACTGTCAGGTTGAGACTGGCGCGATCTGGAGTTGATCATGTTGAGTGCCTCGATGCAGTTTAGGAAATCAGTCTGAGGATAGAGGAATATAAGATTGTGTAAAACTTACTAAAAAAAAAAATTAAAATTAAAAAACTGAGCTTTCATATAGCGCAATATCCACTAAACGTGCTCAAAGCGCTTTACAAGGGGTCCCTGGCCAACAGCAACATTTAACATTTAGGACGGGACATGATGCCTGTTACGCGATGCTACACTTTTTTTTTTGGACAGAGACAACGCTGTAAACGGCCAGGTATTCATTTTACACCTGAGTACGGTGAGAGAATATGAGTAAAGAGTCTTTTCCAAGGGCTCAACTACGCGCTGACCGAGGCTCGAACCCAGGACCTTCCAATCCAAAAGCGAGTGTCATACCACTAGACCACATAGCCGTACTACTATTGTAAACACCACTAATATCCAGACTTTTATATCATCCTTTTTCTAATAACACACGGTATAAAACCAAGTGCATGACAAAGCAACATAAATTGTTCTTCATGCCACTGAGACCATTTTATTCAAAACTTAAATTCGTTATAATATGCATCTCAATAAAAGTACAGATCTTGAAAATGACTCTTTTACACAGATTGGCTATCAATATAGTCAGAGAGGGAGACAGTGTCTTTTTGATTTCTATCTGTCAAGAATCCCCTCCTTTCTCCTTCCCCCCCCCCCCCCCCCCCCCCCCCCCCCCCCTTCTCCCTCCTAATCCTAATAAATAGAGACAAAGAACAAAAATAAAACAACACAAAACAAGTTTGATAGTGAAAATGTTGAAAACATAGCCTGGTAAGTCGATTAAAAATTTAATGGGCTAAAATTTATATTCTCTGCTACATAATGCTTTTTTTTTTAATCTTCACCAAATAATCCACTTTGGCCTACAACCCAGTAAAATTGTTATCCAAGAAGTTGGTTATTAAGCAAGTACCACTGTTGACCTTTCATGGTCAAATAAATCTAAAGAGCAAAGCAATGTAAATAATTCCACAAACCTCTGAAAATTGCTGTTGGTTGTTCTGTCCCTTGTCCTCCACACACAATCTCTGGATGAGTTGTGTGGCAAAGGATACACCAGCCTGGTTCAAGCCATTCTCCATTAGAGAGGCAAGGTAGAGGTCGTACTGAGGCAGGATAACAAACCCGCTTCTGATGAAGAGCTCCACAACATCCAGATTGTAGCGGTTTTCCTCTCTACACTGCATCAGGAAGCTGTGAGATGAGTGGGATATATTTTATGTTAATATTAACTCACTCAACCCTAGAGATATTTGCTACTTTTCAAAATTGGAAGAAATGTATTAAAAATGAAAATGTACATAGTTTTATTCAACTATCATTAACATGTAAAAACTAAAAACATTAGCTTTGATACTACGCCTATAATTTGTTTCAGAAAAAAAAATGTAATAAATAGGCATGAGGTAAAAGTATCCCGGGTAAACTACGGATATAGTCGGTGTTAGGGTTGAGTGAGTTAAATTAAAAGGAAAAACTAAATTCAAAACACATGAATGCGTGCGCATGCATACACACACAAACACACAACTTACTGAGCATTGTGGATTTTTTTTTTTTTAATTTATATTTCCATGAGGTCATAACAAGATTGGAAAATCTATTTTTTCTTCTGCTACTCTCTTCCTCAACCCTTACCATTCTCTCTCTCTGTACCTGATCCCCTTATCTTTGACTCACAGACCCTCACCCTACAAATCTCAAATAACGTAACTGCTGGCCTCCTCGAAACAGAAAACAAAAATAGGTAAAACAAAAAGGGGTATGAAAGCTTTGAAATTATCATGGGGACAGAGGCGTCAACAATTGCTGCAGCATCATTAAAATAGAAAACAAACTTGAGTGATTTTGGTTCATGATAGTCAGTTTCTGACTCCAACCCAACACAATTCTGACCAACCAACTGCCTATCACCCAAGAATGAGCAAGAATTCCCATGATTAACCTATCTTGGCCCACTTTTAGGATGAAGTAATCATTGAAAGAGGATGAGGAAATTATACCATTTCCACAGAATTTTAATTCATTTTTAAAATGTTTTTTTCTGCCAAGATCTAGACTTGTGATATTTCAATCCAAAAACTTGACCAATGCACCATTGACTATGTTGTGAAATCATGTGATCATGGTCCTCTACAAATGAATTATCACAACTATATCTGTTTGTGAAAGGCCTTACTTGGTGACCTCCTTGCAGACCCAGTTGAGGCTGAACTCCTGATGATTGGCAAATGCCTTGAGAACTAGCATGTGACACTCACGGAAACGGAGCAAAGTCTCGGAATCGGTGATTCCTGTCATGGCATGTTGCTCAAACAAGCCTTCAATCACCTGCAGGAAGAACAATGAAAGAATTTTATATCAAAAATGCATCCCCATCCATGCACTAACCTGACATTATTATATGCTGTTTTTCATAAAAATAGCAGCAACAACCCTTGAGACTGATTGAAGTTCAATATATTCTACTGTTACTTCTCTCTTGATGATGTTATAATGTGAAAAATGAAAGTCTTTTATCAATTTCCAGATGAAATAGCTGAATATTCTAATAACAGGGTTGCCAATTCAGGATGTAAAAAATTTACTGAACTTTTACACAAACAAATTGACTGGTACTTGTACATTGACATGTACTTCTTTTCTTTACTTTACTTGCTTTACTTGAGCTTTTATATAGTGCAATATCCACTGAATAGACTCAAAGCGCTTTACAAGGGGTCCCTGACCAAAAGCAACATGTAACATGTAGAACAAGACATGATGCCTGTTAGGCTAAATTACAATCCTTTTTTTTTTCAGACAGAGACAATGCTGTTAAGGCCAGGTACTCATTTTACACCTGAGTAAGGTGAGAGAATGTGAGTAAAGAGCCTTTTCCAAGGACTCAACAATGCGCCGAGCAAGGCTCGAACCCAGGGCCTTCCGATCCGAAAGCAGGTGTCATACAACTAAAGAACATAGCCGCTTCAATTTAGCAGGTGAAAATATACTGAGGGTTTACATACTGATTTCCGTAAATAAATATACAGAAAATTGGCAACCTTGTAATGGCCCGATAACTAGACTTAATGAAACATTATTGAAAGAATTATTTTGTTCCCATAGCCAGGAAAACTGGGTAACTGGCAGTAGTAAGTATACTGTTGCCAAGTGTTCGAATCTTACTACTAACCTTGGAGAAGAGCTGTGAGGTGGAAGTCTTGTCTTGGCTGCTGCGTGCCCTGTTGACGTACTGCATGAGCTGTTGTAGCTGTGCCATGAAGATGTTGGGGTTGGTCATCATGTGAATGTGAGACTCCATTTCTTGAAGCATCTTGTCGTACATCAGAGTCAGTTCTTCTTGGCCAGAAACCTGGAAATAGAATTTAAAAAACTGGTCCATGGAGTTCACTCCTGTTTCTGTAGTACTAAATACAACAATAATTGCTTGATACCCCTTTGATAGGACACTACTTTTTGCAAATTGCTTTTAGTTAAATTCAAAAGACTCAGCTGCCCAATAAGTTCTGAGTTCCACTTTTAATGTAAACAGCTGAATTTCTCATGGCCAGTTTCATGACTTACGAATACAGTGCATGACGTGCCTGAAGTAAATTTTTTATCTTTTAATCAAAGCTGGTGACGAAATAAAAAATAACCTGACATTTATTATTTTTCCAATTTGAAAAGGAATCTGTTTCCGTTCTTGAAAAGGAAAATCATATCTTTCAAGTCTGTTTATCTC
Source organism: Berghia stephanieae (assembly GCF_034508935.2). Taxonomy (NCBI): domain Eukaryota; kingdom Metazoa; phylum Mollusca; class Gastropoda; order Nudibranchia; family Aeolidiidae; genus Berghia; species Berghia stephanieae. The sequence goes on from NC_088366.1 coordinate 23,141,394, forward strand.
ATCAAAGCTTTGAACAATGTAATACAGCTAACTCATGATGTTTTTCAGCCCCTTAACTTGAGGATTAATGACATTTTCAAACCGCTATGACAATTTTCTTGATGACAACTATGTAAGGTTAATAGTACCTTGGAGCCAGGGGCATGAGAGTTGGATGGCAATACCAACTCTGTGAGAGGTTGGAGTCCTGGAACATTACGGGCAAACTCGTCATAGACGGCCATTTGGGACATTGTCACTGAACCAACCTGAGAAAGAGAGGAAATGGTCATAAATGAACATAACAACTTCAATAAAGAACGAAATACATTGTAGAATTTACTAATCAATAACCATCGCATCACTTCCGTCCTCTTCATATTTCATCCCAGAAGAGAGCATATCGGAACTGATTTTCATTTTCATTCAATTCAAGAATTATGATTTACCATTTACCATCATTTTTTACCAATAGATGTCACGGATCTGGTTACAGAGAGCAGGAATGTCATTACCCAGATCAATGCCATTGATTTACAGTTACAAATTATTTGGGATTATTACCAATGCTCCAGTCAACCTAGCAATGATTGGTTAGTTGGGTCTGTTATTGTTCTTATTGTTCTTAAGGGTTTTACGGCGCTTGCAACACATTTAGGTTATATCAGCGCCAGTAAAAAGGAAGAAAATGGGATAGTAAAAAGTTCTAGAATTACAATTAAACCACCCAAGAAAAAGTAAGACAAAAGGGGAACTGAGAACAAATAGGGATCAGATGTAGATTTCAAGAGCATACCACCAATGTACTTAGTTTGAAATCACCTACAAGTCTCATCCAGACACATGCACAAAATCCAACAAAGAGGAACACACTCAAATGCTTACATTATACATTCAAAATAACAAACATAATAATACATAACAGAGAGATGATTCACAAGGAAAAAAATATCATCTCCCAAAACAATAACTATGCATTCGACTGTTTCCCTCCCAGCTAGGATTCCGGCCAGTGCCAGGACAAAACCAAGTAATCTCATTCCGAGACAAAGACAGAAAGCATGTTGGAAAACAGATATAAGGGGAAAGAAGACACAGTAAGTACCTCCCTGCCCACTGTGGAGGTAGGGAACCCCACACAGGGGTCTGTTAGATTTTGGCAGAAAATACATAGCATTAGACTAACATCCTAACCAAAGGGTAGCAAGCAATTGCTTTTGTCCATTTAAACCTATAGAAACAGGGATACACTAAGACTATATGGGCCTTTCGGCTATCAAGGACTAATTCTCCAAATATATCATATGCTCTGTCTAAATATTTTTCTTTTTTAATAACCCTATCATTTACTTTTGTGTTTATAAATGTAATTCAATTTATCAATTCTTCCTGTAAACTTCACTACCTCTCTACTCTATCCACTACAAGCATGTTGGAAAACAGATATAAGGGGAAAGAAGACACAGTAAGTACCTCCCTGCCCACTGTGGAGGTAGGGAACCCCACACAGGGGTCTGTTAGATTTTGGCAGAAAATACATAGCATTAGACTAACATCCTAACCAAAGGGTAGCAAGCAATTGCTTTTGTCCATTTAAACCTATAGAAACAGGGATACACTAAGACTATATGGGCCTTTCGGCTATCAAGGACTAATTCTCCAAATATATCATATGCTCTGTCTAAATATTTTTCTTTTTTAATAACCCTATCATTTACTTTTGTGTTTGTAAATGTAATTCAATTTATCAATTCTTCCTGTAAACTTCACTACCTCTCTACTCTATCCACTACAAGAAAAATTGAAATTAAAATCAAACTTGATACATACCATAAGTCTGATCTGCTCCGGCATCCTGTCTATCTGATAACTGAGAACACTTGGATCACAGTGTCGACGACCTTCCAAACGGGCCTTCTTACGGGCTTCGAATTCCTGTTTAATGAAAGAGAAAAATTAAATCAAAGGATCAAAAAAAAATTTTTAAATATCAAGTCTCCATTATCACAGCGAAATTATCCCTGACTGAATTATTACTATTTCGAAAAATTCGTAGATTTAAACATTTTTCAGAACTTCATGAGCATATCTAAGTAATTAAAACTTATTCAAAAGGAAAGAGTGTTATTTAATCCTTAAAAAATAAGAGGGTAAATTGTTGATTTTTAAAGTTAACTATAGTGACTACAATTTTTATCTCCCAAAAACCAAGAATTCTTAGATTTTTAAGTAGGCACTGCTAACACCGAATGCAACAAGATTGATTGCAATACACAATAGCATGATTATCCATGAATGAAAAGTGCTGGACTTTGATGAAAAAGGAGGAAATAATAAATTATAAGGCTTGCTTTTTGTTATAAGTATGTCTCCATATGATAATATTAGTTCACTTTGGGGACATACAAATACTTATTACATTATTACAAGCCACCTTTATCTTTTATATTTAAAATTTCACAATTTGATTTAACATCCCCAAGACTTGAGGTAAATTAAATGTCATGGCACAAGACCAAAGGAATAGAGCTCAGCCGGTCGCTGGTTCAAATAAGTAATTTAGTGAAATAAATTAATAGAAAAATTAACATTCATTTCTTCATATGAATTTCGAGTACAATGACAAAGTGTCATACGTGATGAACATATGCTGTTTAAAATAAATGTCTTCTACTAATATTTATAAACTGCAAAAAGTCAGTGGTACAGAAAAAAAAATTAAAAATTAAAAAGGAGGAGGATATAAAAAGTATGTTTTACGTACACCAGTCAGTTTTTTGTCCATTTCAGCCCCAACTCTTTCCATGGCCACTTTCTGAATGTAGTTGGCACAAATCTCAACATTGTCGTTGGATAACAAGTTAGCTGTATCCTCTATGCTCTTCAACTGAGCAGGGGTTTGTTGTTGCTGTAAAAAGCCAAAAAAGAAATGGTCAACTAACTAATATTAATAAAATGTTTAGTAATATCTTATTTGTTTTGGGGTCTTTTTCGTATCATTGTTTAAGGCAAACGTACTGGCAATAGTGAATCAAGCTTCTCACAGTACAATGTGTAAAGAAAAGCAAAAAATGGGGAGCCTTAACAAGTGTACGAAATCAAACATAATGCAGGTTTACAAAGTGATAATAATGATGGTGATGATGATAAAGATGAAAAACGAAGGAACTATTACAACAGCAATTCATTCTACAGGTGTCCTATTTCAATTATTTGAAAGCACTGCCCTTTCAATCATCATATTCTAGTCATGGCAGATAACAAAACAATTTTCATTTTAAAAACAGAATTGATCAACCTGCAGACCTTTTTCTTCATCATAAAAACTTGAAACCAGCTAGAACATTTGATGTAATGTAATATTATAGAATGTTATCACAATAAAATAAATAAAACAAAAAGTTTAGTTTAAGAGTTTAATCATAGATTATATGACATATAATATAGAATACAGATTTGAAAGATTCAAATTCTCTCATTTTAGATGGCAGTTTGTTTCACCAAAAATGTTATGTCCACATATCTTATCACAGACTACATTTGAAATATCCAAATTAAAAACAAAAATCTTTATCAACATTATATTGTAGATTTCCACTTTTAAATTAGCAATTTAAAATGGTTAAGAAGTGCACTAAAATCTGGTTGAATTACCCTTCTCTAATGTTTTGGTTTCAAAATATGGAATTTACCAAATAATGGTTGGTGAATAATTTGTACATAGAAGATTGAATAGGTAAAAGAGGCAGAATTCTTACCCATTTTTCCAAATGTTTTGAAAAAAAAACAAAACAACAGAACAATACATACTTACGTCAGACAGCAAACTAACCTCATTAGCCTGGTGAATAAATAAAACATGCAATAAACTAAGGGGTTATAAATTCATAGGGGGGAATCATACAGTTCTAGAGTGGAAAAAAGTGAACGAGCATATCAGGAGGAAAGAATCTAGTGATACTCCTGAGAATTAAAAGAGGAGAAAAGTGAATTCTGAGTGCACTCTGAACTCTCTATAAATGTTAACAAAACAACACCCCCCCCCCCCCCCACCCCTCATTTTAACCAAAGAGAAATTATCTCATTTACCCGCTAGACCAAGATAACCCCTAATTTGTCTAAAAGTCATAAAGCTAAAAATGAAATTGCGCAGGTGTAAGACCTTCTGACAAAGTAGGGACAATCTTGATCTATCAAAATATGAAGTATAAGTTTTCAGACCAAAATGAGAAAAAGGCGTATGTCAGAAATGCTATTACTTTTTCACAAAAATGTCAAATACTCTATGAATAATTCTACATTCCAGTTTAGCAGTAGGTCTCTAAATAACTGAAAATTCCCACCTATGAAAATTGATAACAAACTATTTTTTTGTTTGTTTGTTTGTTGCTTTAGGTCTCTTCCAACACAATTGAGGTTATATGAGAGACCGCTGAAACAAAAAAACAAGCAATCTAACAAAAATAGTACAAATGTCAATCAAAATCATAACCTAAAGATATCATAAGCTAAATTATAAATAACCAAGAACAAACAGGCAGAGGATTTACAGGAAAAAAAATATCCCCTGTCAAAAATACAATCACAAACCAAAGAAGCAGGATAGGCTAGTAAAGAGAAGAAGAAACGACATCACTATCGGATCGTACACCGCATAACAAACTATAACAAACTATAAAAGGTGTGCTAGAAAAAGGATACACAACCACACAACCCACAACAGTCACATCTCTGTAATCCGAACACCCCCTTTTTCCTTATTACAAATAAAGAAATTATGACCATTTAAAATCAATATATTACATTGCCCGAGAAATTAATAATGTGTATATTTGATTAAAGGTTTTACCGAGGGGAAATAGAAAAAAGGGCAATCAGTGTATTTTTCTTTTCTATTTTCATTAAAAATAATTTTATATTTTCTTTTTCTACCCATCACATTTACTTTGTCCATTTCTCAATCTATTCATTCAAAAAAAAAAAAAATTTGGGGGGGGGGCTTTCCATTTTGATTATCTTATAATAATAAAAATGATAGAGTATTTGAAGAGTGGTTTTCCAAAACTCTATAACTCAGTTTTTTCCCATTTTGAGATATTTAGGATTATTTCCCCTAAAATCTCTCATTCGGTCTATTATTTTATCATATTTAAACTCCAAATTTACACAAATTTACGAAAAATTTTGTGCCAATTGATGCTTAAAATAAAATTTTATTTAAATTTATCTCATGGATGGAAAATCTCAAAAAGTTTTTTTTAAATCGACTTAACGAGTTTTGGAGACTGTTCTGTCAAACCATTCAATAATTTGACCTCTTGTATCATAGACATTAAAATGTATTAAAAACTAGCCACCCCACACTTCTACAAAGAAACAGAGAGGAATACGTCAAAGGGGGTGATTTTAAAGTTTGGAATTCGAGTACGGCACTTTATCAGCTGGACAGACATATTTTACAATAATGAGCGCATGTGTTGATGGGACATTCCATGTTGCTTGTCTATAATTGGTCAACTAGCCTGTGTGTGGTTGTAGGAGATGATCAGAGGTGGGTAGTTTCAAGATTGAGAGTTCAGATATCTTATTCCAACTTGTTCTAAAACAGTGTTTGGATTTGGAATGCCAGAAAAATCTGTGCTCATCTGATCTGCCCAAATTACCAAATATGAATTACAGATGATTCTGAATTTACAATTTCGGATTTAGGAGACATGACTTTATATAAATATATAAATGAAAAGTGCTAGATGAAAAAATTGAATGCAAAGCAAAATAAAACAAAACAAAAGAAAAAAAAAAAAAAGAAAAATGGAGAGGAAAAAAAACAAACACAAAACAAAACAATAACTAACTGCCAATCAACAATTTTTTTTTTTAATCTGTTTACGTTTAGATTTTATTATCATAATATCTGATTTTCAAAGAAAATAATCTTACTCAACTCAAAAAGCAAGAGTTTCATCATTATTTATATAAAATAATCGACGTAAAGTGTATTTTAAAATATGTATTGTTGTTACTCTCATCAAAAAGGTCAGTTTCTGAATAAAATAACGATCTTTATCAACAATTTCCCTCCCAAATTTAGGTTTCAAAACCCAAATTTGTCTTTTAAAGACCTGTCTTAATGATTAATTATGTATAAAAGGCAGATCAGATGACTATACTGGACAATGCAAATTAAATACATAACACACAATGTGACTCAAAAAAAAAAACAAAAAAAAACATAAGGGGAGATTGCGACTAACTAAAAAAAAAAAAACAAAAAAAAAAAAGCCAAGCAAGAAACCAACCCAGCATTACAAAAGGATGAGAGGATGAATAAGGAAATAAATACATCCCTGCTGCTAGAATTAACTCAAAGTTGACAAACTATGTCTACTTATTATAGCTTATTTTGTGTTACATTTTCCACAGAGTCGTTCAATATGACAAGTTTATCTCTTTTTATCAAATCAAGTTTCATAAAAAATGTTTAAATGAATATTAAGAATACATGCCAACTAATTATGAAAACGGTAAGAAGATTTTATTTAGTGACAGGTTATTTATAAGAAAAAATACTGCTTAATATTGAAAATAGAAAACAACTTGAAATTAATTAAAAGAGAAAACAGAAAAAGTAAATCTTTTTCCTCAAATCAATAAGCCATTCATAAGCGAGGTACAAATTGTAATTTTATAAAATCATTAAAAAGAAGTATATGCCTCACCCCTCTTGTTTGCATGACTAAGCCGCCTTGGATGTTCTGCTTGAGTTGTTGTAACATGGGCTCCCTGGAATTGATAAGAGCCAGGCCTGCACAGACATTGCGGCTCATGGCTTGAGATGCATTACGCATACGGATCTCGTCAGAATCAAGAGCAAAGTCCTGAAAAAGAATAAATGTTCCGTTGTGTATTTATCATCATTTAGCAAAGGACAATCTATAGAAGAATTAAACGTATTAATTTGAAAATGACAACAGTCAGAGAGAAAAATAAAAAATAAAATAAAATAGGGTAACCGGAAAATGTTGGTATAAGAAATTTTCAATACACTCATCTAATGTTTAAGAATTTAAAAGAGAAAGAGAAAGAGAGAGGGAGGGGTGTGTGTGTGTGTGAGAGAGAGAGAGAGAGAGAGAAAGAGAGAGAGAGAGAGAGAGAGAGAGAGAGAGAGAGAGAGAGAGAGAGAGAGAGAGAGAGAGAGAGAGACGAGAGAGAGAGAGAGAGAGAGAGAGAGGAGAGAGAGAGAGAGAGAGAGAGAGAAGAGAGAGAGAGAGAGAAGAGAGAGAGAGAAAGAGCGAGAGAGAAAGAGAAAGAGAGAGAGAGAGAGAGAGAGAGAGAGAGAGAGAGAGAGAGAGAGAGAGAGAGAGAGAGAGAGAAATAAATCACCTTTTTGATAATCTGTTCACAAGTGGTGACAGCCACTTTAATGACTCTGTCTGAAATGGGTACAATGAAATCTTGGAGGGTCTGCTCTATGGCACCGACAACAGCATTACGCAGGGTTGCGTTGCTTTGGATGTAGATAATCTGAAAATTATTGAGGAGGGAAAATAACTAGAGATATCTTTTCAAAAGTTGAGGTACATTCAATTGATTAAATTGCTGTCTTCAGAGACTTAGAAAAAAAAAAAATTAATAAATAAAAGAAAGACCTAATTAACCTTTATAAAAAAGTGAGACTTTGAAAACGTTAGTGAATATGCAAACCACTTCAGCCCATAAACTACAAACCATTGTGAGAGGTTGAGATGCTGTAGAAATATCTTCTATAAATTTGCATAATGATTTATTCTTATCTAAATGTGAATAATCAATTCAACACAACTCTACCAAAAAAAAAGTAAGGAAAAAAAAGAAGATAAAAATAACCTGTTCGTTAATGATGATGTTTTGCTGCAGGAAGTTGTTGAGAGAATTGGTGTTGATGTCATGAATTCCAAATCTTGGTTGCACAGGCAATGCAAGAGCTGATGACGTAGAGGAAGGAGCTGACGTGGCAGCCCCTATACCAACGGCAACTGCTGCTGCAGCACCAGTGGCTGTGACAACTGGAGCCAGAACAGGCTGCTTGGTAGAGGATGGTGGAGGTGGCACGGCCATGTTGCCAGCTGTGGGCAGGGGTGGTGGAGGTGGTGGAGGAACCAGATTGTGAGGCATGGGTGGAGGCATGCCTGGAATCTGGGGGATGGGGATGCCAGCCGGTGGATTGGACGGAGCTGTGCTGACAAGTGTCAGGTCCTCCACCATAGGCAACTTGACAGGGGACAGCTGGTGATCCAAAGTGGACATACGGCTTGGGTCACACAGATATTTGGTCGGTTTGAGTTCTCTTTTGATGTCCAACATCAATGTCTTGCAGAGGACTTCTATTTCAAATTTGAGATTGAGTTTCAGGTCATTTTCTTGGTGGAGTTCAGCCAAAACGTTCATGATAGCAAGAGTCCATGGATTTGGTTTACAGAAAATCTGTTGGGGAAAGAAAGAAAAAAAAAAATCCAGATTTTGTGAACATTGATTTTTAACAAATTGTTATGATACATTTTTTAATCAATTGAATCTGATATCATCTACTGTTTCTTTGTAAATATTTTTTTTTCAATAAATAAAAAGGTTTACATAGACCATTATCATTATGTGTATTCTAGTAAGGAGCTATATAAACGAGACATTATTCATTATCTTGGTCCAAATATAAATTCTCTCCAAGACAAACCATATGACAGATTTTATGATATTAATATAGTAATTTGCATTTAGGGTTTTGTAAATATTTCCCTGGAGATCATGAGAATAATTTCAAGCATTTTTGATGGGATAATTTTTTTAAAATAGCCATACATTATTAAGATTGTTTTTCTTATCATAAAACAACATTAGTGCTAATCAATATAAAACTTCATACTTACACTGCTTTTAGCACAGGACTCTAATACTTTGGCTGAGAAGGGAACAACGTACAACAGTTCTTGGTTTCCCTTTTGATAAGCCTCATAAATCAAGGATTTGAGGTTTAAATCCTGAAACACAAGAATATCACTTTTTATATTTTCAGTTTCAATTCTTGTTACATTATTAACAATTTCAGATTTTATTATCTAAAACTAAAATATCTACATCTCTGATATCTATTTAAAGATTTTGACCCTAGGCTATGATAAAAACAATCAACACTCACAACTGTACTCTAACGTAGAAATAGCTTATGCTGATGAAACAAACAAACAAAGAAGCATAGAATTTGATTTTCCCATTTCAAAAAAAAAAAAATTTTCAATTCTTATTTCAAAAAAGCTATTTTAAAAAAACCATGCTGATGACTTTTCAAGGGTAAGATGAGCAGGGCCAAAAATTATTTGAATTGTTAGTAAAAACCCAATTCAAAGTTTTTAAAAAGAACAAGTAATCTTATATACTATCACAAAAATAAACATAAGCCTCATACATTCAAATTAATATACTATTCTTTCTCATCATTCTCCATTTCGAGAGCTATTACCACAAATGTCAATCTGTTACTTACCCTTGTCAGGATGGGCTTGCATTTGGCCAGTGTCAGCATGCCAAGCCAATGACCCAGGTTTTTCAAGAGAGTTCTGTCTGAGAAATTAGCTGCACCTTTATCACTGCGTAGCAATACCTGATGGCAATAAAAGAGCAAAAATTATTAGCAGGCCTTTGAAAATAATAAATGCATGAAGACAATAAAGCATCATTTTGCTTCAGTAATAAGTCATTAAAACTGAAGGGTTAATCAACATTGAAATATTGGATATCTAATCAATTAACCTTGCATATCAGAAACTATTAAGTTGTCACCACTCCAAAATCGTGGAAATAATAGAAAGTTATTTATAATATGCTTATGATTTCATTATCTATTCTAAAATTCTAATCTTTTTTAAAATCCTTTTCTTTTATATTAAAACAAGAAAGGGAGGAGAGGAAAGGGAGAGGGGAAATTTTAAATAAATATATATATTTACCTTGATATTCCGAAAGGTTTCATTGACAACCTTGGTTAAGAGGGCCTCAATACCAAGATTGTCGACAAAGTTGGAGTAGAGTGTGTGGAAATTTGGTTCAATACTAGCACGTTTCATGACCAGATACTGTGAAACCCAGGAGATGTATTCCGTCCCAACTGTATCCTTTAGTTCCTCTGCCTATGTAAACAAAATAAAGCATTCATTGTAGGATATCTCTTTGGAGTCATTGCTATTTAATATCACCCAAGAAAAAAAAAAGTGAACAAGTTAAAAAAAAAAAAAAGGACAAGTAATTCAAGACTAACTTATCCATGTGACTAGTCTGGGACCACATAAAAAGACTTCACCACCAAAAGGAATACAATCAAATGCTTACAAAACATTATGCAATTTTAAAATGATATGTTATAGAGAAAATATTGATATGTATATATTTTTTTTAATATATCATCTGTCACAAAAAGACAAATCCAGCAGTCTTGTTTCTCCCTCAACAATTGACTCAAGGTAGGGCCAAGGCAAAATAATGCAAACTCATTCCACAACGAGTACAAGAAGCCATGTGGAAGGGGAGAATGATGTAAAGAGAGAGAAGAGATGGCAAGAGAGTGGACAGATGATGAACTACCAAGTTTAAGGAAGCCAATGTAATCCCTCCCCACTGCTCAGCAGTGAGCAATACAAGCCTTCAATCACAAAAAAAAGATATCAAGACTTACCTTTTGACCCATGTTTGCCAATGACAGATTGTTAAAGATGAAGAAGACTTTGTCCTGCACAGCTTCTGGGGGGACTAGGACATCGTCATTGCCTTGCCCTGCTAACAGTGTATCAATGTTGGTGGCTGTTGCTATTGATGGCTGAAATGTCATAAAATGTGTTATAAGTAAACAAATCATGAACCACTATCAAATCTCTACAAACAAAAACACACTGTATCTTATGAATGAAACAATTCCAGACAAAGCAGAAAGACAAAATACTACAAAAAAAATCATCCTGCCCCAATAGACAGGCAGACACCACTGCCTACTCCCTGGTTTGTTACATTTTGGGAGAAAACCAGAATCTATATAAAAACAGAATTCATAATTTCTTTGTCTATTTCTCTTAATTTTGTCAATTTAAACTGTTTCAAAACTGATGTAATGCCATTCAATTTGGTGCACATCCATTTCTCGCCAAAAAAAAAAAAAAATAAAATAAAAAATAGAATTCAATAAAATCCTCTAAAAATCTTGTAGAAAAAGTCTAAATTTGTCCAACTTAAACAAACAACTGGACATACTGATTAAACCTGTATAACTGGCAGGTCTAAAAATATATACGTTTTGTAATTTCCGGTCATCTCACCTTGGCAAAAGTGCCGACTCTAGATGGAGCAGGAGGAGCCACGGCAGCAGCAGCACCAGCCCCAGTGGTGGAAGGATTGGAGACGTTTGGCTGTTGCGCTGGCACCACCACTGGCAATGGGGGTGGAGGGGCATTGGCCCCACCACCAGCTTCCAGCATGGGTAATGGTGGTCTCATCTGACCGGGGAACCCACTGACAGGGGTCATGGGACGACCGCTCAGCTCATTCAGCATATTGTGCGGCATCTGGAGGTTAGGTGGTTCCTGAGACCTAGCACCACATTCGACAAACTGGAATAAGAAAATGAAAATTATTCACTGGTTTTGCAACCTTGAAAGAGTGTGGGGTATTTTTTTTTAACCCTGTTTTTAATTGGTTTTTGTTTTTGAGGATTTTACAGCGCTTGCAACATATTGAGGTCATATCAGCGTCAGTAAATAGGAAGACAATGGGATAGTAAAAAGTTCAAGAATAACAAAGCACCCAAGATAAAGTAAGACAAAGGGGAATTGATTCAAATAGGAAACATGTAGATTCCAACAGCACATTATCAGTGCACTAAGTTTGAGATTACCTAAAAGTCTCATTCAGACCAAGCACAGGTCCCCACTAAGAGGAACACACTCAAATGTTTTACAAATCATATATAATATAAAGAAAACATAATAAAGTAAATAACAGAGAGATGATTTTCAAGGGAAAAAATATCATTTCCCAAAATCAACTATACATTTAACTGTTTCCCTCCCAGCCAGGGTATCCGACCAGAGGCAGGACAAAACCAAGTACTCAAGACAAAGAAAGCAAGTGGGAAAACAGATACAGGGGGATAGAAGACACAATATGTACCTCCCTGCCCACTATGGGAGGTCAAGAACCCCACCCAGTAACCCTGTTTTTAAAATTTACTTCTTGGAATGAAAAAAAAAAATATTAATGCCGATATTTCACAATTTTTTATCATGTAGCTCTGCTGTGAAAGATAAGAATAGAACTGTCAATTTTGACCAAAATAAGAAGAAGAAATAGAGGGAGAGGAAAAAGAATAGAAAGAAAATGAATTGAAGAGGCAGCAGGAGGAAGAGAAGAAATTTTTTTAAAAATCAAAGTAAAGTGATCTAACCTCCATAAGATGCGGGGGCATTTGCATGAAGTGGGGGATCTGTGCAAGATGTTGACAATACTGGGGGTATTCTTTAAGCCTGAAAGAAAAATAATGTCACCACCATCATCATGATTATCACTTCTACTATTATTTTTTTTTATTATCACTATCACCATCATCAACATTTAATTTGTTATCAACCCAAGATACAAGCACATTTATGAGTTGTCTCATATCATAATGCCTTTTAAAAAAGAAGGGGCATGGTTATTTTTGGAACATATAAAATAAATATATACGATTCCCCCTTTCACCCCCAATTAAGGAGGAGGGGTATCTGTCTTTAGGGTATATTTCAAGGGAAGACTGAAATATCAGATATTGTGCAGGCCCGTACGTTTCTGCTCAGAACACACAGTGCTGCTGATAGGACTCAGACCCAGCACATTCAGGGTATGATGTGAAGACCATTCTGCTATGCCATGCTCCCCCCCACCCCCCTCCCCCACACACATACACATATTATTTATGAGTACAATAAAACTTTGGACAACTCAGGGCTTTTAAATAGAGAAAAAAAAAATACTTTCACACCTATAAATGGAAATCCAGGGAGAGAAAAAAAAATGAATTTGGTCATATATGTAAATTGATTGCAATTGTTTGTTGTTTTCATTTATTTTTGAGAATGTAGAATATCAACTATTTTTAGAAAAGATGACTAACTAAGTCGATACAGGTAAATAAAATGAGAGAATGTCGTGACCATTGAAAAGAAATAAACTCACTTGGTTTTGAATCTCTCCAGGGAGGCCACTCCAAATAGATACATGTTAGTGTTTGGCTGTTTACGAAGAGCCTCCAGAATGTAACGCAGTGCTATGCCCAAAGTCCAATATCTGAAAGAAAAATTAGTCCACACAAAAATTCATGGGTTTGTTTGTGGGTTTGCAAAATGTACAAAACGATCTTAAAATCAAAAACAGTTACCGAATATTTCCCATTATAAACTTTTATCTTTGAGTTGATAAATAAAACTAATTGCAGAAACGGCTGTCAGATCATTGATTTCCATATATGGACAGAATTGATAATTTCTTACCATACTTTGATTCTAAAAAAAAAATTGTTTTTAAACTGAAGCGAAATAAAACTCACGTGACAATATTCTGTTCAATTATCCCACCAAACAATTGAGCTGTGATCTGAAGCTCTCTCTCTGGGTATTGTGGGAAAAATCTGTATTCCTCAAACAGGTTTCGTAACATGCAAGCAAAAACATCCTATGGGAGAGAACAAACAAAAATATGGACCGCATGAGAATATGCCACAAGCAAAAAATAAATAGTAATTTTCTTGGGGGAGGGGGAATCCAAATTTTAAGAAACAAATCTGTATCATCCAAAGTGCATTATTTCAATCCTTATTTCTGTGAAATATTATTTTTAAACGTGTTTAAATTAATGAGGCATTGTTAATTTGATTACCATTCCTGAGTAATATGACCAATCTAAAATTTTAATTTAAAAATTCAAATAACAAGGAAAACATCTGATTTTGCCCTAAAGTACCTGCCCCCAAAATCTGTATTTACTGTGGTTAAGTTCTCAGATCACTTCACTAGCAATCCCTGGCCAATGCCAACAGCAACACCGATTACAAAAAGTCTATCTATTTACCCTGTTATTTTTATCATTGGAATCCTTGAAAGATTTGAGCATGGCCAACACTTCATCAATACTCATGGTGGGGTTGGGGGGCTGATTGTAGATCTGCTGGAAGTACGAGTTGGCACGATCCTCCACATCTTTGGTGAAAGTCTGGGACATTTCCGGGAAGATGTTGGACATGTCGCTTGCTGGGTTGCCTGCAGGGTGGAATATAAATTTTTTTTGCAAATTTGAACATCTTTTCTCTTTTCTCAGTTTAAAAAGTAATTAAATCACATCAAATCTTTTTAAATTACAATTAAACATATAAACAATAATAATAATAATAATAATAATAATAATAATAATATAATAATATAATAATAATAATAATAATAATAATAATAATAATAATATAATAATAATAATTAATAATAATATTAATAATAATAATAATAATATATAATAATAATAATAATAATAATAATAATAATAATAATAATAATAATAATAATAATAATAATAATAATAATAATAATAAAGTATTACGCCTTTGCTTCTTTTGATGCCTATATACTCTCAGAGTCTCGCATCAAACATAAAACTGGGAGTGAGTGGGTAAAAGAAGTAAAGCAAGAAGTAAAGCAAGAAGTAAAGAGCTCTTTATAACCCAAGTAGTTTGATAAGAGTATAAAGAGGAAAGTAATGAAAAAGCACACATAATATTGTATTTTGAAGGGCAAGAGATAAGAATGTTATACACCGCACCCCACACCACCAGTGGTATCATTGAAACCTTGCTCTTTTTTTGTGTCACCGGTTGAGAGTAAATTGGTTTTAAAAAATGCTACAATGTGAGACACAATATATAAGCCCATATTAGCTTTTTGTCTTAGTCTGAGACATAAAAATTGAGTATTAAGTTATCATGAAATAAAATTTATGAAAGATGTTTTTGAAGGGCAAGAGATAAGAATGTTATACACCGCACCCCACACCACCAGTGGTATCATTGAAACCTTGCTCTTTTTTGTGTCACCGGTTGAGAGTAAATTGGTTTTAAAAAATGCTACAATGTGAGACACAATATATAAGCCCATATTAGCTTTTTGTCTTAGTCTGAGACATAAAAATTGAGTATTAAGTTATCATGAAATAAAATTTATGAAAGATGTTTTCTTCATAAATGTACCAACTCAATCACAATATTTGATATGGGTAAATAGGCTACTCTATAGACAACAGAAAATGGATTATCCTTAGTCAACTGAACTGACCAGAGCTCCTGTTGCCCAGCCTTTCAGGGTTGATGGGCATCATGGGTTTGGAGACAGCTGGCTGTACTGCATTGGAGGCTGGTGGCAATGGTGGTACTGGGTTACCAGGCCTGGGTCCAGACATGATGGGTTGAGGGGTTGGAGCTTGCATGCCTAAGCCTGCTGTGTAAAATAGGTTGAATGAATGAATTATTCTTAACCCACCTTAAATGACAATACCTAAAATGGAACAGGAGTTGAGGAAGCTGACCACTGAAAACGATGGTCAATACATTAAAGGCAAATTGTGTATTCAAGATCATTGTCACTAAACGTTTTGTTTTTTTCTTTCTTTTTATATTTAGAATTGTACAAAAATAGCACTTGAATTTGATTGCTTAACACTTCAGCTTAGCCCTTCATCTCATGTGTGGAAAGTTTGTGACCTTTTAACCAACAAAGAAAGCTAGAAAGTCACTACTCCTCCTCCCCCAACCCTGTGTGTGTAATCTAACACACACACACAAGGCAGCAATAGAGAATTGACTTTTATTGCTTTTTATTCCACCCTTCGTAATTGACTGTCTGATGCTAGGTGACTGAAGTTCTGTCAGGATTGGAGGTTTCACAATGATGGTCAGCAATATCATTCATATTTTTAAATTGTAAAAACTCCAACCCATTCAACTTTTAGAAATGTGTTTTTGTATCACAACTTATATTTTAAAATACCAAGAAGATCAATTTTTGTGTCAACTGATGCCTGAATTGTTCCATTATTCTGGTGACAGACATTCTTTACTTTACATATTACAGTCAATGACACTGACCATTGCCATATTGAATTCTGGCAGATTACAACACAAGGTCAGTCTGGTTAAGAATTGATCAGTGTCAAAGATGTTGAGAATTTCAGGAACATTACATAAATAGTTAATTTTGTTGATGAATGAGCAGTATGGAATCCCACCCTTCTGAAAAGTCAAGCGTTTTTGGACATGGTAAGTCACAGAATGAGTGACAATGATCGCCCTGGCTTTGTATTCTTGATTAAAGCACTTTACATAAATCAATACACAGATATGAGTACCCGGTTATAAGAAATGAAATATATTGTGAGAGTTTTAGTATATAACATTGGGCTTAAGACTGACATTTAGTATTTGACTAAAGAAGGCTTACTGGAGGAATAAGTGAAAGAATATGAAACCCATAAGACCATAGTTAAATTTAGGAAATGCACTATTCAAATAATGCAAATTTGGATCTTTTTTTAATTTTACTCTTTGAGTTCTTACTTGGCATTTGATTGGGCATCATGGGATTGAAACCCATAGCACCAGGCTGCTGCTGTTGCTGCTGCGGCATCTGTGGTTGTTGCTGTTGCTGGGGTAATGGTTGCTGTTGCTGTTGGGGAGGTGGTGGAGGCGGCGGGTTAGCCATTGTAGGGAATGTCTTGGAAGGAGAGCCCGGTGGCCCTGGTGGAGCCAGACTGAGGTTAGCCATTGCCTGGGGAAGTCCTTGTCCTGGTGGGCCGACAGCCCCTGGCTGGTTCATCATGTTTGGCATAGCTCCGGGGTCCATCTGATATACGGGTTGGTTTGAGGATGGGAATAGAGGTTGTGTTTGGAGATGAGGTGGTGGGAGTGACAGGGATAAATGTTGGGGTGGTTGTTGCAATGAAGGGAGAGGTTGTTGTTGTATTGGCAGTTGATGGTGGTGTGGTTCGTATAGAGGTTGGCGGAAGTGTTGTAAGGGAGCGGGTGTGTTTTGTGGGAGGGGAGATGCAAAACGCTTTGATTAAAACAAGAGATAGTCAAGTTCTATCTAATACACTTAAGAATGATAAGCAACATGTAATTTGACACAAACTAACACAAAAGTATCTATGTAACATTTTCAGCTTCATTCTCAGCACGTTTTGATTACTTGTTTAGTTTGTGTTTTTGGGTTTGTTTTTTTTTTCTCATTAAGAATAAATATTGATACGACTTTCAAAAGCTAAAATGAAATATAATGTAGACATAATTTAGATTATCCACACAGTAAAACTAAATTTGTGTCAAAAATCATGCCAGCTCATCTCATTGTTGTATTAAATACATTAAATTACATTTTATGTTGTTTTATTTGTTTTACAACACTTGCAATGGGATAGTAGAAAAAGTTATAGATTTAAAATTGAAAGTCATGTCATATGAGAAAAAGTAAAGACTGGTTCAAATAGGGAACAGGTATAAATTCCAAGAGCACACTATCAGTGTACTTGGTTTGAGATCACTTAGTCTCATCCAGACATTAGCACAGGATCCCTCTAAGAGGAACACACTCAAATGTTTACAAAATATATCCAAAATAGAAGAGATAACCAGCAATGCATAAGAGAGAGACGATACTTCAAGGGAAAAAATATCAAAGCTATAACTAGACATTTTACCCCCCCCCCCCCCATTTTACCATCTGCCTTATCTTTTTACCTTTTTTTTTCATACAACACTTAAATGGAGCACTCCCCCCCCCCCCCCCCCCCCCCAGGAAATTTCAAGAAAAATGTCTATTTTATAGAGAAATGTGATTCAAAAGCTACTTTATCAAATAAACGTAATTTTGAGGGTACATCAGGCTAGCAGTGGGTATGAGGACTTCTACCTCCTCCAATAGCTCTTGACTACTAGACTTATAAATGCATCATTCCTCAGCCCTAAACCTTCTCCGAGTTCACCATGATTGAAAACTGAACAAATTTGTTCTGATTTTCCATTCATATGAACGCGAGAGAGTTAACTGCATCCAAATTCGAGCTGATGCCAATTTTATTTTTTTTTTTTTGCTCATTTCAGTAATCTTGTAAAATTTCTCATTACCATAGGTCTCAACTCAATTTTTTTTTTAAAAGGAGGAACTTTACTTGCAGCGCCGACGGAACAGTTGTTATAAAAAATTTCACCCAAAAGCTTCAACAAATGGAAGCCCTATATGTTCACATTGTTTACATAAAGTTTGAAGTGAAAATGTAAAATAAAAAGACACCAAATGATTACAAAACACTAGAAGTTGAGAACGGAGGATAAGGGGTAGTAGGGGAGGGGTTGGGGGGGGAGAAGGGGAGTTACTAGGAGGCACTCCCTCCAGCAACTCTCTTGGCTGGTGGAAACTGCTCCACACAAGTTGCCCTCTTATCTAGGCCTTGTCCTACGGGCAGAGGTGAGCGGAGGAAACGGCGATAGCAGAGAAAACAGGGATCGCTGATTTAAGGCAGAAAGTGGAAAATTGAGATCTATGATTACTGTGAACTTTGGGTAAAATGTCATTTATCAAAATAAAAACAAATACATACTGTTCTCCTTACCCAAAAAAATTTTTCTTTATATAAAAAACACCATTTTACTCTAAAATAATTTTTAAAATATCATTGAAGCAATGTCACTCAACTGGCTTATTACAACGATAAAACTTGAAGAAGAAAAAAAAATGTGATAACATACATTGTTTACCATGTTCTGTGGAGGGAAAGGCCCTTGTTTAGGACCGCCCACACCAGGCATGGCACCTGGAGGTTGAGGACGCGACTTGTTGAGAATCACATTGGCATTACCACACATGCTGGTGATTGCTTCTGCCAGTTCTGGATTCAGATGCCTGTTCAAGATGAAAAGTGATCATAAGAAATAAAAATGATTACAAAATAAACAGACAACGAAAAAAATCTTATCTCATATAGATTTAGACTGGTCAGCACAATAAAAATAAAATCTTTATTATCCATTTCAATGCATTGTTGTGAAAATTCTATATCTGTTCGTGTAAGATTACAAGCCATTTTTAAAATATGCCTTAGATTAAAAATAGAAAAGGAAATGAAACAAACTATTCATGAATCAAATTCCCCCTGAATAACAAAGGTTGGAAAATGTAATTCATTGTAATGAATAAATAAGAATAAAACATATGATTGACCAACTCACACTGCCCAAATCTTCAAACAGTTGAGCATCGTGGCAACAATATCTGGGGGCAACTGCTGACTGCGAGTCTGTGGAGGCTCTTCTTTCATTGGGATTCCCAGCAGTTGAGGGCATCGTCTCTTCAGGAATGTTACACAGGCTTGGATAAATGGCTCCTATATCAGGAGTGACAGAAATAAAGAAATAAACCAATGTGTGGATCATTGCCAAGATGAAGCAATAGCTTACAAAGCTACAAAGTGCAAGGATGGTTAAGAAATGTGGTAGCTTAGTTTATTTATAGAACTAAATCTTATTTGGATGTGAAATATTAAGATCATATCAGTACTAAAAAAGGAATTCATTCTTTGATTGGTCAATAAATTTGATTTTCATAGCTGTGACGTACCACTGGTTGACAACATGCATCTTAGTTGTGTGAGGACCAATTATTACTGTTATTAGGAAGATTAGGATGTCGATATAGTCAAGCTTTGGCATTTGCTTCGTTAACTAACCAAATATGGGAGAGAAAAAACAAGTATGGCTTTGATATATACAATGTCATAATATGAGCAATGTCTGGGCTGCACTATCTGTCCATATAATACCTTGTGTTCTTGGATCTTATCTGTCAACCATTTTTCAAGCTTCAAGTATTCTCTTCTTGATGCGAGACAGGCCAAATCAATGACGAAGGCATAAGGCGTGGCATTCAATAACATAGACAAGGCCTGAAAAGACACACGTTGACATACAAATATATAATATGACAATGGATGATGGGACACAAATTGCATAAGACAGTGCACTTCAACTAAGGAGATTGGGTTCCAGTGCTTAAATTGTTTTAAATGAAAAAACGTAACTCTATAAATATTAATAACTAGAGGTGCCTAAATGAGTCAATAAATATTTCATTGTCTAAGTTACAAATTTGATCTGAAAAAAAATACAAGTGCTAGACATATATTTCCAGGACACAATTCCATTGAAAAATCGAGGATACTAATCCACATATAAAATGAAAAATGCATGACTTTGTTAACAGTCTTAGCTGTAAATAAAAGTGGGGGACAAAGTGCATGAATTCTGTTCGTAGAAAGCATATCTTTTACTCTGATTTGATCAACAGCATAAAATTTGTGTTGTTTTTAGTATGTTCATCAAATCAATCAGAAGCAATAAATATGCTTTCTACAAAAGACTTCATGTACTTTTTTTCCACTTTTCATCTGAACATTTCTGGATCTCAGTCTAGTGGTTCATAGTGGGGAAATGTGTTAATGGTGCTTACCTTGAGATCTTGAGCAACATCCAGAATGCGAGACAGTCGGACTTGGTCATGAGGCTCTCCACGCATGTACCATTCTGCCATTGAGTGCATAATCAAAGTGCGAATATTGCTGGCGTGACCCTGAATAAAATTAGAGAATAAAAAAAAGAATATACATATGAAAGCACAAAAAATAATTATGTCAGAAAAGTTTCAACCCTTCATCTTAAGTCAACAATAAAAAATAAAACTGCAATTTAAAAGTTTGGAAAGACAATGGAAGCAAAGCAGTCCTTCAGAGCCATAAGACCCTTGGAGCAGGAGTATATCCCAGTTTCTGCAGTCTTAAATAAACAATAACAAGTGCTCGCTACCCTTTGGATTGGCCACTTGTCAATTGCAAAGTACTTTTCACCAAATCTTACAGACCCAGCAATCCAATCCGGGCTGGGACGGACAGTGGAGCCGTTTAACAGAAAAAAAAACAAAACAAACAAAAACAACTTGGACTGCTCAGGACTGACACCTGTACCTTTGCTTGTGAGGCAAATGCTCTATAAACTGAGCTTTTGTAACCTGCATAACATTTTACCTATTTTGAATAAACAAAACAATTACGTAACTTCAATGGTGCAGGAAAGAAAGAGAAAGGGATAAGAATGGCAAAAACAGATTATTAAACAAAACCAATTCAAAATTAAAAGTGAAAAAAATGTACTTGTGGAAATTTTTCATCTATTGACAATAAAACAAAGCAATCAATAAACACTTACGAAGTTAATTTTTTTAAAAAATAATATATATAAATAACAGCAACCAAACATTAAAGGTAAAGAAATATGCATACATGAACTTTTCAGTGAGAAAATCAAAAAAACCCTACCAATACTTATACATATAATTTTGATTTAAATTTCACCAAGAGTCAGCTAAATAATATGAACTTTAATCTAGGAGAACAAAAAAAAAGGGAGAGAGGAAACCCACCTGGTGATGCCAAGCATAATGCAGAATGACAGCTGCATTGCTGTGCTGATTGAGGAAGATGGGCATTAGGTTTGAAATGAGTTCTTGCTTTAGAGAGTTCCAGACAGGTTGCTGTTGAGAGAGGAAGAGAATGAAATCATTTAAAACATAGAGCAATAACCCCCCACCCAAAGGTCTTCTCCTATTTCTTCAACAGATCTGGATCAAAATGGTCCACGTGTCAAAATATATATTACATTTTTGCTGTAAAGCTCCAAACAGCAGGAAATCCCCTATTCTATCATAATGAAATCATTAGAGACAAAAATAAGCCATCCTGAAATAGCCCTCATTCATGCCGTAAGCATGACAATTATGCCAAAGAGCTGCCCGGTCTGGAACCGAGACTGAGTGTCAGTAAATGAGACAGGCCTCTTATATATATCAACACATTGCTTATATCGACATTTTACTGTGGTCCCGGCGATGTCGATAAATCCGTTCTCGACTGTATTTTACTAACTTTTAGAGGTAATTAACAGATCAGCAAAGATGACATCGTATTCAACAAAGAGAAAATCACTCACAGAGACTTGTAGCAAAGCAAGGACCAAGATATCAGGGCATTTGTTCATTGGAGCCTTGAACAGTTCTAAAGCCTGTTGATAGTGACCAGCATCTGAAAGACGGAGCAGCGTTTCCACCAGACTCAAAGATTTCCTGGAATTAAAAAAAGAAACATTACATTGTGAAAAATAATAACAGGCTGGTGTTAATAGGGTTTTTTTTTATTGTTATAACAAAACTCAATTTCGCAATGTCCAAGACATGTCCACATGTCCAAAAATTGCCATTTTCCTTACAGATGAAGACAATCACTCATTTGTGATGACGAAGAATGGGAATAGGGCAGGAGAAGGAAATGAAGGAAGAGGAGTGGGAGGAGAAGAAAAGAAAATCTGAACCAATATGTCTTAAATTGTAAAATTTTGTTTCTTTCATTTACCAGGTAGCAATTTCCCTGTTGTCTTCATTAGGGGCAGACTTCAAAATGTCTGTGCTGACAGTTGGTGTGTCTCCTTTCAAATCAGCCAAACACATGATATCAGGGTTTTTCAATGCATGTGTAAGTAATGACACCTGAAAGTAAAAATATCAATATCTTTATTTTTTTTAAAGGCCCAAACTGTGACAAATTATAATTCGTATGGCATCAGTTCACTTGTTTAAAAACTCAACACAAAGAAACAATAACCTCTTAAGAGTTGTGAATGAAAATCTCAAGTCATAGAGAAAAGTTTGAAAATATTAGCTTGATATTTTTTTAATGGTTTGCTGATATTGTTTTAGGGCAATTCTTCCCCTAACTAAACTTTATTAATCCTTTCCTTAAATTATATTTTCAATGAAAGGCTATGACTTGACCTATTAGAAAATTTGTAATTTTCAGGAAATAAAAATTGCAGTCGCTATAGTTAACTTTAGAAATCAACAATTTAGCCTCACAAGGATTAAATAAAACTTCTAAATCCTTAAAATTATGTAGTCTGGCACCAACATCCTTTATCATTAAGTTCTAATGATATAAAGATGCTCATGAAGTCCTGAAATTGGAGCCAAAATTTCGTCATTCTACAAATTTTTTGTAATAGTAGGGAGGTCTGGTTATGACTGCCTAGTATTAACCAGTTTCAGTTTTGTAATTGACTGGTTAATCTTCTAAGTGTCATATATTGCAAAGGTAGTAAAATGTATTAATATCTATGATTGTTTTTTTCCCCCATAAAAATCAAAATGGACACCTTTCAGCAACTCCGGAAACAAGACCAAAGGACATAGATTTGGAGAAAGGAAAGGGGAATGGGTTAAAAACAATTGAAAGCATGTACCTGTCCTTCAGTGTTGGTCCAAGGTTTATACAAACAATCAATTGGAAATGGTTCAGAGAGGCCCCTGAAAATTCCCTGTGCCAAGAGGCGCAGACCTTTCCTTCCAAGAACAGCAAACCCTTTGTGGTCAAGGTTGGCGATCACTTCCTTCCAATCCAGGTGGGAATTCTGAGGGGCAGAACCAGAGCGAGACCCTTTGGATTTCTAACGGAAAAGAGGTTGTTATTCAAATTTAATGACCATCAGAGGTGCTAGCCTGAATGAATACATTTTTAGACTTGCCAACCAACATTGACCAATCGAAGAAAAAAATCATGGTATTCCCACCACCTCCCAAAATCTTATTTTCCACCAATACAAAAAGAGGAGGAGGAGAAGAAGAAAAAGAAGAAGAAGAAGAAGAAGAAGAAGAAGAAGAAGAAGAAGAAGAAGAAGAAGAAAAGAAGAAGAAGAAGAAGAAAAAGAAAAGAAGAAGAAGAAGAAGAAGAAGAAGAAGAAGAAGAAAAAGAAGAAGAAGAAGAAGAAGAAGAAGAAGAAGAAGAAGAAGAAGAAGAAACATGATTGGGATAGAAGAAGAAACATGATTAGGATATCATGACTACTAAACTAGGGAGCACTTTTTACTTTAAACTTCAGACTTCATCATTCAACATATTTCAATAAAAATTAGGAGTGCTGCCCTGTTTGTATGTTTATATTTAATCATTAAAATTTAAGTATGCTATGCGAAGTCATATGGTTGGCAGTCTGAAACATATAAGATTTAGTTGCAAATATATCAGTTGTTTGACATAAATACGTATGATCCCTAATGCCTTTCTCAGAAAAACAAACAAAAACAAAACAAGGTGATGGTTATTCAATCCTATTGATAAATAAAATAAAAAGATTTTCAGGCCAAAGTTTTTCAAGACTGTTTTGTCTGTATACAGATGTATTGTGTAAGAATAACTCAATTACAGAACGCTGATTTTAGTTGACAAAAATGGAGGCCTGTAAAAAGCACATGGGTTAGTGTCTTGGGATGTCATCATATACTCCTATGATTTATGTATTATTATGATAAGACAAGACACCATACTCACCATATCCTTGACAGCTTGTAAAAACACATCAACGTTCCAGGTAGACACTCCAGCAATTTCCTGTCTGTCTGAGTGCTGCTGTCGACGTTTTGAAACATTCTAATATTAACATTTTAAAATAGTATTCTTTTCATTTCTATCTCATCAATGTGAGTAAAAACCAAATCAAAGAACTGATGTACTATCAGGTCCAATCATTCTTTGATTTACAAATTAATCTATCCCTTTTTAAAACTATTTACCCTGCAAATCACTCAAGAATTTTTTTTTAAATTCAAAACCAATAACTATGTTATCGAGATGAGAATGTTTTATGAAAGAAACATTTAAGGTGGTTTCAGGATAAAATAAAGAAAAAGTCCAAAGGAACAAAATATCTAGTTTACCTGTACTAACAGGAGCCCAAGAAAAAAATTAGAACTGGATTCAACGATTGTTTGTTTTTAAGGGTTTTACGGCACACATTAATGTCATATCAGCGCCAGTAAAAAGGAAGAAAATGGGATAGTAAAAAGTTCTAAATTACAATTAAAGCACCCAAGAAAAGGTAAGACAAAGGGGTATTGGTTCAAATAGGGAACAGATGTAGATTTCAAGAGCACACCGTCAAAGTACTTAGTTTGAGATCACCTAAAAGTCTCATCCAGACACAAGCACAGATCCTTACTAAAAGGAATACACTCAAATGTTTATAAATCATATATAATGATAATTGTTCTTTAGTTAATCTTTTGATAATCTTGTAAACTTATTTGTCAAGCCACAGGGGTAAATTGCAAAATATCTGAAGACCATGAATGAACTCAAACACTCACTTGCATGTGGTCCCCACTAAGATTGACTGGAGTGCGGGCCATGACCCCAAGGACTCGTGCCACAGCCAAAGGTGTGATTTCCCGAGCTCCGCACTGTGACAACACAGTGCGCATGTCTTCCATACTGAAAAACAGATCAGAAGTATCACCTGAAAAAAGCTGCTGTCTTTATCACACTCCAACACATGTTACCATGAATAAAATTGACATTTATTTGTTCAGACCAAGTTAATTGAATAATCATTCTATTCAAATTGAATACAATGACCAGATCAACAAAAAAATGATTTCTTGAAATGCGATACATTGACTGTTAACTGCTGAAGGGTACATTTGCCATGAATGACTACGCAAACATAGGACTATTATTGTTATTCATTTTAATTGTAGTATCATCTTCATTATTATTATCTACAATCATCATCATCAACATTTTTATAATTATAACTAATTTCATTGCTCATATATTGAAATTCACAAAGCCTGAAAATTTCTTAAGTTAAAAGTATATAACAGAGACAAATCTTTCCGACAAAAGACAACTCTACCTGTGTGTGCAATTGTAGCCATTTTCAACCATCAATTCAGCAATGCCAACTTCAGTCTATGGAAAATAAAATGTTTAGAGTGAGACAAAAAATTATATGGACAGGAATTGAATATGTAGGAAATAGAGAGAGGAGAAAGAGGTATTTTTAACGCAATTCAAAACACTCTTCTCCGGGCATATTTTTATCTCAGAATGAAAATTTATGACATTTATTCTGATCTACCAGTCAAGCTAAAATATGGATGGCTCTGATGTTGTTTCATATTTGCGTTAACACTCTAAATAGTTGGGTATACAAAACCATCTTTTATCCCTGTCAGCAATTGGGTAATTCTGCACACTTCAAAACCAAATTAAACCACACAATGGCCTTTTTAAAAAATCTGTACAAACCTAATCTATATATCTATATAAAAGGCACAGCTGGACTGTGCTGCAAAAATAACATGAATTGAAAAATATTTTATCAAACTTGCCATATTCTTCTTCATGATTTTGACGTCCCTCAGCTTCTTCCCAGTGATGTCTTCCAGATTTGGGTAAAGATATTGACTAACAATGGGGGCGACTTTATCTCGTGGGTGTTCTGGTAAAATAAAGTAGATAAATGATTTGCTGAGAAAATAATAATATTGGTAAAATGGCTGAAATTGACGGAGTTTGGTGTCATGTTCAGAAGGTTATTAACGCTGCATATATATGTTCCTTAGTGAGTAAAAATGCACAAAAATTTTTATAAAGAGATGTAACTGGATGTTTATTAAAGATTTTACACCTCATGCGACACTTTGAGGTCATTTCAGCACCAGTAAAAAGGAAGAAGATAGAATAGTAAAAAAAAATTGTTTTACAAATAAAATCATCCGAGAAAAAAGTAAGACAATTGGGACTGGATCAAATATGGAACAAAATATTCCAAGAGCAAACATATCAATGTTTTTAGTTTGAGACCCAATCAGACGCGGGGACAGAATCTGACTGAGAAGAGCATGCTCAAATGCTTACAAAACAACAGGTTATACTTCAAACAAACAGCAGAAGTAGTTCCAAGAGTAAGCTATGGCCATATATATTGTTGGAGGCCACTTAAAAGACAGGTGGAAGGGGACAACAAATATAGGGGTATGTAAGCGGCAGCAATAGTCAACATCCATAATATTGATCCATCAGATAATAAATTACCTTTTCGAATAGTTTTTAGGAAGGAGTCCAAAACTTCTTGTGAGATACCAAACTTCTCTCTGTTTGAGGTCAGTTGTGACAGCAACAGATGCAAAATTTGGAGTCCTCCCTCTTGACGATTGGTGTCTATGATACGGATCAAATTTTATGATGAAAGATTTTGATTCAATCACAAAGGTAGCGTAATAATAATAATAATAATAATAATAATAATAATAGTAATAACAATAATAATAATAAAATAATAAATAATAGTAATAATAATAATAATAATAATAATAATAATAATAATAATAATAATAATAATAATAACAATAATAAATAATAGTAATAGTAATAATAATAATAATAATAATAATAATAATAATAATAATAATAATAATAATAATAATAATAATAATAATAATAATAATAATAATAATAATTTTAATAGAAAGAAAGAAGTTAGTTTCCAAAATTAACAATTAAGGTTGTTATTTGAAAAAAAAATAAAAACACAAATTTATTCGCGACAATTTACCCCTAAAAAAATGAGAATTAATAGTATTAAGATGTCAACAGCAATCATTTGTCCTAAGCAATGTCTGGCATCCAACCTCTATGAGAAGGAACCCCGGTAAGGTAAGGTAATGCCTGCTTACTCGGCAAATTATTTATAAAACAAAATCCATGTCTTTTGAACAATAATCCCATCACTTACCAACATCAACGTATGATCTAATTAGATCTGGTAATTTTAGCTTTGCAAACTGAAGGGCAAAGTTGACGATGTCTTGTTTAGAGGAAGACAGAAGAGAAAGTGCAACTGCAACTTCCTGAACTCTGGTTAGTCGCAGAACACGGCTGATTTGATGGAAAAGATTCTGAGAAGGTTTCAAACTCTGAAATTAAAATAAAAGTCAGATCCATTAATATTTAAAGCAAAAACAAAGTCCCATTATACACAGATAATATACAAAAATCCAAATGTAACAAAATAAGATCTGCAACAATCTCACCATCAACACTAAAATAATTATTAATCAATTACTTCTTTATGGTTCTTAACCTAATGTCATAACCTTATTTCACAAAGAGAGCAGTAACTACTGAACAAAAATTCTGAGCCACATTGCTTTTAGAGAAAACAGCTAGCCCTGCAGTCTAACTAATAAAAAAAATTCAGTCCCACAGTTTTCAACTTTAACAAGATTTTTTTTTTTAACTGTTGTTGAGTAATCATTGTTGACATGTTTCAGCATTAAATACTTACATTCTGCTGCTGCAATGGATTGTCAATAGAACAACAGAGAATAGAAACAAAACTAGGCTTGGTGAGTAGAGCACCAAACTCTTGGCTTAGATACTGGACCTGAAAATAATAGGGAAATTGATAATTGATGCAATATAAGTAGTGTTTAATCTGTTTGTAAACCTATATCAGGCTGTAAAAAAAAACAGATGACAAATAAAAAAAATAAATTTTAATTCTAAAATTAAAATTCAATGAGGATAAAATTGAATAGCCATCTTTTAGAATAAATGGGCAAAGATAACATCATACTTAATAAACATCAATGGCACTTTTGATTTGCAATAGAACTTTGAAATCTTATTCTTGATAAATATATGTTCCTGGAGGTACGTGTTCATAAGATTACCAAGAAACAAACTTGATATTAATGCACGACAAAAAATGCAAATCAATGAAACATGAGTAGTTACAAAAATCTTTGAAAAGTTACCATTAATTCTAAATTCATAACCCATGAAGAAAAGAATGAATTGTTAAGAGCTTGTATTACTGTCAATGGTATTCATGATACTGAATATTTAAAATCGTTACTTTTGCATTCTCTCTCCAAAACGTCCTCTTCGGTCATACACCTCTATTTAGTTGAAAAGGAAAATTCCCCAAAATAAACTAGGCTTTTTTAATATTTTAAAAAATACTTTTAGGCTTTGCCAGCCATATTAACCACAAGATATTAGAGGGCTACAAAAACAGGCGCATTCCTTTAATTCCTTGTTCTCGTCTTTTTGTTCACATCAGTGGCTGGAACAAATTAATATTGGCCTTTAGATTTAGAAGGACAGCAAAGTTCATTGTTAATAAGTTCAGCAATAATAAGTTGAGACTTCAAATCCTTAGTAAACACAAACAGCAATTTGGATTGCATATTTACAGTATTACTTGAATGTATCAACAGACATTAAAAATATAATTGGGGACAGTAGCCAAATAGTCTAGAAATCATCCCAGCACTCACTTGGTAACAATCCTTGCCACTGCTTTTACCATCTCCACTGAAGTCTATATGAGAGAAAAGGCACCGGAAGAGATGCCTATCTGCTTCAGCTCCGTGCTGGTTTACAAGCTATATAAACAAAACAAAAATTAGAAAGAGAGAAAATAAATGTTACCAAACGAACTAAATCATAAAAGAATTGTCTAACTTCAAAAACAATCTATCTGTATGACAATACAATACTTTAATTCTACAATGTTTAAATTTGTGGATTAGTTTAGAATTTATCAGAAACAGACTTGATCAACACTATACTTGTACTCAAATATTTTTTTAAGTTCCCCATATATATATATAATATATATATATATATATATATATATATATATATATATATATATATATATATATATATATATATATATATATATATGTAGAGAGAGAGAGAGAGAGAGAGAGAGAGAGAGAGAGAGAGAGAGAGAGAGAGAGAGAGAGAGAGAGAGAGAGAGAGAGAGAGAGAGAGAGAGATAGAGAGCGCAATTCAATGTTAGACATTCATTTTGATAAGCCTTTAAACATTCATTTTACTTTTATAAGTGGCAATATGGAGTTTGAAATAGTGTTTTGAAAATGTGCCTAGTATGTCCCTCTTCAAAAAATGTTTAAACAATTTGAGAACTTTAAAAATGAAAGAATAGTTATCTGAATGAGAATGGGCCAAATTATTCAAAAATACTGGATGAATGTCAGAACTAAATATCAATGGTTGGAACTTTCCCAACAAGTAATGTTTAGTCCAAATGCAGCCCAAAGACTAAGACTAAGACCCATGTAGCCACTAGTATTTCGCTTCCAATCAAATTTGACAGCTACCCAATCACAGAAAAAAATCTCAACATTCACTAGGGATCAATCCAAGTCACTTTTACTTGAAAAGCCAATGCTCTACCAACTCAGCTATTGGGACCTCCCATGTAAAAGATGGAATATCGTATATGACTTCTGTATCATAAGACCACATACGCAGCAGGGGTGGGGGTAGGCCTTTTACACTGTAAAATTTGTAGGTACTTTAGGTAGTAAAATCATCACAACTTTGAAATCAATTATTCTACATCAACAAGAAATGTATGATATATCAATTGGTTTTTCACTTTACAAGGTCTATTTTTTATTGACCTGTGTAGTTTAATAAACTGTGATTCTACCAATCTCAATCAGGCAAAGCCATTTTCTCAGCAAGTCTGCATACATTCACATTATTTTCCACGTGATTGTGATATTTTGAAAGCAGGCATTTTATTTCATAAATAAATTCCTATAGAGCGAAAGTCTTGAGATTATATAAAGACAACCATTCATTGGGGTATTAATATTAAAATCAAAATCAAATAATAAAGTAATAAAAAACAAAGAAGCCTCTAAAATTGCCTCTAACTCTAATCTAACTAATGCAAGGCCTAAAGAATTTTGTTTTTAATTTTAAAGAAAGAAATTTTGATTTCTAGCGCAGCACAGTGGAAAATAACGACAGAAGTACTTGTCCTAGATTTCGTGATTTATAGTCAGTCAAAATATCTAGTAAAGTTGATGATGACAACTTTTCCTGTGCAGTATCAGTATCAGTATCAGTCTCAGACTAGTCTCACTAAAAAAAATCGGTTGAGTCAAGATTCCAAACAGTGACCAATCGAGAATAGTTGACAGTGATTCATACGAAAACTATTCCATAATTTTAGTCAGAGAAGTAAAATGAATTTCAATTTACGGCAAGTGTGGACTAAAGACTTTCATATGTTCATAAAACGCCTGTCCCAGTCGTCGTAACAATCAGTAACAACGCGTTGTTCGCGTTACTTCTGTCTCAGTCTCATCCCTATTTGAATGAAATTAAAATTGGGGAAGTACCAATGATTGGGGCGTTTTTGTTTGTTGTTGTTTGTTTTTTTTTTGTTTTGTTTTTATATTTTTAAATATAAGTTAAAGATCACAGGACTTACGTGATTAATAGCAGCAACACTTGATTTGAAATTTTTCTTTGTCAAATTTGCAACTGTGTAACTTATTTCAGATAACGCAAAAGAAAGCGGGTCCAAATTCATATTACTCCATAAACATCAAAGCGAAAGCCCCAAAACTCATTTGAGGCTCTCTTTCTATAGCATAAATTATCAAAACGGCCAAATACTACTCCTTTATAACAAAATCTTTTAAATCCTGGGGCCAACATTAGGACGGATAAGAGATATTTTCTACATCATCGAGACCCTCGACATGGCGTCAGATCAGCCATGTTTGGTTGGAGTTATATTTTTTTACACAGACAGTCAGAGCAGCGACCTACGAGAGAGAAGGATAACAAATGCAGGGGAAATTAAAAATTATAACTGTTTGTGTCCGAATTAATTAATTTAATTTCACTTGTTGCACAGTCGCTTGGTTTTCTCTCGTATAACCTGAAAGAAAAAAAGATAATCTCTTGAAATAGATTGAGATACATATTTACAATGTTATCTTTTTTTAATTATGATTTTGGAGATTAAAAATAAAAATACAAAAAGAACAGAAAAATAAACTTCATTATTTTCTGGTGCCGATCCGTGAAGTGAAAGGACCAAGGAATTTATGGAAAGGACAGAAACAAAAATAATACTGATAGCATAATATAATTTTGTTCGATAACAGAAGTGAAGGCAATATTATAATGGCACTGAGCTACTTTGTTTCATTCTAGTGTTGTCCAGTGAGATCGCACAGCCAGGATCTTACAGAATGTGTGTTACTATTATAAATGTGTTTTAATCACGTGGCCTAAGGTTCAGTCTTCCCTCAATCGAATCTGACAACGTTTAATATCATCACCGTCATCCTCGTCATTGCCATCATCTTTATCATTATTATAAAACAGTGCTCTCTCTCTCTCTCTCTCTCTCTCTCTCTCTCTCTCTCTCTCTCTCTCTCTCTCTCAGTGTGTGTGTATATCATGTGTGTGAGAGAGAGTGTGTGAATAATTTGTTCAGAGAGATGTTATGGTTATTGGCTATCACGATATGTGGTTATTTCACGTTGTTATTAGCTGTCGCATCTATGAAGGAAAAGTTGCAAATGGGAATAGACAAATAGGAGTCAGATAGCTTCCTCAAAGCAAAGACATAAGTTGTCTGGTGCCACTTTTACCCTGTTATAGTTGGGTTAAAGTTCCTGACAACTCGACAGATAGTAAGAAAATTTTAAGTTTAAAGAAATAGGTAGTAGAAGTAGTGGTATATTATTGGCACATTATATAGGGATAGATAGGTTCAGAATGTAAGTATTCATCCTCGGTAAAGCAAAAATACTTTAATATAAATCAACAGAATTGCCTCACACAATAACACGTTAACACAAAATTAGCCAAAAAAGTAATAGTACATTTTTAATGAATTAAAGTTAGGCTATGGGTAGTTAATTTTCATCCCTTCATGGTCCGTTTCTCAAATTATTACAATTGGTCCCTTATCTGATTGGATGTGACTGGTGGCGGCGTTAAGTTTGCTTCAGTCTGGTTATTTTATGGAGGAGCCTTTTAGTCATTCTCTGGTTGTCCCAGTGGGTCTAGATAGATTCAGCTTTGGATCAACGTGTAACCAAATGGCGTTTGCGGGGTAACCCGATATGTAAAAATACCGGAGCAAATCTTTGACTAGTTGCAACATTGTTATATTCTTATTAGCAGTGATGTCGTGAGGATGTCCAATTAACAAACCCTTGATATCACCACTGATCTCAATTTTGTTAGTCAGTGTCCTTAATTTAATGAACGGGATACAGTTGGGTTAGTGGGATGGGGAAACAATGTGAGCATAATTATCGATACATATGAATACATAATAGTACTATTGCGTATTAGTGATAGCACATTTGTAAATGTAATTCATGTGATGTAATTCATGCATTAGGAAGACAAACATACATTTCCAATAATATATACATAAATAGATGAAGAGAGTAAATGAAATATTTTGTTATAATAACACGAGATATCAGTTTCTGTTAATAATATGAGTTATGAGTTTCTAACTATGTCTATATAGAATATGGCGTCCCGCAAGGTTCGGTTTTAGGTCCTTTACTTTATACCCTTTATGCTTTACCATTAGGCAGTGCAATACGCTCACATTCTGTTAATTACCACATATATTCATATATGCTGACGGCACGCAGCTATATAACTCTGCTTCTCCTCATGATCTCTCCTCTCTTGTCTGCCATATGGAAAATTGTTGTGACTCCATCAAAAGTTGGATTCTTGCAAATAAGCTATTGTTGAATGAAGACAAAACTGAAGTTGTTTTGATAGGAACTCAGCAAAAATTAAAGTCTTTCCAATTTTCAAATCCTACTCTAACTATATCTGATTCTGACATTTCTATTTCTGAAAAGGCTAAAAATTTAGGTGTCATTTTGGATAGATCTTTGTCTATGGATCAGCATATAAACAATAATGTGAACATTATGTACTTTGAGCTCCGTAGAATATCACAGATGAGGTCGTTTTTACCTTTCAACACCTTGAAGATAATTGTCTCTGCATTGGTCTTGTCACGTCTTGACTACTGCAATTCACTGCTCGCTGGTCTCCCTAATAACAAAATAAACAAGCTCCTGAGAGTACAGAATTGTGCGGCTAGGTTAGTCCTTGGAAAATCTCATTGCGATGATACACAGGACATGCTTCGAATCCTCCACTGGCTGCCAGTCCGGGCTAGAATTGAGTATAAAATAGCCCTTATCTGCTTTGGTGTATTTGAGTCTTCTGTTCCTCTTTACATTCAACACTTACTCCAATCATACGTACCTCTGAGAAATCTTAGATCCCACGATTCAAAATTGTTAGCATCTCCTAAAACTAAACTTAAGTATTTTGGTGATAGGTCTCTTATGAAATTCGGACCCACGATTTGGAATGATCTCCCTCAATCTGTGAGATTCTCGAGCTCAATAGACATTTTCAAAAAAGCCATGAAAACACATCTTTTCAAGAAATATTTACTTAATTGAATTTTAAATGTATTGTATGTGACATTTATATTGATGATGTATTGATGCCCTTTTATACTCTTAATTGTTTTGATACCTTGGTTTTTTTTGGGTTTTTTTTGTTGTTGTTGTTTTTATTATTATTATTATTATTATTATTATTATTATTATTATTATTATTATTATTATTATTATTATTATTATTATTATTATTATTATTATTATCATTATTATTATTATTATTATCGATTTCTGTTCTTTTATAGGTTGTGTCCACTTACGACCCTGGCGAAAACACTATATTAATCATTACTCACTACACATACTAATTTTTAATGGCACTAATTAATCATAACACAATTTAAGTCCACAGATTTAAGATTGATATATTTATTTCATACCCTTGTCCACACAATGTTTCCCGCTAAATAGAATTTCAAGTTGGTCACTAGAATAACATGTTGGTGATAGAGTGATGTAATGAGAGAGAAACCGAATTAACTGAGTCTTTGATTATATAGAAATATGACTTGAGTTTAGTCAATCCAATAAACTAATGATGTTCCAAGATTCGTTAGTGCCAGAATGTTACTGGTCATTTGCTCGACACCAATCATATTCCACGTACGATAGTCATGGCTGGGCCGCCAGGTAATAATTATGTAATCCAATGATAATTTTACGGCGTTTTGATCGGCCGGACAGTCGATTAATTATTGGCCAAATGGCAGCTCTCATCTATCGGCTGGACGTTAATTTATTCAGTGTCATACTTGGGCGTTCTTGAAATTACAATGTAGAAACAGATGTAGGTGTAATAAATTAGCAAGCGCAGCTGTGAGAAAATATTATTGAGTTATTTAAAATCCGGAGAACGTTACGAGGGATTTGAAATAGATCACTACACTGGTCAATGCCCTAAAATAAACTCTTGCACCTGAACTTGAACGTGGTATGTGTATGGGGGGGGGGGGGGGGGTGATGAGTATTGTAAACAATTAATGATGACAAGAATGTCTGTGATTTTATTCATTGTTATTTCTTGAATCTACGAGTCTGAAAAAACTAAACTGCAATGTTCAGTCTTGGAACATAGCATGCATAGATTGAACCCTCAAAAACCTCCATGATGAAAACACAGGAAGATGTCTGCGATGTGGATGCTTGTGATGGTTAACTCTCTCAGCATATCCTGGTTTGTAAATGTGATGGGAATTCGGATAGCTAAGTTACCAAAGCACTCATTCGCTTTACAAGTAAAGAGGCATATATATTAATAATATCAGTTCTGATGCGGTCAAGTTTTTCTTTCTTTGTCCGACTCCTTTCCTATCCTTTCAGTAGTGATTGGGTAGATGGGGTTTGTTAAATATGGTGATAAACTAGGTTTTTGACATTACACAATTGTTTCCCTATTACACCCAGTCATCAGTATCCAACTGACTCTTTCGCTGATTGGGGAATTGTCGGACGATTCCGCTTAACCGTCTATATGTTTAAAACGTTCTTTATTGTTTTCATTCCCTTCTACCAGATGTTGTTTCCCAGAATTCTCAATAATTGATGAATTTCAGTTTCAGTTTGTTGTTTTTTTTTTTTTTTTTGCCTTATTTTAATTAAAATCTCCTCTTGATGTCATTGCGGTTATAAATAACCATTTGTCACTTCCCTGTTTTGCAAGTCAATTGTATTTTTTTTTAAGTTGTTAATTGTGTGCGATTAAATGACTTTTTTTTTGTGGTGATTTTTATAATTTTATGAACACATACGTTCACGCGCGTATGTGGACAAGAACAAAACCAGTACAAAACCCGTGTTATGTGTATATTAAAAACAATGATGGAAGGAAAAAGAAATCCCATAATTTTGGTTTATTAGTTGTTTTTTTTTCCTTTAAAAAAGGAAGAAAATTATTCGTGTTTTGACCCTCCCTTGGATAAAGCAAAGAGTAGAAATGTCGTATTTTGTTTTTGTTGTTGTTGTAATTTTTTTGTGTGCTGTTTTTGTTTTTATTGTTATGTTAGTCATATTTCTCCTCGTTGTTTTCATTTACATATCCACTGGCTCTTTGCTTTGGTCAGAGTGATGCTCGGCGATTGTTACGAGAAGGGCCACGTAAAAACTATATTCTGCATCACAACACACCTGCCAATTGACAGGATGCCACAGGGTAGATCACATCTCAAGAGATTTTACCACATCTTGGTCCATGAATTTCAACTTTGTTTTAATAAGCCCAGACAAGAATTTAAAGGATACGATTGAGAAATGGAGGTA
Organism: Berghia stephanieae; assembly: GCF_034508935.2. NCBI lineage: Eukaryota > Metazoa > Mollusca > Gastropoda > Nudibranchia > Aeolidiidae > Berghia > Berghia stephanieae. The sequence goes on from NC_088366.1 coordinate 23,177,951, forward strand.
GGTGTAGGCTACGCAAGAAAGTATGGGGGGTAAACAGGCAATGTTTTAATTTTAAAAATATATTTAACGGAATGTAGAGACTTGTGCTCAGTGTTGATTTCTAATCCTCCCCCTGTTGTTAATTGCTTCCATTGGTCACGGTCCTGGGTCAGAGTTTGAGGCTGTCAAGATCTTGTTGTGACTTTAGTACGAAGAGCACTGCAATATTTCTTAGTTCTTCAGGGATTAATTCGGCCTCATCTGAATCCAGAAATTTCTGAAATGTAGAGAGATCCTGGTTCATGGTAGTTACTATTGATGTTGGTGGTCTCCCTACATATTTGTTGCCATGAAGGAAATATTCTGTAATTGCAGTTTGGGCCAGGATGTCATCCTCTCGACATAAGATGTGAGCAAATAGCCTCCATCGCTGTTCTTTTACCATTGCACTCAGGCGTTGGACCATAGTCCCCTCCAGGGACGGCTGGTAATAATGGGCAGGGTGGGCAAATACCAGCCTGTTTTTTTCAAGTTATAAGTTGTATTACCAGGTCCGAAATAATCAAATTTAAATTAGATAATTTCAAAAGTTACTACTTAAACTTGATACTTCATACTGAAATCAATTTGTGTGTATTTTTGATAGATTGCGAATCACCATGCACCCCGTAATGCATAAACCAGGATACGCTCCTGTTCTTTTTATCACCCCCCCCCCCCCAACCACTCCACTCCACTCCGCCCACATCGTCATCTCATCGTCACGTCGCCTGACGGTGAACTAACTCCGATTTTTGCTGTCTGGCCTCTCTAGTACTAGGTCGGGCTAATTCAAATGAGCCCACCTTAATAACCAGTGAACACTGAATAGAGCTTTTGGCAAACGAACTTTTTCTTATTTATTGTCTTACTTGTGCTGGTACCATTGATGTAATGACTTTGGGAAGGTTCCAGTATTGAATTAAATTTATTAACTTACTTAATATTTATAATGGTAAATTTAGTAATTAAATTTTTTGTTTTGTTTTTATATAATGTTTATCCATTTAAATTATTTCTTTATTTTTTTTTGTTTTTTTTAGTCTTACAAACTCATTTTTATTGTTCTTTTTGTTTTTGTTTTTGTTTTTAACAAATTAATTTAGTTCTTAATTTTATTCTCAATACGCTGTAATTTTATTGCAATAAATAATTTGCAAACAAAGCATTTTCTATTGTATTCCCTCTAATAAAATAAAACACTTTTATTCAAAAGTCACGACTAAATAAATATATATAAAATACAACCACCATTTTGGTTTTCTCAACAATTGAATTAGTATACGAGAAATACTCTTCTGAGTAAGGAGAGAGTTGAATTCTAAGTTATAGAGGAAATAAATACGTTTAAAGGAAGGGTGGGCAGATTCCGTACTTGCCCGTCCTGAAGCAAATACATACTACATAAGATGGTTCGCGATGAAGAGGCGGGAAGCTAGGGGTTGGTTGGGGAAGGAGTAAAGATAACACGGTCGTTAGTGTGATAGTATAACGAATGCATGAGGAGAGATTAGTAACATTCTTTTGTCTTAATTTTATTGTGTGAATTATTGGCGAAAGCCTAAGATTAAATAAACTTTGTAATATCGTATGGTGGTAACCATCATTGTCGACGACATCGTCGTTGTCATCATCATCATCATCATCACCATCATCATCATCATCATCATCATCATCATCATCATCATCATCATCATCATCATTAACAACAACAACAACAACAACAACAACAACAACAACAACAACAACAATATTAACAACAAGTACAACAATAGCAATAAAAACAATATCAACATCATCATACAATTTCCGTCATCGTCTCCACAACTATCATTCTAACCAACAGCACCACCAAAACCACTATCATAATTACATCCTCCCTCACCGCCTCGTCTTCCTCCTCCTCCTCCACCACCACCACCACCGCTACCACTATTCCAACCACTACCACCACCGGCACAATCATTCTAACCACCAAGACAGCAGTAAAAATGATGCAATTTCAGCTCTGAATGAAACTCGAGTCATATCGCTGTTGTTGCTTCTCGATGAAAACTTTAAGGTTACTACATACTACTGAAAACCAGTAAAATCTCGCCGTTGAGGGATTAAAGCATCTCTTTAATTTTTCGAGTGAATGAAATGGACTTCTGTTGTCAAGGTGTTGTCGCATTATGTCTCGTCGCTTTATTTTTTAGTTGTATTCTCTTTCGTGATTACTTTTTGATTACGTTTGGAATAATTAAAATTTACTGGTATTGTCATTTCATTGTGAATGTGATTATTTGTGGTTGAAATATTTTTTTTAAAGGTGAAAAAAAAATTATAATTAAAAAAAAAAAAAATATATATAAATATATATATATATATATATATATATATATATATATATATATATATATATATATATATACATATATATATATATATATATATATATATATATATATATATATATATATGACCGGATCATCTTTGCCCCACCACTGTAAATAGGCTAGAACCGCCACTGGTCCTCTCATAGAATCAGTGTTTGTAATTGTCTCTGGCCAATAGATTCCGATTACGCGACGTAATTGTTTGTGGTGGTCCGAGACTCTCTAAGTTCTTTTTGTGAGGCCCTAGGTTCCACAGTTATATTTCAATATCGGAATAATCAGTGCCTCGTAAATCTGTATTCGTTTATTCTCACGGATTATTTCTATTCCATAAATTTTGGGGCTGGATGAATTCACCGGTGGCCAGCCGCTATCGTTCCCCGATGTATCCACTTTCGTTGATCAAATTGCCAAGTTTACGTACACCTTTCCATTCATTGGAAGTTCTGTTGATTTTTGTATATTCTGTTTTGGATAAATTCACGTTTAGATTCCATGCTTCAAGGAACAATTTGGATATATCTTAAGGAGAGGCAGAAAAATTCCTGCTAATAGGCAATGGTGTTATTCTTTGCGCCAAGCGGACATAACAAACACAAAGGCTGACCCATAACAAGCATATACACTCCGATAAATAAAGACCTCAAGCCCCTAGATGACACACAAGGACTGAGGTGCGAAAAGGATTTAGAACACATGAGATCCATCGCAGCAGACCGTCATCAGTGGAAAGAACTCACTCAACAAATTAGAGAAGCTGCCAAAGCGTCCCAGTCCGAAGATAAGGAGGGGATCGGCAATAAGTCAGTAAGTCAAGTATATATAATGAATAGTATATATTTTTAAACACGAAATTTTATAAATAACCCGCTATAAAATAAAAAAAAAGGTTTGGACGGCCTATATATATATTGAGAGACCATCCTATAGATAGTTCGAATTTGACGTCACTCAGGTCATTGTTATTGTTTTTTGCCATCCGCGTTTATGAGTAATTCTCACTAAACCGTATTAACCAGACTTTCAACGTTCAAGATTACACGGTTTTGTGTGTTGGTCCGTTATACTTCCGGATGGCAATGTTGTGAGCTTCTTAGCCAAGCGCATACTATATAATATGTACGTCGCCAGCTGTTTGTTGCCGCTGGCACGAATTTTGTTTCCGCTAGCACGAATCTTATTTCAAAAGATTGCAAGTAACGGGTCCAAATAACTGGAAAACCAATTAGTTTCAGTTTTACTTCGAGACACTTTGCAAACATACTGGGCGTAGCATTCGCCACAGCCCTTCGGGCATCTCCGTCGCTATCGCGCATGCGCATCTTGTTTTCTTGAGTTGACGGATTTTAACTTTTTCTCTCAGAGAAAGTTGTGGTTTTCAGGACCTGGGAAGTGCTGTCTGTTCTGAGTGAAACTGGTTATAAAACTCTCTTTTTTTATGGATCCAAGAATTGCTTGGCTTCCACATGAACAGTTAGGATTAGCATCTGACTTCTGGACACGCATTTGGGAAAATTATTTCCTAGACAACATGTTAGTTAGTACAACGCCTGACCTGAAAGCTCAAGAATTCATTGCTTTCGATGTGTCTAAAGATGCTGACACATTACACAAGCATCAGCTGTTGCTTCAGAAACGAAAGCGCAGTGAGAATCGTGCATGTACATTTGGTTTAAATTATTCTGTAAATTCTCGAACGTTAAAAGAATGTGGATTAATTCAATGGAAAAAATCAAATAAGAAGTATGGCCAAGGAGTGATTGGGTAAGTTGATCGAATTGTTTTGTCGTCCATCATCATCTCACCCCATGTTTCGCAACTTCGGAAAGTCCGGTGCTACCGTATCTCCTCCACGAAATGCCCAGCAATTTAAAAAGCCGATTACAATATATAAATTTCTAAAGACGCGTTTTTGTCTTTTATCATATACTTAATCATAATAGAATACAAGTACTATAGCTCTCCTCCGCCCTCGACTCAACGTGAGTCAGGCACATATGGCGATATGGATTTGTCAATAAATGTTGAAGTTGATGAAGTTGATGACCCCTTCGTCTACTTCTGACTGACTCCCTAGTTAGCGACGTGTCGAGTTCTTGCCCTCTCCTTTTTTTCTGTTACTTACGATTAGATACTTCTTTCTTATATTAGTCTTGTTACAGTGATAGGCATCCTATTTCTATCTGTTCTAGGCCCCAATTAATTAGGTTTGAGTAAGGGTAGGGTAGGGCGTCATCTTCTTTCCATATATTGCACAATAATCACAATTACCTATTTTGCCAGTTACTTGAGTTACGTCTACGTTGGTTGTGTGTTTGTGTGAGGCATATCAATATCACAGCATATTGAAATTGCTCTTTTCATAAACTTTTGAGTGATTCGTTAACTTTCAACATATAGATGCTGTGCGCTTGGCTTAGAAACTCACAACATTGCCATCCGGACATATTATTATAACGGACCAGCACAACAAACTATGTGTAATTTTGAACTTTTATAGTCTGGTTAATACAGTTTAGTGAGAATTACTTATAAAAATGGATGGCAACAAAGATTGACGTTAACTTCGTTCAATCTATAACTATAATATAAACATTTGCCCAGGAGGAAGACACAAAGTCAAAGTTAAACCAGTCAATGACTATGACTAAGGATAATGAACCCAATTATATAACAGACTGGGCAAGCTGGTTTTGGGTCATGAAAATTTAAATTTCATCCATCTAATTACATCCTCTCATTTTTTCCTTATACTACAACTACATCCCACAAATAGAACCTGTTTGCTGGCATCAACTACCTATTTAATAACTATTTCGATTTTAAAAACTGCACGAACTAAAAGCCCATGATTTTAAAAAACTAAGTGGCAATTCGGACTCGAGGCTGAATAGTCTCCAGTGGCTATTCAGACTCAAACTCCAATGTGTGTTCGTGGAAGTGATAAAGAAATAGAAAAGGAGTTCAGAAGAAATTTTGTTTTGCCCATATCACACTGACTCTGCTCATACCCCTACTTTTGATTGTAGAAGGATTGTTGCCTGTCTCACACTATCAGAATAGCCCCTGTATACTTTTAAATTATTTATTTTGTCCTGATTTTATTTGGACATTTTTTATGTTATTAAAAAAGCTTTTCATTTATACCACAGTTACTTTGACTGAATTTTGTTTCTTTTGAAGAGTTTTAACTCTTTCTTTTTAATTTTGATCTGGTTTATGATTTTGTCTTTCTCGTCAAATAAAGCGGGTTTAGACTACCTGCTGATATTTACTAAAATAGTAATTTTGATTTGCATTAATTTTATGTAATTATCAATAATTAAGATATATTTTTTAAAAGCAAAAACAACAAACAAAAGCTATACTCCCAATGGAGCCTATTCAGACTGAGTCCAAATAATCTGTTGACTGTACATGCGCATTGGAAATTGAGCCCGAATAGCCAAGGGAGACTATTCAGACTAGAGTTTGAATGACCGCAGCCTTAAAAAAAGGCTCCAGCTGTTGCTATTCGGACTAAAAATTCTAATGCGTTTGGGAAATTACCAGGTGCACCTATACTTTGTGCTGTAGGCCTATCTTTTACTTTTATACAAATCATTTTTACCCCCTTTATTTTACGTAATGTAAACTCTCATGTAAACTCCAACACACAAGTGAAGAACGCAAAACAAGAAAAAGACATATTACTTGGTTCAACCCACCTTTCGACAAAAACGTCAGCACAAACATTGGACAGCAGTTCCTGAAGTTAATTGATACACAGTTTCCAAAAAACCACAAGCTACATAAAATTATCAACAGGAATACCATAAAATTAAGCTACTCGTGTATGCGTAACATAGAACAAATAATTTCAAGCCACAACAAAAAAGTATTAATAAACCACCGACAAGAGCAAAACCCACCCACCAGAAAATGCAACTGCAGAAATAAGGAACATTGCCCCCTAAACAAACAATGTTTAGAATCAAGTTTAATTTACCAAGCCACAGTCACCGAAACTAAAACAAACAAGCAAGAAAAATATGTAGGACTAACGGAAAATAATTTCAAAACAAGATACAATCTCCACACCTCAACATTTAGAAACACTAACAAAAAAACATCCACAAAACTCAGCGAACATATTTGGAAATTAAAAGACAACAAACTAGACCACAACATTTCATGGAAAATTTTATCTAAAGCAACAGGATACACACCAACATCAAAACAATGTAGCTTATGCCTGGAAGAGAAATATACTATAATCAAACACCCTCATGAAGCCACACTCAACACGAAAAATGAGATGTACAATACGTGTCCACATCGCCGGAAGTTCTTGTTAATCAACTATAAACCAGAACCACTTCAACAAACAACAACAGTCAACTCACAGTCCTGAGGATGGCTAATTGGGCCTGAAACATTAATGTAGACTGTCTCAAACATTGTGGTAAATATTATATATAAATATCGAAATAATTGATCACATCTATTAGGTACACATGTCTTGGATAAATTCTTACAGGCTCATGACACTCTTGTAGAATGGTTCATTACTACAAGGCATTAATTTAATTTTGTCCAATTTGGAGCAGCTACTTCGTTCAGTCACAATATGGTAATTTTCAGGTATTTCTAACGACCCCAAGAAGAGATTGTAATTCTTGACTCTGTTTATAATTGTGTTGAGCTGGATCATTCCCATTTTGGAAACTATTTATGGCCAGTGATGATTACTTGCTGCCATTTTGTTTTGACGCTAATAAAAGGCTAAATACTTGTTTCATCTAATTTGGATCCAGTCAAGAGTTAGAACTACTCTAATTGACTAGAGTTCTCAGGTCACAATATTAAATCTTTAGCTTTGGAGCAGTATTGGACACCTTCCTTTTAAAAAGCACATATTATGGTCTCTGAATGGTTAATTTTTAATGGTCCCACATCCCAGGATAAGGTATAGCGATAATGGTAGATATTCTTTGAGTTTAATTTGTTTAAAAATCTAGTGTTGTCAAAATTAGAATTTTAGAAGTAAAAAGTTATACTCTAACAACTTAGGTGAAATGATCAAAAGCATTTTTGGGGGGAAGAAAAGATTTCTTAATTTCTAGTTATACCAGGTCAGTACATCAGTCCACTCTGGATAATCGCAACACCTTGGGATCAGTGAAAATGCTGCGATCAACAGAAGTTGCAATTGACCAAAATTGAGTTTCCTGTCCACTATTGCAACGTTTTATACATATATGGTGAACTCAAATCAGTTGTTGTAAACATTGTTCTTAGTCCACCACAGACTGAGTAATTTGAAACAAAAACCACATGGTAGTTCTGTATAGACTTCGACAAGCAAAAGCAGCTTTTATGCAAGCCGATATCTTATTCAGATTGGATAAACTTTCACTCTTTTGTTCTCAATATTTGTAAAAGTCAAAAGAGATTAACCGTGATAAGAGACAATAGGGACTATGCTCAGCTCCCTCGCCTCCTATCTAATGGTCATAGATGACCACATAAACATACTGCAAAGCCCCATCCTCTTTTGTCTCTAATAGATTGGTGACATACGACTGGAGCATTCAATCCTGCCCTCTCTCAATTCTTCAACCTGTCACACCAAGTTTAACTAAATTTCAATAACTTTATTATCCGCAACAGAATCATCATTTATATAATTCCCATCTTCTCTATTGCCACCGAATGGGGTATAAGCGCAGTCTTCATTTACAAAAGCGATACTAGATATTATCGCTGTTGTGCTGATGTCATTATTTTTGTTGTTATTATTATTATTATTATTATTATTATTATTATTATTATTGTTGTTGTTGTAAGTATATGTGGTATTACCATTGTTGTATTTTTTGTGGTTATTAATATTATCATTTCATTTTTGTTTTGTTTTGTTTACCTTTTTTTTTTTCACTTTCGTGCATGTTGCCATTAAATTTGAAGATTAATTGGCGAAAGCCTAAGACTAAGATTAAATAGTCTTAAAACTTAAAACTTTGTCATTTTTTACCCATGACGAAATTATATCATGAGATTTTGTTTGATTTATTTCTTGAATTTGCCACTTTTTGCGATCGAAATTTTTGCAATTAACCAATTACTTTCATATAGAATCAATTCCTTTTCTTGGGTAATTTTGTGATTAACCGAAAGTTGTGATTATCTGGAGTGGACTGTATGACACATTCTTATTCAAACAACCAATTGATATTGACATTGTTAATTTTTATTTGTTTACATGCATTTGTCTACATACATAAATTTGAGCAGAATTCGAAAGGAACTGTATTGATTTAATTATTCTGCATCTGACACTTCAACATTTTTAGATGAGTTATGTTAAAACATTGTGAACAATTCAAATGATGTGGAGTGTTAGCAGGCATATGCCGAGAATAGCTATTGGTTAGCCCCATATCAATATCAAACACTCAAAATAAATATTGTTCTATTCTCTATTGAGTTAACAGCACTAGTCTGTAGAAGCTTTTGTTTGTTGGAATCAAATCAAATGCCCTTTTCAATTCACCTTATTTCATCTCTTAATGTTTTTGCAATGCACATTTGAAGATACATTTTCAGTTTTGTTAATGCTTTAGGGATAAAGATAATCAAGATAAATCTGGTACGAGCATGTTGGAAGTTGATTCCTCATTTTGGGGGGGGGGGGGGGGGGGGGAGTGGTGGGGGTGGTGGTTAAATCCCTCATATACTGAGGTCTTACCACTGCTGACCTGTCTCTGAATGAGGTGAACGTTGTGTACATCTGGTTGTGTCCCTCGTGTTATCAAAATTGGATTATTGTAATGCTCTGTTGTCTGGCATTTCGCAAAATAATCTGAGATGTCTTCAGATTGTCCAGAACAGCACTGTGTGTGTGACTGATATTCATGAAGCGTAGATGTGATTCTGCCAGACCTCTGCTTCATGACCTGCAGTGGCTGCCTGTTGAGAGTGGGATTCGATTCAAAGCTTGTGTTTTAGTGTATCATTATCTTGAAAGTACTGCCCCTTCATACCTTTCGGAACTAATTGATAGATATTCAAAACCCCACCCCATACATTCGGCCAGTGATTCCACCAAACTAGTTGTCCCTCAAATACGCAAAAAAAAAAAAAAAAAAAAAGCTGGAATGAGATCCTTTTCTCATTTTGGGCCCTCTGTTTGGAACGCCTTACCACACAGCATTCATGAAAAAGAGTCTCTGTTTCGATTTTAGTAGGTGATATGAAAAGTAAGATAGGCGGCTGGTTTGTGTAGTTAGTTTTTGTATGTCTGAGTGGGACGTCTCCGCCAATAGTTAGTTTTTGTATGTCTGAGTGGGACGTCTCCGCCAAACTCTTGGGAGTTATAGCGCTTTATAAGTTTTCAGCATTATTATTACATATTTAACTTAAAGAGTTAAATTTGACCAAGTTCAGAATTTTTTAAGCAGATAAATATTGGTAATAATGATTATGTTTCACCTCGGGGCAGAAAGAGTAATTTAATGTTGTTATTTTATGTAATTAGGTGTGATAAATTACATCTTGAATAGATATTGATGTTTTACTCTTCTGGCTATTCGGATTTATAATTTATCAATATATATATATATATATATATATATATATATATATATATATATATATATATATATATATATATATATAATATATATGATATAAATATATATATATATATATGCATATAGATAAAATACTGACTGCTGATTGTTGCTTTGTTTGGGAGGGGGGGGGGGGGGAGACAATGAAACCACTCCCAAGCCTTGAACCCCACGTAGAATAAGGGATTTTACTTACTGCACCCACATTCTCCTTTTCTTTCTATGTTGTTGCAAAACACATTACATAAGTTGCATGGAATGTTCAGAGTACACCAATGTTCACTGCTGTCTCTAACACAAAGCTTTCTTTTCTTTAAAACAAAACAAAATGGATCTGAGGTAGAGTCATTGCACCATATAAACCAGAGATCCCAGGTTCGAGTCTCAATGTACGTTATTGCGCTTTTATCATTAAATTTTTTTTTCCATTAAAAAAAATAATGTGTGGTTTCCCCCCCCCCCCCCCAATCGCCAATCTGCTCACTTGGATATGGGTGAGATGTTTGGTTGATGGATATCTTTGTTCATTTCATGTTACAATGCCGCACTGTGGGTTATGGTTTTGTTTTTCCGCCTATTAAATTTATTGATTATTTAAACACTATTAATAGTAAACGTCACGTCACGGTATGCTGTCTAATTGGCCAAGCAAAGGAAATATTTTTCTCACGATGTTTATCATACTTAACATAAAGAGGATCAAGAATACACATAACTTAAGTCTGTGTGCATGTGTATTGTTTGTCTTCTAAGTAATTTGCTTATGAATTAATTGCCAGATAATTCTGGTAACTTTTTTTTTGACCAAATCGCAGACTGTTGATACTTGCTCTCTTTAAACGACGATGATAACGTAATTTTTAACCGTGTCAAGGCACGGTAGTGGTAACACATTTCCACTTAGGTTTCTTTTCATGTCGTATTGGTCTGGTGTTATTTATTTATTCGTTCAATCTCACATTTATGTGTAAGCATTCGGCAATGAAAGGTAGGTGTGTGTGTGTGTGTGTGTGTGTGTGTGTGTTTCATTCTACCCTATGTGAACGAGTCAGGTGCTTTTCCAATTCCATCTCGATAAAGGCGTGCATTGGCAATTGCAATTGCTGTAGTTTCGATATCCGTCTATTTATAATATTATTCTCCACCAGTCGTTTTAATGCAAACTAGACAGAAACTGCAACTTTATTTTTCTCGGAAGAGCCTGGTTATTATTTACATTTCAAGTGACGTCGCATTTCCATACTGTGTGGATAATGATTATAAATAGATACAAATACACTGTGCTTTCTCAATAATAGCGTTCGCTGGTAATTATTAGTTGCGATTATTATGGACGAGTTCGTGGGTCTTTAAATTGATTTTTAAATTTATTATTAAATGGATTCATGGATAGCTGCTGTACCCTGGATGTTATTCTCTTGTCCTACTGCTGTGCATGGCTTTCTCGGATTATTACCACGATCAGTTAAAGAGGTAAGTGGGGTACCGTACTAAATAAGACAGAAATGATCAAGTTCACCATTGATCTACATTAGCCACCCTTGGAACCTGTCAAGATACTGAATCAGTAAGCCCCACATAGGTTGTGGGTATTTATCATTTTGACAGTAATGAGGGGCATAGCATCGCCAATTTTGACCTATGCTTTTAGGTGTTAAACGTGATCAGTAATGCCCAGGGTCTCGAACTTTGTACTATCCCATTTTCTTCCTTTTAACTGGCGCTGATATAACCTTAATGTTTTACAAGCGCCGTAAAACCCTTATAAATAAACAACAAAAAACAGGGTCTGTGGAGCTGATTGTTTTAGGTAACAGGCATGTGCTGGCGTCAGCTATGATCTGTAATGACAGAGTTGGTGGAGATGACGTCAGTCATCCCTTTGTTGTTGTTTTTATATCGCTAGTTGAGGGATTAGTTTTCACTAAATTCTTTCGAACCTACTATTGACGTTTAAGATTACACATAGTTTTGTTTGCTGGTAAGATTAATCTGTCGGGACAGGACTGGTGTTTATTGCATATAATATAAATATTGACTCAGAATGTAATTAGACTTAAACCAATCCTGATAAAATCGGGACTGTCCCAATTGGGTAATCCGAAGGGGAAAAGAAAGAAAATAAAGATAGGTCAAGGATGGAGTTCAGCAATGGTTCTCACTGAGCAAAAGCGTTGATTCCTTGGCATCAAGAAATATGGAAGACTCTTTTAGGATTTTACATTAGGATTTTCATATTCCACATTCCAATTGTCTTCAGACAAGTTAAATGAGGAAAAATAAGTTTTTGGAGTGTCCCTGTGGGGTTTCAGGTGGTGTGTTTATCATGAAGTCAGATTTCACTCTTTGCTGTGAAACAGAATTTACTCCCCGAGTTCTTCGAGGGGGCAATAGCTGTTACAAAAGAAGCAGTGAAGCAGTGATAGTCCAAGCAGGTTGCTATTTTGGGTCATGACGGTATCATGCGTTGGGGTCTTGTTTCCGCTAAATGGGTTGGTCGATATGCAGTTGTTGGCAATCCTCTTATTCCTGAAATGGTTTTTTATCTTTGCGGCTTTGTGGTCTGGTTGAATTTCGCGCGACTTATCACCTTAAGGTCTCGGATTCAAGTCCAGTGTTTTTCTTATTTTTTCGGCGCTAATTTGCATCTTGGGAGCAGACTCTTTTTAATCATCAAAATCAAATCAAAGCCTCAGTTCTGACCTGTGAGAAGATTGACATCTCTGGCTAAGGACAAAAAAAACAAAAAAAAAAAAAACAAAAAAACAGCGTATTTTTAAATTTTGCCAAGAAAACTCGTCCTTCAATTATTGGTCGATTGACTTGGCCCCCATTATGGAAACACTCTCAATCTTGTGATTTCGCAGTCCCAGGCTTTAGACTTGACAAGATGGAGAGTCCGTTTACTTATATTATTCGATCAGGGCGAATTTTCCGGCCAAAATGTTTTAAAATGTGTTACATGCTGTGTGTATTATTATTTTGTTTTATCTCCGGTGGTTTCAGAACTTCTTTTTCACCATTTTTGTTTCCGTGTCCCATACTGGGTTGCGTCTCAACCTGGTAGTAAACCATGGTGTGATCGATGTTCCCAGTGGAATTGGTTGTCGGTGTTTATTTGGAGTTTGCCTTTCAATGCCATACTAAATCTAAAAATGAAAACGCCGCGATCCTCAGCAGTGTGTTGATCGACTAATTCGAGTTCTCACTCTCCTCCCCCTCCCCCTCTTCGTCACCTCTCTCTCTCTCTCTCTCTCTCTCTCTCTCTCTCTCTCTCTCTCTCTCTCTCTCTCTCTCTCTCTCTCTCTGTGTCTTTTTTTTTTTTTTTTGTAATATTACTTTGTCTCTCTGTTTACTTTTATCCATCCATTTGATTTTTTTCCCCCAATGGCGATGATAGTAAAGTAGATATTACGTCACAGTTGCTGTCGTCCGCGATGCTGTCAAGTTTGTCTTGTTACGTCATCACATTCCTCTGTCTGTACGGATGAACGTGTGTTATAATTACACACTGCACACCTGTTACAAGCGGTTCACATATACTCGAGCAACTGTTACCTTCACTCCTCTTAATGATATCTACTGTGTACTCTAACTAGCTATTCTTCCTAATGTCAGCATGGTTGGAAACGAATCACCTTCTCTTCGGTATGGCTTTTACCTTTCATCCCTATCAATTTGACTGTTGATTCGTTGTGAATATTGTGTGTATTTGTGTACAAATTGCAGCGATGCTCGTTGTCTAGCGGGTGCGATTGTCGAGTACAGTGTTTCGTTTATAGTGCACCTAGGTTATTTCCATTGCACTAACTGATGCTACGTGAACATTGCATGCTTTATGATATAATATGTGTTTTTATTTCTTTCGTCTAGAAGTCGTTTCTGGATTTAGCACATGTGTGCAGTCGGAGAATATTATATTCTACATAATCTAAAACAGAAGGTCCATTATGAGTGGTTAGATGTGAAATACATAGCCACTGCCGCAACATTGCGGTGATGTAAAACTCCATAAGTAATGTTGAGGTAGGAATACTGTTACTGTGTAATGATGGTATTTGATTGCGTAACAGTCCTTAGCATATCGTTGTTATTATGATTTCGATTTCGATGGCTGTTGTTTGCGGTTGATGTTTGATGTTGTTCTTAAAGTGGTCATATTTCAGATATGATAATCAAATTGCATTGACGTCAAGACTGCTAGATTGAGGTTAATATGTCCGTAACTTACTAATTTTTCTCCCCAAGGTGGGTAACACCTTTTCGTGAATTATGATTTAAATGAAAGAATTCTCTTATCAATCGGTTATTCTTCTTCTTCGTAATTAGGGCAGTCGGTGCCATCTGATGAATTGTTCTAATGTTTGTGGACCGTGAAAATATAAGCTCAGTTGCCTATGTGTTGTGTTCATCGACATCTTTATTAACTCTAGAGCGGCAATGAAATAATACACTCATTAAAATAGTTGTATTCATTCACACGCATCAACTATAGCATGTCCGTTTTAAAGATTAGTTATAGAAAGAAAGAAGGGGGGTAAAATGCTTGTACGGGAGCGGCGTATCAAGTTGGTACTACTGACCTCTCAAGGGAGGCACTTACTGTGTCTTCTATCCCCTTATATCTGTTTTCCACCTTGCTTTCTGACTTTGTCTTGGGATGGGATTACTTGGTTTTATCCTGACCCTGGCCGGATATCCTAGCTGGGAGGGAAACGGTCAAATGTATGGTTTGAGTTTTGAGAGATTATATTTTTTGTCTTGTAATTGTAAACCATCTCTCTGTTATGCTGTATTGTTTTGTTTACATATTATGTATGATTTGTAAACATTTGAGTGTATTCCTCTTAGTGGGGACCGTGTGCTTTTGTCAGGATGAGGCAGCAGCCTCTTATGCTTTTCACAATACTATGTTATGACGATCGACCCAATCAGCAAAGTCCGGTCCGCATTCGTGCACCGTCGCAAACCCGCCGGGTAGCATCGTCACAACACACCGTTCGACTAGATGCTCTGCCGTCTCACAGCGGGTACATGTTGGAGGCATTTGGGTGATCTCAAACTGAGTACACTGATAGTGTGCTCTTGGAATCTACATATGTTTCCTATTTGGTCCAATTCTTCTTTGTCTTACCTTTTCATGGGTGTTTGAATTGTAATTCTAGAACTTTTAACTCTCCCATTTTCTTCCTTTTTACTGGCGCTGATATGACCTTAATGTGTTGCAAGCGCCGTAAAACTCTTAAAACAAAACTAAAACTAGTCAATACTGCCAACTTCTAAAACAAGAAAAATTGGTCCTTTGAGGCCGTGAACCGCGCTGGAATCAGTTTTGTTCCTGTCTCTGTAAGAAAGAGAGAGAGAGAGAGAGAGAGAGAGAGAGAGAGAGAGAGAGAGAGAGAGAGGGGGGGGGGCATCGTTGTTGCTATTACTATTGGTTGCTAACATAGACCTGTAAATTCTCAGTCAATTAACTGAAATCAGTCAATTCGTCAAATTCAAATATTTTTAAAAAGGAAAAAACTCCTTTTTGTCCCACTGTCAGCATCAGATTACAACCGGTCAAATGAGGTCAGTCTACGGTGCGATGGGGATGAAGAGTTGTCAAGTGCTTGTCTTATACTGATTATTTATCCATTGATTCGGGTTGTGTATGCACGTGCGTGCGTTTTATGTTTATTTGTTAATAATGTTTACCCCCAAGACTGAATTCGTTGAAACCATGCTTTCTTTGATAATTCATTTCGCGAAGTCCCAGGTTTAAGAGTTTTTGCCAAGATGAGTGCCATTTTAGTCGATCAATATTGGAAGGACGAGTTAATTTTAGATAGCTGTTTAAATTTTTTTATTTGTTTATTTTTTTTTTCATGCCGGCGGTTGTCATACGTTGGTTCCTTTAAATGTTTCTTTCCTCTAGTTTTATATATTATGTGTTCATTATAATCTACTTATTGTCGTTGCTGTAGCTTTAAATTTTAATGTTAGTATGTGTTCTGTATTCCTGTCCTGGGCATGTGTCTGGGTGGTCTTTTTAAAAATTTGTCTTAGGGCAGACACACAGATTAGATAGGTGGCTCGTGGGTTTGTTTCTCTCTCTCTCTCTCTCTCTCTCTCTCTCTCTCTCTCTCTCTCTCTCTCTCTCTCTCTTCTCTCTCTCTCCTCTCTCTCTCTCTCTCTCTCTCTCCCTCTCTTTCCCTCTCTTTCTCTCTCTCTCTCTCTCTCTCTCTCTCTCTCTCTCTCTTCTCTCCTCTCTATCTATCTATCTCTCATACATATAGCTCACACACACTTAGATACCTATCTCTCGTCTTTTTTTCTTTTTTTTTTTTTTTGGTCATTTGTAAGCGCAGATCATATGACTCTATAATAATATCTTTTTCATTTAACTTTGTGTGTGTGTGTGTGTGTGTGTGTGTGTGTGTGTGTGTGATGCGCTGTAAAGACCACAAAGAATTGTTCGTGCTGCTGGATTCCAAGATGTGGACATATTTCTTGCTGTTCACTGGAATTTGCTTTTCTAACAACCAACATTTTTTATTTAGACTGACGGCGTTCTCTTCGCAGATTATACATGTCTCGGTTTTGTTTTCTAGCGTGTCGGGTTTTATTTCTTGTATTCCTCCTGCCACCCTCAGCCCCTCATAATCTTATTTCTTGCTTTAAAAAAACGAGAACGAAAGAAATCCGAGAGAGAGAGAGAGAGAGAGAGAGAGAGAGAGAGAGAGAGAGAGAGAGAGAGAGAGAGGGGGGGGGGGTTGGGATTTTTTTAGGCAATTGCCAATATAACTCGTGCATGAATATATTATTTCCAGTCAACAAGTCAAAGTAAGTAAAATCGAAGCAAACAATAATAATAATAATAATGATAACATTATTTAAACAATTAATTAAATGTTTAATATGATTGTTTTACACTGTCCTGTGCGATATGTTTACATATGATTTATATATCTGCACTAGCCTCTAATCTATTTCTATTTTAAATACATACTACTACTATCCTATATAACTACTACTACTACTAAAGACTACTAAAACTAAACTATATACTAGAACTCTACTATCTACTACTACTCACACTACTACTACTACTACTACACTAACTATACTTACTACTACTATACTACATCACTAATACTACTACTACTACACTATACTATACTATCTACAACTACTACACTACTATAACTACATACTATATATAATAACTAATATACATATATTACTATACACTACTCTACTACTACTACTAATATACTATACTCTACTTACTACTACACTACGACTACTACTACTACTACTATCTACTATAACTCTACTACTACTACTACTACTACTACATACTACTACTACTACTACTACTACTACTACTACTACTAACTACTACTACTACTACTACTACTACTACTACTACTACTACTGCTACTACTGCTACGACTACTACTACTACTACTACTGCTACCACTACTACTACTACTAATAATAATAATAATAATGATAATAATAATGATAATAATAAACATTATAACAACAACCTACATTGTCCTAAATCCAAAAAAAAAAAAATCTTTTCTATAAACCCTCTGACAATATCCAAGTTGGCTTAATCACAGGTGATAACATCCCGTTCTCCAGATTTTAGCCATTAAAATTGATCTCCGAATTGTCTCTATTTATTGACATGATGGCGAGATCATTAGCATTTTCATGTCAATGGAGATTTCATCATTTTGCGTCATATTTTCATTATTCCTCCCCCAACACAATCCCAGTATACAGTTTACCCTTTAAATACCTTTTCGCGGGTGGTTGGATGGGAGCATCACCCTTGAATCGTATACCTATGATGTTCGCATGGGTGTACGATCCGATAGTGATGTCGTTTCTTCTTCTCTTTACTAGACTATCCTGCTTCTTTGGTTTGTGATTGTATTTTTGACAGGGGATATTTTTTTTTCTCTGTAAATCTTCTGCCTGTTTGTTCTTGGTTATTTATAATTTAGCTTATGATATCTTTAGGTTATGATTTTGATTTACATTTGTACTATTTTTGTTAGATTGCTTGTTTTTTTGTTTCAGCGGTCTCTCATATAACCTCAATTGTGTTGGAAGAGACCTAAAGCAACAAACAAACAAAAAAACAAAACCTTTTCACGTTAACACGAGAGAGAGAGAGAGAGAGAGAGAGAGAGAGAGAGAGAGAGAGAGAGAGAGAGAGAGAGAGAGAGAGAGAGAGAGAGAGAGAGAGAGTTGTTTTATCTATATATTTACCTGTTATGCATTTTCCTCAATCACAAGTAAACTAACTGAGCCAAATCAAGTATTTTTCACTCCATCATACATTTTCAGTACGTCAACCATCTCATCGTTTCAAGATGATGGGTCACATTTAGGGACTTTAAACACGCCGATGTGGCTTCTGTTGTATCATGGCAAACACAATTTATGATAGGACAGCTACTTAACTTGGAGTTTGGATGCCTGTCCTTCTACCGTGGTCATTGATACATCATACAGTAGGACGGATACATGGGAACGCCAACGATTGTAGGTTTTACCATTGCTAGCTAGGAGTGTCAAACATGGGTACTTTTTGCGCTAGTCAAAGGTATCATCCAAAGGGTAGCAAACAGTTGGTTAATTGCAACTTCGGTTAACCGCAACATTTTCGCTGATTACAAGGTGTTGCGATTATCCGGAGTGGACTGTATTATACTAATATGGATTAACTCCAGCCCCATGGCATGGTACTTAGGGTTCTGTTGAAGGAAGGACCACAACCTGTCAAAGATTTCTCTAAAAATGTCGGACAGGTTGTGGGCTATCTTATTGAAAACTTAACTGCAAGAGACAGTGGGCTGTAAAAAGTATCGAACAAAAAAGAAAGAAAAAAAAAAAAGAAAGAGTAAAACCAGCCTCATTAAGTTAGATAGCTAAATGACACGGGATCTTTCTAGCTAAACACCTTTTCGTCTTCTCGCCATCTCTTATCCCGTCTGTCCGGGTTTTACGGGAAGTTTTAGTGTCAAATGTTTTTGATGTTGGGTGTTCCAAATTAATTATTTTGCTCTTCTACGAAGCTTTTTTACTATAGGGCATTTTAACTCCTTCGATTTCTAGTCCCCTTCATTCGCAACTAACGAGCCGATTAGATTCAGTATTTTAAAAAAGTTTTTGCTCACAAAAACGTGTAATTTCGACGATCTGCAATTATCTTATATTTTTTTAAAGCCATTACCAATAACGACATAGTTTTTGCCTCTGTCATTCGTAGCCGACGTATTTTCCTTCCGAATCGAATCTCTCTCATCTAAAATTAACTGCTATCTTGTTGACGCTATGACGAAACCAAGTAACTAGTCTCGGTCTAAGCTTGTGAAGTCCGGCCTCAGAAAATGATTAAAAGTTTGGTCCGAAGGTCCCGTGGTTTTAGTCTGGGACTTGCTTAGTCAGCTCACATGAAATCCGATTTTTTTCAAGTCCTTGACTAAAGTCAAAGATAGTCAGAGATTAAGCGCTAGTCCGCGTTCATGAAAACGGCCCCTGGAAACATACATACAATTTTGCCTCCCTGGCCGTCACATGAAGGATACCATGTAGTAGTAATGTGTAGCTCTGTAGTAATATGCAGGATATTTGGGTCAGATATAAATAAAAGATAAACACGACTTAGAGATGCTGATAACAAATGATGGTGATAACTTACGTTGTTTATAGCACGTGATATCTCCATGGCGTGGGATTACCAGCGAACTCTATCATTATCCATCTATTGTGGCGTAGTGACTTCGCTTTGTAGCAAAGGTTTAAAAAAAAAAAAAGTCAAGTTGAGCATGGTTAATGAATGTCTGGATACCCCAGGACCAGCGTCTACTAAGAGAACCTCTAAAGGTGTCGTTGTACAGAACTCAAACCCCGGCATTGTGTCCTTTGGGAGGGCCATTTGTATTGTTAACACCCATTACCCCACTAGGATCAGGTGTGAATATGTACCTTGCTGTAGGCCGTGACGGATATTGATACACACACACAAAAAAAAACAGGCAACTTGCACTTTGAATGAAAAATTTGATAGCAAATATCCTGCTAAGGATTATAGGAAGCGCCCTGGAGCTCATTCAACTGGAAGAATACGCGGAAAAGCGCTAGCGAAATGTTCGTGTTTATTTTATTTTTATATATTTTACACCGGCTTAAAATTTGTGGGCTTTTAACCAAAACAATTGATTAGATAATTTTTCTTCTCTCCTGCCTTCCCTATCTTCGGTGTTTGAGGTTTTATTCAAAATATCGACTTAAGCTGAAGCTTTTTTTTTTTTCCCTTCTTCTTCCACTGCTACTGCTAAAATCCGTCGTGTGATATCTAATTTGTTTTCTGTGAATGATGGTCACGATCTTACGTGCAAACTGTATAATTACTACTGCCACTGCTAAGACTTCTTGACTTATGTGTGCATTTCTGAATTATTATTATTATTATTATTATTGAGGGGCGGTATGCTATTCATATTCATACACGTATTGCCAAACAATGATAATAATGATAATATTTATTTTTTTCATTTTGGCCAGACAACATAAAGTATAGATTTCTCTGAATGTAATAAATTTAAGCTTTTTGGTAAGTTGGGAGTCTCAAAATTGTTATGTCTGTCTGTATCTATCGATATAGTTCGTATAAATATTGTGGCCAAAACGGTCTCTAAATTTATTTATCTATCTATCAATATATTAGTACAAAGTTTCTGGCCAAAAAGTACCCTAAATCGCTTTATCTGTGTAAATCTTTCGATACATTCGTGTACGTTTCCTGGCCAAATTGGAAAATAAAGGCGTTTTGTCAGATGACGTGGGTTCCGAGATTAGTTGCGATAATCACTAAATTGTTTATCTTCGTCGTTTGCACCTACAATTACCATACTAGATTTCTGTTATGGCTATGATGACATCGCGTAAATATTAGGGTTGTTGTTGAGTACAATGATGTTGTGATCCTCGTACAGTGGTTTTAGCACATAGAGTGAATATTGCGCTAAATAAAAGCTCACATTAATAACCCATACCCCCCCTCCCCTCAAAACACACAAACAAACAAACAGAAACAAAACAAAAAACCAAAAAAACAAACAAACAAGAAACTAAAAGCACCCCGAAATAATCATTAGGCCTTATAGCACCGCTGGGTTCATCGATCTTGATAGATTTTATTCATGCAACAAAAATCTATTTTTCTATTCATTCATCCATCCAACCGCCTGTCTTGTCTATCTATCTATTTATCTATCTATCTATCTATCTATCTATCTATCTATCTATCTATCTATCTATCTATCTATCTATCTATCTATCTATCTACCTACCTATCTATCTATCTATTGAATCGTGTTGGATACACATATGGTACGAATATTGCTCGAAATGTAGCAATGTAGCAATCATGTAACACTCAGTCCTGACGATGTCTGAAAAGGCCTGAAACATCGATGTAGACTGTAGACTGACTCCAACATTGTGGTAAATATTAAAATAATATCTCTCTGTCTGTCTTGTATGTCTGTCTATCTATCTATCTATCTATCTATCTATCTTTTTTTCCATCTATCTTTTTTTCCATCTATCTGTTTATGTCCGTCAATCCATCCATCTTTTTCCTATTAAATTCGGTATCATGTAAATCGTCTCGATGACAAATCACGTATTTCGTTGCATCCTCCCAATAATATTTGTTTATGTCGCTTTAGCAATATGCTGGTAAAATTAATCGGCCAGTCAAACAAACAAATACAAACATAAAACATAAAACAAACATGCCGCGGTTAGATGTTGATGCTTAAATAAGCGAAAACAGGGTGATATGCGGGGGTGTGGCTGCTCATCGATATTTATTTTATTTATTTTTTATTTTTTTTGTGTGTGATGGGTTTATTATATGTATTATCTTTTACTGTTTTCATTGATAGTTGCTGGGAAGCGATTGTTAAAGCGTTTTGACTACAAACCTCTAAAACATGGCAACTTTAACCCTTCTTTTGTTACAAAAGGTCTAGATGCGCATTATCATCTGCTTGCCATAATTTATTATTAATCCTTCATATTTATCACATCTTATCGTCTCCCCCCCCCCCCTCCCCCAACAAAGAGATCAGTTCTTCCTATGTAAACGGTTAGTTGTTCATGCAGGTAAATACTAAGTTAAGGTTTATAGCAACTCCGTTTCATCGTTAAAGTTAAAGGGTTAATTTCACATCTGATACTGTCTCGATAAAGCGTTCTAGTGAATGAGTGTTATCAAGATGAAGATGGATGCGATTAGCTGCAGGGACGATGATGTGTAGTGAGCATCCGAGCTATGGAACAACGCGTCAAATCAAAGCGGCTAACTACCGTACATTGACACAAAAAAAAAAAAAACATTTATTCATTTATTTGTTTATATATTTGTTTTGCAATTTTGGCATTATGGCCAAAAACTTATGTTATACCTGAAAACATGTTAATCGATCACGTCTCAAAAGTGTCAAAATGGCAAATCTTTAACAAGTTGGAACGCAAGTTGTCTAGTCAAAGTTAGAAAAAGTCAGTGTACAACTTAACTCACTCAACCCTAACACCGACTATATCCGTAATTTACCCATGCCTATTTATTCATTTTTCTGAGACAAATTATAGGCGTAGAATCAAAGCTAATGTTTTTAGTTTTTATATGTTAATGATAGATGAATAAAATTATCTATGTACATGCTCATTTTCAATACATTATTTTTCTTCCAATTTTGAAAAGTAACAAAAATCTCTAGGATTGAGTGAGTTAACGGTATTAAAATTAGTGGGAATAAAAGTTTGCGAATGAATGGGTGAGAAGTGTGTGTGTATAATATTATACTACTGTCTGCAACACATGACATCTGTTTTCTTCTTCCTCTACCGTCTTGTTTTGATGCTGCTGGCATTATGTGGATCATCGCCATTCATCGAGGAGTCATTAATAATGGTAGACGGTAGGCTATGTTATATACGTGTCCGCGCGCTCCACATCGTAAATAATCCCAAGCTGTGTCAAGTCTCTTTATCTCGTATCAGCGTATTGCGTCTTCACCCGGTATACACATTGCAGAACACGAGACTTTCGCGTGTGTTTGTAAACATGCTAACATACTGAACAACGGCTTGTTTTGGCGTTTTAGTTCATCTTGAGTCGTATCTATCATCATCATCATCATCATCATCATCACCATCATCATCATCATACCACCACCACCACCACAACACCACCACCACCATTATTATTATTATTATTATTGTTGTTGTCGCCATTTTCTATTTTCTCTTAATATGACCTAGTGGTCTGAACAGCGTCTCCTCCATAACCCATGTGCTGATGTGAGTTCAAAGTATTGTACGCGATGTTTGAATTTCTGAAACCAAATCAAACTCATTGTCATTACCCCGATTATGAATATTTTATGTTGATGCGCAGAGACGTGACCAAACAACAGGGATTGCTTCATAACCACAATCCCATGACAGTTTGTAGATATTCCAAGTCTTTTATAATCTTGTATAACTTTTATTCCCTGCTCAAATATTTGGTGTGTATATTCCGCTTTATAAGTTGGCAGCTTTGATCAACTTCACATTATTTAACTGACACTGTATCAAAAGGTCGAGAGAATTGGAAATATCGATGAGAAAACTGGGATTAGGATTTATGATCATAGCAAATAGGCCCAGAGTAACATTGTTTTTAAAGATTGCATTTATATATGGATCATTGTTTTTAAACATTGCATTTATATATGGATCATTGTTTTTAAACATTGCATTTATATATAGATCTTATCCACGGTTAACTATATGCATAGTTCATGCACTTTTTACATTTTAAAAATCTAATCCTGAATAATTTATAAAATCTCCCCTCCTTTAAAACAAACAAACAAACAAACAAAACAACAAAATCCCTGATGATGTTAATTTAAAACTCTGACAGACGAGGATGCTTTCCACCAGGATAACCCTTGAAATATAACGTCCATCTAGTAAAGGGTGAAAGAAATTGATGCAAATTACCTTTCCATGTCGTTAACTCTCTCCTTACCGATCATTTTCAGTATTTTCCACAGTATTTTCCCAAAATGGCAGGCTTACCCAGCAGAAAAATTGATTTTTTAAACTCAAACAAGCTCTCTACAAAACAACTGTTCTTATTAATTAAACAAAAGATCATTCTTCAAAGTTTGTGATGTACAAAATAAATTTGAGTAAGGAAAAATGTATATTGTGTCGTAACAAATGTGACGATTTTGATATAGGTGGTAAGGAGAGGGTTAAAGCAAGACCACCTTGAGTCATCTGAAAGAGTGACAATGAGTTTGACATATATCTATTAAAAATTTATTTTTTTTAATTGTCATGAGAGATGAGATTTTCCATCCCTCTGTAGTATATGTTATAATTTAGAATCACTTACTATGTTTTTGTTACCGTTCGAGTGCCTCTCCATTGGGTAGGGTTCTTTGCTTGTTTAGAAGAAACCTAGGTGATCTCAAAATACATTTCAAGGATAAAAATAAAACATCCTTTGTAATTTTACTTCTGTTCATGATTTTGACAATTCCTCTTTGTCTTTAAAATATTTTTTGGGGGATGATGACTAACAATATATTAAAATTCCTCCATCATTCCTTTTTGTTTTTATTGAAATGACTGATCTCTATGTGTCTCAATGTCTTCATAGATCTTCTTCTGTCTAATTTCTTTGTTCTCCAGGTTACATGAAGACATAGTGGATTTTTTTGAGTACATTTCCCCCCAGCCCCAAGAACATAGGATGCGACAGGCTGTGGTGGATAGATTACGATCTGTGATACAATCCTTGTGGCCCGATGCCAGGGTAAGTGAACAAATCATTTTATTAGTCTGACAGACTCTCAATTAATTAAGTGTATTACTGTGAATACACATCAGCAAGCCCAAACATTCTATCATCATCATCATCATCATCAGCATCATCATCATCATCATCTTACACTCCCCATCGCCCCCAGCCCAGACCAGAGCCAGCATCTTTATTGTTAGTATTGTATTATTCCATGACCTCTCTTCCTCAATAAGGCTATCGTCCTCATGCCTTACCTACTGGTCACATTCCAATAGGAATTTCAATCACCTGCCAAATTTGTTATGCTCATCGCTACCAGATGTCTACTAATTAGGGATTGCCGCTATTTTGATCATGTCAGAAGTTTGTCTAATCCGGTTTTTTAATGTTTTTTTAAATTTTTTTTATTTCTATGTTTTGCTTTCCATTGCTGTCATGGTTTTTACACATTATTACAACTTAGGAGACAGATATGCCATATCTTTTGATACTCATAGATTTCCTCCATTTTTTAAAGTTCCTACTCTAGATGGGGTTTCTGACCTCCCATAATGATCAGGGAGGTCACTTCCTGTGTCTTCTATCCCTTTATATCTGTTTTCCAACTTGCTTTCTATCTTTAGCTTGGAATGAGATTACTTGGTTTTGTCCTTTCCCTTGTCAGAGTCCTTGGCTTGGAGGGAAACAGTTAAATGTATAGTTATAGTTTTGGGAGATGATATCCCCCCCCCCCCACACCCCCCTTGTAATTCAATCTCTCTGTTATGTATTGTTAGTTATATTTTCTGTTTTGGACATATTATTCTGTAAGCATTTGAGTGTATTCCTCTTGGTGGGGTCCTATGCTGGTATTGGGATGAGACTTTTAGGTGGTCTGATGGTGGGCTCTTTGAATCTACATCTGTTCCCTATTTGAACCAGTCCCCTTTGTCTTTCTTTTTCTTGCGTACCTCCAATTGTAATTCTATATTTTTTTTTCTTCCTTTG
Source organism: Berghia stephanieae (assembly GCF_034508935.2). NCBI lineage: Eukaryota > Metazoa > Mollusca > Gastropoda > Nudibranchia > Aeolidiidae > Berghia > Berghia stephanieae. The sequence goes on from NC_088366.1 coordinate 23,203,828, forward strand.
TACCGGCACTGAAATTACCTTAATATGTCGCAAGCACCGCACCGTAAAGCCCTTAAAAAAAAAACAACAAAAAACCAAAACAAATGAACCAATTTCTGACTGGCAGCTAAGTATGCTGAAATGTCTTCCTGAATATAAGCCCAATCCACCACATCATCTATGTCCAAATTTATGTCTTTTTTATTCTAACCCCCTCCCGTTCTTCATACTTACGCATTTATAATCCCGTTATTGGTCCATTTGATCTGGAGTAGAAGTCAACCCTTTCGCACTCGTTCAATTCTACTCCTCCCTAACATCATCACATTTATTTTTGCCGAGAGAGCAGTAACAGGGATGTGACTTTGACTTCACTGTGTTCATTCCCGTTTCTATAGCATTGAATGGAAAGTACTACAGTTGTTTGCTGCCCTCTTGATAGAATGCTAATCTCCCACCAAGTATTTTCTGCTAGATCGCAAGGACCTAACTCTGTCCAATCTCACAGGACACAGGGGTGGGGCAGGGGGGGGGGGAACTACATGACTACACCAAAGATAGACACCCATTGCTGGGGAGGGGATTGCTTGATCACTGAACTGTAGGGACTGTCAAAAAGCAGTGCTAGATATCTAGAAAAGTCGAGAATTGCTACTGAATCTCATTTATTTTTCCCTGTTTGGTTTCTTTTCTAACTATCGATTGTTATTTATAGACAATTAATTAAAATGTTTTATTCACTAAGGTTTTTTTCTCTTTCTCCCAAAAAATAAATTTTTCGTAGTCAAAAGTTTTTATTCAAAAAATGTAGTCTGATATCCTTACAATTTCTCCATTCTCAAGCATAGCAGAACAATGCAATTTCTCCATTCTTAAATATCACGATGCAATTTCTCCAGTCTTAAACAACATGATGCAATTTTTCCATTCCCCAGCATCATGATGTGACTCCATTATTAAGCATTTTTGTACATTTTTCTGTTCTTGAGCATAATCATAATGCAAAGTTTTACATTTAAAAAAAAGAGATGAATAAAGTGAATAAATTTTTTAAAAATTTTTCTGTGTATTTTTAACAGGTCGAAGTGTTTGGCAGCTTTAGGACAGGTCTCTACTTACCAACTAGGTAAGCATAATATTTACTGTCTACTGTCTATCCATTTCAAACACAAGGTTGTATTCTTAATTCAATGACATGCAATATTAAATTGTGTGGTTGTTTTAGTACTAGAAATATTTTTTTCTAATCTGTATTGTTGGTACCCGCTCAGCATCAACTAGATTTCCTTGCTTAAGCCTGTGCTATCTTATAATCAATGAGTTTTTGTTGTTTTTTTAAATTTTGAATTTGTTTTTTATTTTAAACATGTTTTTTATTTTTTATTTTATTTTTTTAAATAGTCTTGAATTGAATTTTTAAACTGATTCTGCGATCTGGGGTTAAAATTGACATTAAGTGGAAAATGTGTGGATTACAAAGGAGGCTGATTTGAATCCAGATTGTTGTGGATAAGAATCCTGATGAAAACACTAAAATGTTTTATTGTGATCATGAGGAATTTAAAGGGCTTTGTCCCATGTAATGCTGTCACTGACAGCGCTTTAAAAAAAAAAAAGAAGACGATTTGAAAAGGTTATTAAATTTTAATTTGATTCCCTTAAACTCTAGTTTTGTCTCTGTAGAACAAAATGAAAATGAAAATACAGATAGCATATTTATTATTGATTCTTGCAGGTCTGTTGTTTGTTGTTGTGTTTGGTATTACCATCGTCATTATTATTGTTGTTACTGCCAAAGAGTAATATATTCCAATGTTTGTTTCAGTGACATCGACTTAGTAGTATTCGGCAAGTGGGACTCTTTACCATTATGGACACTCTATGATGCATTAATCAAAGCCAAGGTGGCAGAGGCTTCATCCATCAAAGTTCTAGATAAGGCCTCAGTAAGATCCTTCATTTGCCTTTGGCTATAGATGTTTTTTTGTTGTTGTTCTTTACATGATTATAAACCACCATCAGGCCAACCAATTTCCTCAGTTCCTGTATGTGTCAGACTTTTTAAAAATCAAATTATTTTTTTAAGAAGGCAATAACAAATTTAAAAAATAATAATAAAATCATTTTAGAATTGGAAACAAATCTTGTAATATTTTTTTATCAAGATTTTATGGTTAGGGCTAACTTAAACTACAGTTTTAAATCTCTCTATTGACATTTAAATAATAAAATGAGAACAAATTTATTAATTATAGAGAGACTTGATTGGCTATTTATCACTGAAACATTTACATTCAGCTAGAAGCTACCTAAACTTTTTAATTCATTTATTTCTATTAACCATGTCTATTATCCAAATCATCAAATACATTTCAATTTTACTGTTTTCCAGGTTCCAATTGTAAAATTGACAGATTCAGAGTCGGAAGTTAAGGTGGATGTCAGTTTTAACCTGGACAACCAAAACTATGGTGTAGAAAGTGCCAAGTTAATTCAGGTTGGTTAGTGATGTAACATGATAGTGTTCTTTCTATTAGGTACCACTTGATCGGTTACTGCAGCTTTAGAACAGTACGTGCTTCGTTCAGATGTACCACTCATTTATTGACGAAATAAAGTTATGAGGGATTTTTTTTACTCTGAGTTACAAAGCATATGCGTTATCAAATGGTTTTTATTTTGTTTTCCTTGGAAACAAATTATAAATTGAAATTTTGTTTTTATAGCTGGGTTTTTTGGATTTTTTTATTTACTCCTCCATCCTAAAGTATTTAGTAAATATTCTTTCAAATTAGATTCTTATCATTCAGATTCAGATTTTCTCTCTTCCCTGCCAGTTCTTTTTCTCGATTAAGAAGTATTTAAGAAAATCTTAGTGAAAAATTTGTCTAAACTATTGCTTTCTTTTTTAAACTCATAAATGTTAATGTGACCAATTCTGAACTTTAAAATTATTTACAAAGCATTTTGAAGTGACAATTCATACTATATAAAAGGGATAATATATATTTTGTTAATAAAGATATAGTGAAGTTCCAAATCTTTTGTAAAGAAGATTCAAACTTTTTTGTATATTTTTGTTCAGCTTTGTTGAATTTTTATATTGACTTTTCTTCCAATTGAAAAAAAAAATTGTATAATGTATATATATTTTACTTTCAGGAATTTCTGGCCAAGTATTCCTGCTTGAAATATCTAGTGCTAGTCCTCAAGCAATTCCTCCTCCAAAGAGATCTCAATGAAGTGTTTACTGGTGGTATTTCATCTTACAGTCTTACCCTTCTAGCCATTAGTTTTTTACAGGTAATAATAATAATAATAATTATAATAATAATAATAATATGCCCAGTTTATCGCCATGTATAGTTGGGCTTTATCACAAACCAGTTAATATGATTGTTTGGCATGATTCTCATTAAAGAACTGCGTGGCTCAGCGGTGTGGTCTTTGCTTCGTACCCAAAAGGTACCGAGTTCAACTACCCTGCTGTCCTGTGTGGCCTTAAGCAAGTCACCTCGCCCTAGCTTACTTTGTGACACTGCACTGCAAAGGTTGTTGATTTGGCAATATCTGGAGATCAATTTAAAATAAATACTAATACAAAAATGGACTATTTATAAGTATAGAAATGACATTTGCTTGTCTCAGGATTATGCTTTGTTGTTAGCAAATTAAAACAAGGAACAGAAAAAGTTTTAAATCTGGATTATACTATATAATAGTCCAAAGACACTGCTGTCTTGGGTCATGACGGTATTGTACACTAGGATATCCCGTTTTAGCTCTTTAAACAGTTGGCCGCTTTGTCATTAATATTGTTGTTATCTCTAATCCAGAGCCTTTTGAGCTTGTGCTCTTTGGTCAAAGGCCATGTGGTAGTGAGTGGAGGTCTTTTTCAGTTGTTCTGATGTGCTTTAAAGAGTTTTGTATTGGCGCATGTTGGGAGAAAAGGAGAAAAAGTTTTCAGAAGTAAAACTATTACTATGGAGGCACAAATTAAAAACAAAACCAAAAGACATTTACGGCTCACCCATCTTTGATTTACTAGTCAATTAGTATTACATGAAATGATTTTGTTTTGACCTTTGTCCTTGTAGTTTTCATAATTTCTCTCTCTCTCTCTCTCTTTTAGCTCCATCCACGAGACGACCCTTTAAAGCCAAATGTAAACTTGGGTGTTTTGCTAATTGAATTTTTTGAGCTTTATGGACGTAACTTCAACTATTTGAAGACTGCCATCAGAATTAAGAATGGTGGAGCATATCTTCCCAAGGATGATGTCGTAAAGGAGATGGAAAATGGTCATCGCCCATCACTTCTATGCATTGAAGACCCTCTCAAGGCTGGTGAGTTGATTCAAAGTTATGATTTGGATACAAGTTGCTTTTCTGTGACATTTTGAAATAAAAACTGAAGGGCATTATAATTCAAATTATTTTTAATTTTCAGTTTTTAGAGAGATATGTGTCTATGTCTTAAAATTAATTTTTTTTCCTCCCAGTATTTTGAGCACACTCAAGAAAGGGTCTATCATTTATCATGCAATTCTTTCATCAGTGTATAATATGATTTTTAATTCTAGGCAGCATTCGGCTCACTCGTTTCTTTTTTATTTTGATAGGTAATGATATAGGAAGGAGTTCTTACGGTGCAATGTCTGTGAAAGATGCCTTTGGATATGCCTTCCTTGTACTTAACCATGCAGTCAACCCTTGCAATGCCCACCTACTTCAGGATCATGAAAGGTAGACACTGTACATAATATAAAAATTATTTTAAACTTTACCTTAATGCTCTATCCATTAAATGTTGTAGCCTGACAAAAGATGCCCAGAATTGCAACAAAAAAAAAAAATGAAGTTAGAACAAAAATACAGGTCAAACCGTACTGAATAAAATACAGTTTAAATTTTCAAAATATCTTTATTAGGAACAATAATCCATTTCCTTCTTTTTACTCATATCTTGGAAACAGTCAGTGTGACATCTGGGTATCAGACAGTCACACATATGTATGCGATGCAGTCTTGGAAAACTATGAGATATCCCTTCCATATATTCACTTATTGAATTGTTTATATGGGGAACAATGATCTCTCGTTCTCCTTTTCTTTTCAAGTTAAGGATGAACAAGCCAAATTGCAGTGTAGAAGAAGAGAGAGAGAGGGGAGGAAAATAATAATAGTCAGAACATATTTTTTTTTAGTGATTTTAATCTCATGAGACACTTGAAGCTAGAGTTCATCAAGGAAATTTTAGCTTGAAGCTAATTTGCCCTTGGTGTTCTCTTGATAGTTCTGGCCTTTTTCATAGATTTATCCATCAGACTGATTGGTTTGTTGGACTTTCCACCCTTGCAGCGGGTGGTTGGATGGGAGCATCACCCTTGAATCGTATACCTATGATGTTCGCATGGGTGTACGATCCGATAGTGATGTCGTTTCTTCTTCTCTTTTTACTGCCTATCCTGCTTCTTTGGTTTGTGATTGTATTTTTGACAGGGGATATTTTTTTTCTGTAAATCTTCTGCCTGTTTGTTCTTGGTTATTTATAATTTAGCTTATGATATCTTTAGGTTATGATTTTGATTTACATTTGTACTATTTTGTTAGTGTTAGATTGCTTGTTTTTTTGTTTCAGCGGTCTCTCATATAACCTCAATTGTGTTGGAAGAGACCTAAAGCAACAAACAAACAAAAAACAAACACCCTTGCAGAATCCTAAAAGTTTGGATAGAATGTAATATATCCAATTTAAATATGAAAGTCTGTTTTTAGATTTTTCTTCCTTTCGTTTCAAATAACCTTAGTAGAATCATCCATTGAGTTGTTGTTAAACATTTTTTATACTCTCGTTTTTAGTATCCTCAGTAGAATAATCCGTGTCACAGAGGATGTGGTAGATTACAGAGAGTGGGTAAGACAGAAGTTCTTGATACAGCAGCCGCCACCAGCAGTTCCCAGCTCTCAACCAAGTGCCATATCTAGTAATATTAAGGAAAATAATGAGGCAGAAGAAGATGAAGATGATGATGGGGAGGAGGATGATGAGGAGGATGAAGATGACGATGATGATGATGACGACGATGTTGATGAAAGTGTTGACATCCAAGTTTCCTCCCACAATCCTGACGACTTGTCTGAAGAGACAGAGACAGTTGTTCTGCAAGCATCCTCCAGTGATAGCCCTACTCCCCCATCTTCCAGTTCAGTGAATGTTGCAAAGAAGCTGGCCATCTCTCGTAAAAAGAAGGAAATCACATACGCTGCTATTGCATCTGGGAAAGCTGAAGCCAAGTAAGTCATATGAATAATTATGCTAATAATAAAATCAATAATAATGATAACAATTATAAAATATATATATGACTGAGCATTCACAATATGTAATGAGGACTGTGTTTGACTTGACCTCGGAGTCCAATAAAACAGGTCATCACCATACATTCACACTACATTCAATAAAGAGCATTTTGTCACATTACAGACATTTATGATGGTCCTTGAGTTTGGTGTACATTAAACTATATTAGATATACGGCATCAGAATCATGCAGCTATTTTTTTTGGGATGCTTAAATATGGCTAACCTCTTTTATCAAACTTGGGTAGTAGATTAATAGAATAATGGTACAATATTTCTGATTCTTTTGATTCACATTTAATGTGTTGTCTTTAACATTGATTAATCCGGGTAGAAAGACAAAGAGTTGAAACATGTGACTACAAAATCACAAATTATGAACCAAAACTAGGCTTTGATGAAGAACCATTTTTGTATGGCCTTTTATCCCATTGAAAACTGAGGTGGGCAATGCTCTTCTGATGGAGTTAATAGATAGAACGAAGTTGACGTCACTCAGGTCTTTGTTATTGTTTTTTGCCATCCGCGTTTATGAGTAATTCTCACGAAACTGTATTTACCAGACTATAAACATTTCAGGCTACACACTGTTTTATGTGTTAGTTATATTTCCGGATGGCAATGTTGTGAGTTTCTTAGCCATCTGCACACTATCTATAACATTGTCTTGAGCTCCGGTCACAATAATAGTGTACATATTTTTGTTCCACAATAATAGTAGGTATTTAGAAAATGTCTACTGTGTGCAATTCCATATGGGGACCAGTAATAGTTAATAGTGGTGCTGAGAAAATTTATTTCTTTTAATACAGATAATATTGTGCGGCCATGTGGTCTTGTGGTATGACACTCGCTTTCATGTCAGATTGTCCTGGGTTTGAGCCTCGTTCTGGGCATAGTTGAGTACTTTGAAAAGGCTCTTTACTCACATTCTCTCAGTGTACTCAGGTGTCAAAAGAGTACCTGGCCGTTAAGAGCGTTGTCTCTGTTGGAAAAAATTGTAATATCGCCTAACAGGCGTATGTCTCGTTCTACATGTTGCTGTTTGTCAGGGACCCTTTGTAAAGTACTGAGCACTTTAGTGGATATTACGCTATATAAATGCTTTAGTTTTTTAAATTCTGCCTCTCTCTCTCTCTCTCTCTCTCTCTCTCTCTCTCTCTCTCTCTCTCTCTCTCTCTCTCTCTCTCTCTCTCTCTCTCTCTCTCTCTCTCTCTCTCTGTCTCTCTCTCTCTCTCTCTGTCTCTCTCTCTCTCTCACTCTCTGTCTCTCTCTCTCTCTCTCACTCTCTGTCTCTCTCTCTCTCTCTCTCTCTCTCTCTCTCTCTCTCTCTCTCTCTCTCTCCCTCTCCCTCTCTCTCTCTCTCTCTCTCTCTCTCTCTATCTCTCTCTCTCTCTCTCTCACACACACACGCAAAGACAACCACACACAAACATTAAACTTCCACCAAAATAAATATGTCAAACTTTTATGTCTTTATTTGTTATCGTTTTCCCTTTTAAAGATAGAAAAATGTAATTGGAATTTTTGCCTTATCATTACAGGGCAGCTGCATCAGGGGACACTCCCAAGCCAGAGGCTGTTCCCTTGCCTCCAGACGGCAGTGTGGAGAATGAAGGCAGTGATGTCAGCTCAGGGTATAAATCATCTTCCAGCTCCAGGGCTGGCTCAGATGGAGCCGCAAGTGATACTGTAAGTTCTTACAAACTGTTGAACTGTTATTATTGAATCCTTTCAGCAAATTACTGAATTTCTTTAAAAGGATCATTTACTCCTATTATACGTTTAGTTATTTACTGTGCTCTGGGCGAAACTTGGAAGATATTTAATTAATTTTCTATGATAAAGAATTTAAATAGTGGAAAATGCATTTACTTTACCCAAAAAAAAAGATTTTTTTTAGCAATTGTCCACTACCAAAAACTGTTCACATATATAACCTTGATAATGAAATAGAATGAAAACAAAATTTAAATAATTATTTATTCTACATTTCTATATTGACTTTCTCATACTATTTTTTAAAAATCTCTTTCTCTCATTTTCTTCACCAGGATTCTGAGCGTGACTTGGACGCTATAAATGTGCAACATTCAAATTCTACAAGCCAGGAAACTGGATATCACCACCCCCACCACAATCATCGTGCTTCAAATAACCATCACAACCACCACCACCACCAACATCACAATCATCATCACAATTCTCCTCATCGTCACAATCCACCATCTGCGGCACCATCTAAACCAGTCAGATCCAGTAGTGGGGGAGGAAGCAATAATAGAGCCAACCAAATCATTAGCCAGGAATTTATACGAAGCAGAGATACAAATAGATCTTCCCTACCTCCATCTGGTCAAAATGTCACCAGTGGCAAGCCTTCTCGTGATAATAGCAATAGCAGTGTTTCTTCTTCCCGTTCTTTCAATGGCAGCAGTAATGGTGGTGGCAGTGGAAACAGCCACCACAATGGCAATGCTAGTGGCAATGGCAATAATAACAACAGTAGTAATAGTGTATATTTTTATTCTAATTCTGTTGGACAAGGAAATTACAACAGCAGAGCTGTTGGTTCTCCTACGTCTTCATCACCGTCTCCCAATTCCGCCCGGTCACCATCTCTCCATCATGTAAATGAAATAATACATAATGGTAGTAATCAACTATCCACTTCAAATACTTCATATTATCCTCCTCATCATCATCCCACTGCTCCTCCTCATCAGCACCATCCTCATCATCATCATCCTCATCATCATCATCACCCTCACCACAGTCATCAATCGTCATCCCCCTCGCCACAGCAACAAATGTCCTCATCACATCAGTCCCTTCATAGTAACAACAACCCGTCTTTACACCACCGAGCCACTTTAAATTCCTCTTCAACTGCTATGACCACCCACAACAGATCCAATAGCCGAGACGGTCACCACAGTAGTCGTGACCGTGACCGCTATGCCACCTATCCAGGCCCCATGTCTTCATCCTCTTCACGACTCCCACCATCCTCATCTCCTCATCAACACAACAAGCCACCGGTGGCGCCATACTCAGGGGGATCCTCTTCTCAACATAGCAACAATAGTGGTGGTAATGGTAATAATCCCATGCGTCCTCAGAGTAGCGGTGGGAATAGCAAAAACCGAAACAGCCGCCATAATGGCAAACAACGCCATAAAGCGGCTAGATGAGACTGGTTTTTATTGGTTGTGTATAATTTGCACATTGTGTTTTGTGCCATTTTTTTTAAAAACCAATATTTAGCTCAGGGCTTTAATTCAAAGACAAGCTGTCTTTGTCATGATTTCATCAATCATCTGTCATATGTATATAAATGCACCTATATTTTATTTGGGGCTAATATTTAGTCAGGGAAAATTCAGGGAAATTAATGCAATCCAATAACTTGTTTGTTTCTAAGGTGTTTTCGGGGTCTACTTTTCTTCTTCTTCACTATTGTTATTACTATTATTATTATTATTATTATTATTATTATTATTATTATTTTATTGTATTTGTTTTTATTTTTATTATTATTATTATTATTATTATTATTATTATTATTATTATTATTATTATTATTATTATTATTATTATTATTATTATTATTATTATTTGAGGCTAGAAACTGAAATCCATATTCAAAATTCTCGACAAGTGATAAAAGTGATAACGGATTAAGAGGTTGCCCAAAAAATGCTGAAATATTTGGGGTTATTTAAATGTTTTTTTTCCCCCTCACCAGGCAGACTAGATCTTTTTTTAAAATATATTTTTATTTATCTTATAGATATGTAAATGTGATTCGAAAATGAAATTTATAAAGATGGAAGATGTAATTGAACACTAAATAAACCTTTTAGACTGTTTTCAACAGATTGCTTATTTAATATTAATACACTTTTCAGTCTTTATATTGATAAGCTATTTTTAGATATTGTGATAAACTGTTGTAGTCCCAAACCATCACATCCGGTGATAAAGGTCCACTGACATGTCTCTTAATATTTTGAATATGGAAGATTATTCCCTAGATCCATTCTACAGCCGTTGAAATTAATGATCTGTATAATTCAGGATGACAATGAGAAGGGGGGGGGGGATGGTTTGTGTGGTGCAGAACTTTTTTCCCCCGATGGGTGATTAATATAATATATGATCTTAGGTCTCATTTTATTGCTTCATATGTTTCTCTTTAAGTGTGTATAGTTAATGTGCATCCTGCAAAATAAAATTGAATTAAAAAAAGAAAGGCAAGATGCATTCTCTGTGAAATATAATTTTTAAAAGATTAGCATTTGATATCGGGATATGTTCCAAGCCATGCTTTAACAAAATAAGTTCCTTTATTTTTAACTCCCATTTTATAAACAGTTGTATTTGTTTCTTTTCTTTTTGTTATTATTTTTTTTTTTAATTATTTTTCTCTGGGGTTTTTTTTTATTTTTGTTTTAATCAGGAATATTTACATTTTCTGGTCAAATCTCACATAAGATTATTAATAAGTTGTTGCTCATGTTGTCATATTTATGCATGTTTATTACAAAAGTCCAAGTATTTATAGTATATAATCTGTGTTGGATAAGGATATTTAAAAGGTAATCAAATTAATTTTTTTTTTTTTTAATAGCTTTAAAATATAGTTTAAAACAAAATCTTAGAAAATCTTTCAGAGTGATCACAACAAATTTGTTCATCTTAAACCGAAAAAAAAAAATTATCTGAATAAGAAATAGTATTAGCTTTATGAAAATTTAGATGACCAAAAGGCTTATTTTACTTCCTTGTGTTCTGACCTGATTAATGGTCAGTGCTCTCAGATCTACTTCTGATCTCTGTTTAACCTGACCTCTTTATATTGTATTGGGTTGTTTTTTTTTTGTTTTTTTTTTTATTTCGATGCTTTTTAACTTGATCTAAACCTTTGTCATCTTCTTTCTTTTTACTTCCGGGCACTGAAATGACCTAAAAGTGGTAAAGCCCTTTGAACAAAACAAAACAAATGCCATCAAATAAGTATTAGATCTAGTCTTCAATATAATATTCTTATTCTTATTTTTTTTAATTAAAAAGCCATTCAGATATTACTAGGATTGAACCTGGTCATTACTATAATCACAACATTTTAACTCTTTGCAGTTCAAGATAATATTTTGTTGGGACCTTCAAGATACGGAGAACTGAATTTTTAAGTTTAAATTATAAAATTTGATTGAGAATAATTTGTTTAATTAAAATGAATGCGTGTCATTTCATGAACTGCAAAGGGAGCTAAAACGTGATTATAGTGATTTTGAATTTAGATTCAATTTTCAGCATAAATTCTATCCTGACATGATACTGTTTTGAGACAATTGGTCACATATGTCTGTGGTGGCCCACGTATAAGTGCTGGAAAACAGGGTTGTATGAGAAATAGGTGAAAAATTCACAACAGGTATTTAAAACTTTTATCTCAATGTATTCCTTATCAAAAGAGGTCATTTGAAGAAATAAACTGCAAAGTGGTCAGAAAATAATTCTGTTGTATCTGATTATCTAAGATCTGATCATTTGACATGCAGTTGGACTTCCTACTTGTTTTATCCTTCTACGAGGCCAATGAAGAAAATCCTACTTAATGTTAATGAGCGGGTAGTTGGTGGGATCTTCTGGTAAGGTCCTCTCTTTATGTTACGTTCTCTTAGTGCATGTATAGCTTAAGAAAGCGTTGCAAGTACCATTAAGCTTCTAAAACTAAAGTTAAACCAAACTATCTTAGGGAAGAATTTTAATCGGGTTTTAACATCTTATTATATGCTTACCTTTCCTCTCCTCTCAGCAGGTAGCATAACAATTATTTGGGATTTTTTGTTGTTGTGATTTAAAGATGTAAAGTCACTTACTTGTGTATTAAGAGACCCCTGGAATTTTTATTTTTATTTTTCAAGTTGAAATGGCTCATCTAATAACAAACAAAAGTTAGCCATTTTGTAAAGTAAATTCATTTCAGTTACTTTGAAAAGGGTGTTAAAATTTAAAATGTTCCTTGTTTTTGTGGTTTTTTTTAAATTTTAAATGTCAGACCTAAAAATAAGAAACTATTTTGTCTAGCCCAGTTACTACACCGAAGTAGTCAATTTCAGATATTATCATTAATAATATTGAAAATGCAAAAAAAAAATAATTATAAAATCAAACTTATAATCCACCTAATTAATGGAGATAAAATATGTTTCTTCTAAATGAATATTCAAGATACTCATAAGTTTGTTAAATGGATAGATATTTTTTGACTTTTTAAATACCACCCACGAAGTTTCACGCTGAAATTTTTTGGCAGTTGTACATTACATCTGGCTTGTCTCCTGTTTCATAACTTGTTCCATTATGTTGATTTTTTCCTCTCATTTTACATCTGCCTTAGTTCCTGCTTACCTGTCCAAAGCATTAATCCAGTTTTACAAACAGACTTAACTTGAAATTTAAATGTGATATATATATATATATATATATTTGTATATTTGTTGTTAGCTGTCACTATATTCTTAACCTATAGGTGGGAGATTCCGATTATTCAATCATTTGTGAGGCTGGCTCAGAAAACTCAGGAAGATGTGGCACGTTTGGATTCGAGATATGAGCCAAAATCAAAGATAAAGAGTTTCCCAGAGTTACAAATTTTATTCATGAAAAGAAATCATAACTTGGGCTCTAGTAGATATAGAAAGAAAATTTAAAGTAGTAAATGATCAGATAGATGTAGTCTACACCATTTCATACATAACTCAATTTATGAAATTTGCGCATCTTTCCAGGTTTTCTCAGCTAGCCACTAATTTATCGCTAAAATGGAATTAACATTTTTACTATATTTGACAAGAGATTGGATTGTTAGAAAAAAAAAATTATCACAATTGAGAGATTCCAATTTGGTAAGAGTTCTTAATTGTTCATCAAAATTCTAACTGGCAACACCTGCAGTATATCTCAGGATTATATCTCAAGATATTTCTCTCTCTGTAATGTTGATGCACATTCCTCTCATGTCGAGGTTTAATTGACCTACAACAATATTCAGATATTTGGATCACACAGTTATTGCAAGATATTAGACTTAAATGAACTAGAACTCATTCAAATTATGGTATGAATTCATTGCTTAGAATTGAGTTTCTTCATTATTCTGGAGAAGCATATTATTTCCTTTCAACTGCTCCTTGGTCTGTTGTATGGAAACTGGTTTGAAACCTTTGTTTGCAACAATCAGCTTTGATTTCCATCTCTACCAACCGATCGTCCAGCCTCATTCATAGATGGTGGTTATTCATTTAAGTATTTCTGAATTGGAAACCTTGATATTATCATTTTTTAAAAATCATTTTGACTGAAGGATCAGTATTCACCATTATTAGGGATTTTAGTATTGTAAAAAATAATTACGCATACTGTAACAATTTTACAAATGGATTGTATTTTTATATTATTATACGTGAAGAGATGGTGAGATTTTTTTCCAAGTATTAAGTTATAACATATTCTGGTCCAAAGTATTTCATCAAAAGACTCATCTGGATTAAATTGATTTTAAAATTCTTGGCTTTTTGGGGATTTAAAAAAAATAATTTTTTTTTTAATGTCTCAAGTTGCCAGTACTTGCTGTAGCAGACAGCTGCATTGGTCCTGAGCTTTTGTATGCAATGGTCACAGCCTGCCTCTTAATACTTCCATTCCTCTTGACGGTTCAACCTTGTTACTCTCATGATGAAAGATTCTTACTTACCACTGAACCGAATTTGTTTGCAATTCATTTGTTCATAACCCCTCATCTAAAGATGTGCTCTATTTCCACTTTGCATTTGCCATCAAGTGTGTAGTTGAATCAAAGTCTTTCATTTCTTCTATGACAGTCAAATGTTCCATGAACAATTAATTCCTTTTCAACATGCAAAAAATAGTGTTTTTGTTTTCAATTTATTCATAAAAATGTTGCTTTGTTATTAAATTTTGCATACATTTGAAATATTGAAAGAGTATTTTAGGATGAATGAGAATAAAGACATGGCGGCCAACTGTCCTGATAAAACGGGACTATTCTGATTTGGCAACCTGGAGGAAATTATTTTTTGAAAAGAAGAGTTTAAAAAACGGACTGTTCACATGTATGAAAATGACCCTTGCATGCCCCGGGATTATATGCTTGTTAAAACAAGGTACAGAAAAGGCTCTACATCTAGATTAAATTATATTATAATATTCCAAACATGCTACTGTTTTTTTTGGGTCATGGCAGTATTGTGCGTTATCATGTCCCAATTTATCTCTTTAATAAGTTAGCCGCTATGTAAGAATGTAAATAACAATTATTTTAATACACTGAAATGATAAAATGTTCATCTGTTTGAAATGCCGCCATAATCTTAATTCATGTTGACAGCCTCTTCCTTGTTTTTTTTTTTTAAAACCTGTACATTACTTTTTGTTGCATATATGAATATGTTCTTGATGTACAAATTGGTCTTTTGAAATATGCCAAATGAGAGAGAGAAAGAAAATATTGCAATGTTGGAAGAATTTTTGTGGATGGGTTTTAAAAAAAAAAGTAAGTCCAAAAAGATATGGATTTTGATTTTGTTTTTTTTTTTCTTCCTCCAAATGATATCTGAAATGTGTTTATGTACATCTCATGTTAGTAGTCTGTGGTCGGCTTTTTGTAACAGAAGGGAATACAACTGATATGCTGTGTGACCTTGGAAAGTCATCTCATCCTTGGTCATTTTGATGTGGAGCAACGCAACTGATGCCTCTGTCATGTCTGTCTTCCCTTCAAATAAGACAATTACATTATTCAACATTGGAGATGAAGCAGGGAAGTTTATTTTTAAAGTTTTTGTTTTATTATAAGTTTGAGTGAATGTATTTTATAAAATAAATTTCTCATTTCATAAGATAACGCAAAATGATTTTAATGTAATTTAGAGGATTCAAACGGAGAGAATATATTAACTCATATCAAGTCTACCATGATTAAAAATTAAACAAATTTTTTTTTTTATTATTTTCCATTCATATAAACCTGAGGGAGTTTAGCAATGACTTGAGTCCTTTAATTTTTCCATTCACACCAGTTTATTTGGCAAGCTTATCCAATGTCTTTGCTTTTCCAAGAGCTCAGTGTATCTCACATATCTTACACGTCCTCAAGGAATAAAGTACACTGTTGGTTAAATAGTCATATGTGCATAGGTCGTTTTTATTAACCATTCTAAGGTAAGGTGTCTGAAACATATAAATAATCACATTCCCTCATTGTTAGTTTTATCAAATTAAGCGCTCTTCGGTTATAATAAAAGAGGAAAAAGAATAGAATAACAAATAGACTATTCATTTAAATTAATCAGATAAATGGGGTGGGGTTCCCGGCCTCCCATAGTGGGCAAGGAGATACTTGCAGTGTCTTTTATACCCCTATTATATCTGTTTTCCAATTGCTTTCTGTCTTTGTCTTGGAATGGGATTACTTAGTTTTGTCCTGACCCTGGTCGGAGTCCTTGGCTGGGAGGGAAACAGTCAAATGTATGGTTATAATTTTGGGAGATGATATTTTTTTCCTTGTAAATCATCTCTCTGTTATGTACTGTTATTTTTTACTTTTATCATTTGATTTGTAAAATTTAAGTGTATTCCTCATAGTGGGATTGTGCTGGTGTCTAGGTGAGACTATTAGGTAATCTCAAACTAAGTACACTGATAGTGTGCTCTTGGAAGCTACATCTGTTCTCTATTTGAACCATTCCCCTTTGTCTTACTTTTTCCTCAAGTCCTTTTAATTGTACATCTAGAATGTTTTTCTTATCAAATTTTCTTCCTTTTTATTGGCACTAATATTTGCCAGCGCCGTAAATCCCTTTAAACAAACAAAAACAAATTAGATTTTTAAAAATGATTTCGTCACTTTAAATGGAAATGTACATTTTAATCAGACTTCACGTTATTTGTTTAAATCAAAGTTCGATTTTTTGTCTTGGTAGAATTTACTCACTGCATAAAATTAACTTTTTAAAATTCAAAGAAAGAAATGTGTCATTTTAAATAAGTTGTGTGTTTTTTTAAATTTTATTATTGTGTCATTCATAAATCTTACATCAGCAACCAATGTATTACTGAATAAATAAATAAATAATCAAAATATTTAAAAGATTACAATAATATTTTTTTTTAACTAACAAAAATTGAAAGTATTGTGGTACAAATTATCAGAAGACAAAATATATTCTCACCTAGTTATTTAATTGTGATGTTTGTTTTCTCATTCAAACCACTATGTTTATTTAAATTGTAAGTTTTAAGAATATATTTTGATTTATGATAAGAACATATATTGGTTTGGGAAAAGAGTAATGCAAAAAAATGTTTTTTTAAACTCAGTTTATGATCGAATGTTGTGAAACTGTAGATTGTGAATGTTGTGAAACTTGCTATTTTGATTAAGATTGTAAAGGATATTATTCTGTGTTGTCGAATGGAGACCGATTTTCACATTGTTAATATTTTTTTTTCCATCTGTGATTTATAGAATCTCCTGCTCATTTCAGTACTGTGTTATGATTTAAGGTTTCATTTATGACATTATTTTTTTTGGTCTTTTGTTTTAAACTAAGGTCACAGTATTTTTTTGTTTTGTTTTGTTTCTTGTTTTTTAGTTTGTTTTTTGTTTATGTTTTTAACATTTTATAAATTGATTTATATAACTTAAAGCTTTGATAAAGTGATGTGAGAAAGCAGGTTTGTTAAATGTGATATACAACACATGTCTTTTCCCAACGTCCAATTTGACCCCTTTCAGTACTGGATTTGTCACGTTCCAGATTTTTTTCTTTTTAAAAAATAATCATCTCCATGGTTGTAGGGGAGGATAGACTGGAAGGTCGTTGGCGATATTTAACTGGGAATGTCAAGCTGAATTAAATTAGTTGTTAAAAAAAAAAAAATAAATAAAAAAGGAAGAAAGAAAGAAATACCACTTATATTCTTCAACTGGACTCAACAATCCTGACCTTAGGGTTTGATTAAAGATAGAGAGTAATGTGTTTGTGATATATAGAATAAATGAACTTAATATTTTTTGTGTGTGTTTGTGGGTATTGGGGAAGGAGGGGGGAATAGCTTCACTTTTTCTTTGATTGTTTTGCCCCTCTTCTTCCCCTCTCCAACCCCCTTACTAACAGCATGTGTAATTCAACATTTTGGTCTGTATTCTGTTTGTTTGTTTTTTTTAAAGTTCTCACAAGCTTGGACACTCTATTGGATTCTTAATAATGAGTGCCTTGTCTTTGGCTACTCATTTTCTTCCTTTGAGCTTGATAATTATTTCTGTGAATACTAAGCTCCTAGAAGTTGAATCGAAAACTTGTCTTTGACCAGTCTGTCCATGCAGCAGTAACTGGATAGTGGCTCTGTTATAACCGGCTGAGAGCTCTTTGTGGGGGACTGGCATCTAGTACAAATGTCTGGGTGGGGTTCCCTACCTCCCCTGGTGGGCAGGGAGGTACTTGCTGTGTCTTCTATCCCCCCTGTACCTGTTTTCCAACATGCTTTCTGTCTTTGTCTTGGAATTAGATTACTTGGTTTTGTCCTGGCCCTGACTTGAGTCCTAGTTGGGAGGGAAACAATCAAATGCATAGTTATTGTTTTGGGAGAGGATATTTTTTTCCTTGTAAATCATCTCTCTGTTATGCATTATTATATTTGTTATTTTGAAAGTATAATGCAAGCATTTGAGTGTATTCCTCTTTGTTGGATCTTGTGCTTGTATCCGGATGAGACTGAAAGGTGATCTCAAACTAAGTACTTTGGTGGTATGCTCTTGGAATCTACATCTGATCCCTACTTGTTCCCAGTTCCTCTTTGTCTTACCTTCTCTTAGGCGCTTTAATTGTACTTCGAGAATGTTTTTACTATCCAATTTTCTTCCTTTTTACTGGCGCTGGTATGACTCAAATTTGTTGCAAGCGCCCTAAAACCCTTAAAAACAAAAACAACAATGGTCCAAATGGTACATTGCAAGCCATTACCTAGGAATTGTTTCAATTAAGTGGCGATCCAATGAACTGATTACACTCGTGGTCTCCAGAATACACATATCTTTTGCAGTGGCTATGTATATTTAGCAATACTGAAGATTTTTATTTACTTGTTTGACTAAAATTTTATTTTCCATTCTTCACTCCATTGAACATTACAAAATGTCAAATGCTCTGAAATGCTCAAATCGTTCCCCTCGTATTTCTTTCCTAAGCCTTTGTAATTTACAGTGTTGTAAACACTGTTGAACTATTCATTTATTGATCTGGTCATGTCTCGTCTCTCGCATTATTTGGTTTTGATACTGCTTTGTAAATATCAACCCTCGTCCTTTTCTCCCTCTTTTTCCCCAGTATTCTTTATTTTTCAGTCAGCATTTTCATTTATTTTTTGTTTCTGTTTTGTTTTTATTCAAATTATTTAACATAAATGCTACGATCTAATTTGCTTTCTGGTACTTTCTATCCACGGGATTTTCACCACCATGTAATAAAAATTTTTAAAAGAAAGAAAAATAGTAAAACGACATGTATAACATTAATAATGATATATAAAACTAATGGGGTTTCTCATTAACAAAACAATATATATTCTAAAAAACTAAAAAAGAGATCAACATGTTTTCTTCTTGTCTTTTTTAAATTCATCTTATTTACATACTAGAATCTTTTGGGTGATGTTTTGTTATGTTAGTATTTTTTCTTTTGTTGGTGTTTTAATTTTTTTAATTTTTTTTTTTTTTTTTTTTTTTTTGGGGGGGGGGGGGGAGTATTGTTTTACTGTTACTCGTACGTAAGATTTTGTAAAAATGTCCATAAAGAATGAAAAATTATGATTTTGGTTGATTTGGAGTTTGCCAGGATAATTTGATCTTAAATTCTCTCTAAAAAGTCAGTGACTTTATACCCTATACCTACCAGCAATGAATTCATAATTCATGTACTGTTACTATCAATATGTTGAGAACCGTGCTGCATAATTTGTATGGATGTGAGAAGAAAAGATGATGTATTTATTGTATCTTATTAACATGTGTTTGTGTATGTATGTGTGTATATTAGTATTTATGTACGTATGTATGCATGCATTTTAAAATATGAAATCAAATCATTACACTGCAATTCGCTTAAGATTAGCCACCTCCTTTATAATAAATGAACTCTTGTTTAAGATTTAAATACTATAACGACCACCCTCTCCCTTTTTTTCTAAAATGTAAGAAATCTTATCTTTATAAGATTCAGCCTCGAAATATATTTGTTTTTGATGGTCCCAGAGGATTTTATCTTAAAGGAATTGCAGTAGTAATAATAATGATAACACTATGTCATATTTTGCAATGATAAGTATTTAAAGGTACACACTCAAAAACGCGTGATTTGTATATAAATGATTGACATTAACTTGTATTCGATAAGCCTATGTTTGATCCCCGTTTCTTTCTTTTCCTTTTCTTCTCACCTTTCTTTTCTTTTTCACTCTTTTTTTCTTTTTTTCTTCTCTCTTTCTTTTAATACCTTTTCTTCTTTTTTTTTTACCTCTTTCTTTCCTTTTTTTTTTTTTCTTATTCTTTTTCTTCCTTTTTTTTTTGTTTTGTTTTTTTGTTTAATTGTTAATTTGTGACAATTTTAGAATAATCAAACGAACCATTTTGAGTCCGTTTATTTTATGCTATCAACTATCAACGTTTTTTGAGTTTGAGTGTATTTACCACGATTGAAGGATGCAAACTATAAATTGAATGACAAACCAAATCTGAGACTGAATTACGTTTGTTTGATGTTTTTGATTTTTTTTTCTCCAAATAATGATTATTATGAATTATATAAAAATGAAAAAAAAAAAGATAGAAAAAAAATGTCTAATGTAATTAGTAAGTATGAAAATGATGGGGAAAACAAAGGAAATAGATTTTGAAAATGTAATCCGAAAAAAAAAAATGGAAAAAAAAATACAAATGAAATAAAAATGAAAAATATGCATTGTTTGTTTGTTTTTATTTTATTTTATTTTTTTTCATTTCCCCCCCACCCCTCCCTCCTCAATTGCTGGGTGGGGATCCTGACCTCCCATAGCGGGCAGGGAGGTCCATACTTTGTCCTCTATCCCCTTATATCTGTTTTCCAACATGCTTTCTGTCTTTGTCTTGGAATGAGGTTACTTGGTTTTATCCTGGCCCTGCTGGAGTCTTGGCTGGGAGGGAAACAGTCAAATGCATAGTTATTGTTTTGGGAGATGATATTTTTTTCCTTGTAAATCATCTCTCTGTTGTGTATTTTTATATTTGTTATTTTCAATGTATAATGTACGCATTTGAGTGTATTCCTCTTTGTTGGGTTTTGTGCTTGTGTCCGGATGAGATTTCAAACTCAGTACATTGGTGGTATGCTCTTGCAATCTACATCTGATCCCTATTTGTTCCCAGTTCCCCTATGTCTTACTTTTTCTTGGGTGCTTTAATTGTAATTCTAGAACTTTTTACTATCCCATTTTCTTCCTTTTTACTGGCGCTGATATAACCTAAATGTGTTGCAAGCGCCGTAAAACCCTTAAAAACAAAAACAAAACCTCCTCAATTGTTGGTGAGTTGTACACAACTGGATAACTGAAACGGATGGAAGAACTTAACTTCCCTTATGGGATGGAGAGGTCATTCTCTTTCTGGGTGGGGTTCCTGACCTCCCATAGTGGGCAGGGAGGTACATACTGTGTCTTTTATCCCCCTATGTCTGTTTTCCAACACGCTTTCTGTCTTTGTCTTGGAATGAGATTACTTGGTTTTGTCCTGGCTGGGAGGGAAACAGTCAAATGTATAGTTAGTTTTGGGAGATGATATTTTTTTTCCTTGTAAATCATCTCTCTGTTATGCACTGTATTATGTTTTGTTTATGTATTATATATATATATTATTTGTAAACATTTGAGTGTATTCCTCTTAGTGGGGACCTGTGCTTGTCTCTGGATGAGACTTTTAGGTGATTCAAACTAAGTACACTGATAGTGTGCTCTTGGAATGTACATCTGATCCCTATTTGTTTCCAGTTCCCCTTTGTCTTACTTTCTCTTGGCTGCTTTAATTGTAATTCTATAACTTTTTACTATCCTATTTTCTTCCTTTTTACTGGCGCTGATATAACCTAAATGTGTTGCAAGCGCCGTAAAACCCTTAAAAACAAAGACAATCATTCTCTCTGATTTCTTACTCCCTCTCCGCTTTCTGTCTTTTGTACCATTCCGAAAAGCTTTGTTTATCTGTACTGAAATCGAGCCATTTTGGATTTCTTGGCAGGGCAGGTCAGATGGGCGGATGTATCTTCTCGTTCGAGATGAGGGGGGCTTTTGACGGCCCGAAATGGACTGAAGATGTAATTCCTATCACCCTCATGCCGGTTTGTCTTTACATATTGCTTTCTGTCCTTCTCCTGGAACGAGGTTTCAATTAGGTTTTTCCCTGGTCCTGATTGAGATCCTTGGCCCAGACGGAAAAAGTGTGATTCCTGTTAAGAGAAACTATATTATGTTTCAAGCCGTTACATCTTAATAGTTTTTGTGCTACAGGGTATATCGTTTTGTATTCATTTGTGTAGTCCTCTTGACGGGATCGTTCGCTTGTTTTTGAGGTGGTCCCAGACAATGCAGTTATATTGATATTTGGGGGGGGGGGGGGGGGTGTTCATGTGTGTTTTAAACTGCATATCAATAATCTTTTAACGGGTACTCCACTAATATGACCTACTACTGGGTGGGGTCATCTGACTGCCCATAGTGGGCAAGAGGTCACTTGCTATTTCTTCTATCACCCTATATGTTTTCTGAGTTTCTTTCTGACCTTGTCTTGGAATGAAATGGGATTACTTGGTTTTGTCCTGGTCCTTGCCGGAGTCCTTACTTGTGGGAGAACAGTCAAATGCATAGTACTAGATTTAGGAGATGATATATTTTTTAAAAATTGTAAATCATCTCTCTGTCCTGTTATGATAATTATATTTTTGTTTTGAACTTATCTTGCAAACATTTGAGTGGGGTCCTGTTCTGGCGTACAGATAAGGCTTTCAGGTGATCTCAAACTAAGTGCATAGATGGTATGCTCTTGGAATCTACATCTGTTCCCTATTTGAGCTAATTCCCCTATGTCTTACTTTTTCTTGGGTACTTTAATTGTAATTCTAGAACCTTTTACTCTCCCATTTTCTTCCTTTTTACTGGCGTTGATATGACCTTAATGCGTTGCAAGCGCCGTAAAACCCTTAACAATAACAACATTTAATTGTAATTCTATCATTTTTTTGCTGTCCCATTATCTTTGTCTCCCATTGTGGGCAGGGTGGTACATACTGCGTCATCTATCCCCCTATATCTGTTTTCCAACTTGCTTTCTGTCTTTGTCTTGGAATGGGTTTACTTGGTTTTGTCCTGGTCCTGGCTGAGAGGGAAACAGTCAAATGTTAGTTTTGGGAGATGATATTTTTTCCCCTGTAAATCATCTCTCTGTTATGCACTGCATTATGTTTTCTTTATATTATTACGTATATATGATTTGTTAAACATTTCTCTTAGTGGGGACGTGTGCTTGTGTCTGAATAAGACTTTTAGTGATCTCAAACTAAGTACTTTGATAGTGTGCTCTTGGAATCTACATGTTTCCTATTTGAACCAATTGCCCTTTGTCTTACCTTTTATTGGGCGCTTTAATTGTAATTCTAGAACTTTTTACTGTCACATTATCTTCCTTTTATTGGCGCATGTTGCAAGCGCAGTATTTTTACTGGCGCTGACCTAAGTGTGTCGCAACTGTCGTAAAACCTTGGGTGGGGTTTCCGATTTTCCATAGTGGGCACTTGGTGGGGTTCCCGACCACAGATTACACAGGATCAGATATGACAACGCAGGAAGGGGGGGGGGGGAAACGTCATCAAAACTGGCATGTTAGAGGTCGAGCGCCGCCATTTTTTTTTTTTTTTTAATGCAACCAGGGACGCTGTGCGATTTAATCTCTATAATAATGACTTTGATTGAGCTCGATTAACCTTGATTTGTTGACGGAAGATAGAAAAAAAGGTCAGGTTAATGATGATAAACTAAATTAGAAATATTAAACTACACTTTTACTTGTACATTTTAGGCTTGGCTCCATTGAACGGGTTTATATTAATAAAAAAAAAAACAAAAAACTATAAAAATGTCCTACATGTTAAATGTTGCTGTTGACCAGGGACCCCTTGTAAAGCGCTTTGAGCACATTTAGTGGATATTGCTCTATATAAAGCTGAATTGAAAAAAATAAATTTGGTTTTGTTTATATTAATAACACTGGTAGAAATAGAAATCAAACATACATCGGCAATAAATATACAAAAGAGAGAGGGACTTGTTTACTTGGATCTATCTATCTATCTATCTATCTATATATCTATCTATCTATCTATCTACCTATCTATCTATCTGTCTATCTAAGCCCCTTCCACGCCGATTATTTATGACATGTGTCCAATTAAATTTACCATCCCTGGACCGACAGCGGTTCATACAATTCTTTGATTTTACACCGCCTTTAATCGACTCTACGCATATTAACTCACTCAATCCTAGAGATTTTTGCCACTCTTCAAAATTGAAAAAAAAAATGTGTAAAAAATGAGCATGTACATAAATATTTTCATTCAACTACCATTAACATGTAAAAACTAAAAACATTAGCTTTGATACTACGTCTATACTTTGTCTCAGAAAAATGTAATAAATAGGCACGGGGTAAAAGTAAGCCCGGGTATACTACGGATATAGTCGGTGTTAGGGTTGAGTGAGTTAATGAGTCGTACTCGTCTCTTTGAACCTGCTATTCGGACTTGCTTGTTCTTGACATGTACCCTACCTGTTTTATGACACAATGGTGTTATTAGGAGGAATGGATTAAAAGTGAGGAGAACGTGGGAATTCCTTTCAACATTTCGGACCCGTTGATTTCAAACAATGACAGTACCATGCCAACACGTAGTGAAGTCATTATTCAAATATTGTGTAGCACAATATATATATATATATATATATATATATATATATATATATATATATATATATATATATATATATATATATCTTCCTCTCTCACTCTCATCTCTATCTCAAGCAGTATTAAGTGTGGTCAACGACAGAATTAGTGACAATGATTGGGAACTCACAAAGATAGTATCTTTTTATAACACATTTGAACAAATTAACCCTAACCGTCGTCGGTGTGAATAAATATCTGGCGATAGGCATTGATGGTATAGGAGCAAATAATTATGCTTTCTTGGTGACTTGTACCCATCTTCTTTTCTAGCATTTTAATTCCCCCCCCCCCCCCCCCCCCCCCCCCCCCCCCCCCCTGACAAATACCCTCTCTCTACACACTCTTCAATCAACCAATTACAATTGACCATATTTTCTATGCCCCTCCCAATTGGATTCAATAGTCTGATGTCACGTCGCCCAGCAACGGCGGCCATCGTGGTTCTAAACAAAGAAAATCTGTACTTTTTATTCTTCATGCTGGCTAGAACTTTTCATGTATCTTGTGATCAGATTGTGTAAAAGTTAAAACATGATCAGATTTATAATGGGGTTTTTTCCCCTCTGGATACGTTTTTATGCTCGTCGGAGAAATATTTAATCTCCACCATTGTTCCGATAGTTTAGAGCCAGTTATTAAGTTACCATGCGTCATTACGAGGGAAGTGACGTTACGACTGTTGAGGCATATTAGCTGATAAAATGACAAATCGTATTGTCCAGCAACCGGGAATCGGCCTAATAACAGTAGGTACACTCCTCCTACGTTGATTTTTGGTGAATTCTGTGGAGACGATCAACATTTGATGCTACACAACTATCAACCGACATTCCACATATTAATGAGAAGACACAAAGAGTGAAACTCACCTCTTTGAACTTGCTGATCAGTCTCTCTAACTGATGATGACACATACCTAGTAATAGTAGATATTATGTGTGAAATGGGAAGAACGTGCGAAATTGCGGCATCCATCCGTTTGATCTAACAATGTAGACAATTCTATGTCATTTATGGTGAGAGGGCAACAGAAAACGTAGTGTTTTTATGCACTTCCGTTGACGGTGGATCTTAACGGATCGTTTTTATACACCTCCGTCACGCATGCGCATTCCACCCAATTTCATTAGCGATATTGTGTTTCTGTATTTGGATATGGCGAAAGTTACATTGTGACATCTGTAGGATGTTTTTGTTAAAAAATTTATATAAAAAGAAAATTACCCCCCCCCTCTTCTCTCTCTCTCTCTCTTTCTCTTTCTCTCTCTCTCTCTCTCTCTCTCTCTCTCATCGGTGTAGTCGTCGTCATAGTAGTGGTAATAGAAGAAGTAGTGGTAGTAGAAGTTAGTTGTAGTAGTATGTAGTGTAGTTAGTGTAGTAGTAGTATGTGTAGTAGTTAGTAGTAGTATAGTGTAGTAGTAGTAGTTAGTAGTAGTAGTAGTAGTAGTAGTAGTATGTATAGTATAGTAGTAGTAGAGTAGTAGTAGTAGTAGTAGTAGTAGTAGTTGTAGTAGTAGTAGTAGATAGTAGTGAGTTAGTAGTTAGTAGTATAGTTAGTAGTGTAGTAGTATAGTAGTAGTAGTAGTAGTAGTAGTAGTAGTAGTAGTGGTGGCGGTGGTAGTAGTAGAAGTAGTAGTAGTAGTAGTAGTAGTAGTAGTAGTAGTAGTAGTAGTAGTAGTAGCAGTAGTAGTAGAAGAAGAAGTGTAATAGATTGATAGTTGGATGGATTGATGACCAAGTTGATCGACCATGAAGTTCACACACTTTCATCACACCCTCACAGCATTTTGTTTATTTATTTTTATGTAATGTTTGCTAACAACGCGTCCGTTCTGTCCCCGAAATGCCAATGTTTACTGTTTTCTCATATTATCATTTTACGCGGCCAGTTTTCTGGAAACCCCGTATATCGTCAGTCTCTCTCTATTCTCGATTCATCCGATAACTGCTTACATCTTAAATACGATAGTGGCGATTAGCCAATAAAAAGTGGCTGTTTTCCGGTCTGCTCCTTGTTTGTGATGGGAACTGCCTTGAGTCTTTTGCTGGGAGGGACACGGTCAGGTGAGGGAATCTTTGAGAGTTTATTTTTTAAACTGACCCTGAAATAAATTGTAATAGACAAAAAGAATGGTAGCTTCAATTTAATAAACGAAGACAGCTGATATGAACGTTTCGGGTTTCTCCTTTGTCAACAACACACGATGAAATGAAACACTAAAGACGTCAATATTTATTCATTAGAGCAGCAACAGTTGCATTAGGACAAAAGTGTGGTAAGCACCGTAGTATCCTTATAAACAAACAGTTCCCCCCCCCCCCCCACCAAAAAACCCCCCCCAACAAAACCAACAACAACCCCCCCCCCAAAAAAAAAACTCAGGAGTTTTCTTTTGACCATTTCTTATATATATCTTTCAATGTTTCGTCTGAAAAAGTTATATCACTACCATTGACATTTTTTTTCAGATTACAGTGTCATCTTTTGTTTGTATAGAAATCAATGGTTTTGACTTATTCATTCATGGCTACCATCGTTGTTTTCACCTCATTTATTTATTATTATTTTAAAAAATTTTTATTTAATTTCTTGAGCATTGGAAAAATAAGCATTTTGTATTCAAATTTACGTGGAACTTCAATATGGTTTTTCGTGTAGAGCGATTTACTAATTATCAATATCGATATAGCACGATATATCGTCTTTCTCGTCTTGCTGCTCCTCCTTATCTTCAAGAATTCTTTCTTCAAAAACTAATTAAATGATTCAGTCCTAGCAGCTAACGTTCTCTGATCCTAGGCTACAGTAGTCCGATTGCGTATTCCATACTTATTTCTCTCGATGCGCAACGGATAATTTTTAAAAACGTAAGAAAACAAAACAAAACAAAAAATACCCCCCCCCCTCCAAATAAACATTTTAAAAACTATTTTAAAAAAGCAAAAACAAACCAAACCAAACAAACAAAACAAAAGCAGAAACAAACAAACGGAAATGAAAAAAAAAAACCCGAAACAAACAAAGCAACAAATATTTTTTAAAAACAAAACACACACACATACACACACACACACACACACACACACACACAAGCAAGAACGCTAAAAATGGAAATTCAGAGGCTGAAATTGTAGAGAGGCTCCCTAAAGTCCCGGGGGCTTTGGGTCTCTTGGACGTTTTTTGAAGTAAAATAGGAAACAGACCAAAACAAAGATTCGTGTTTTCAAATCACACAATCTCTCTGTGGTGTTCATCATCATCCATCGTGGCTTGTACTCTTGAGCACGTTGCCGGCCAGCTGTCTCCACGAATCACGATCCTCTGTTGTTATAATATGGTGCTAAAACATTGAGGCTGAAAAAAAAAAGGCATATTTAAAAGGCTTGACACTTTCTAAAACAAATGCTTGAGGAAAATACCGAGGATATTCTGGCCAAACACTATCTCAAATAGTGACTTATTGAAAAGAACTGGGCTAGAGTCTGTATCTCTTCTTGTTAAGAGAAGAAGATGGAAGTGGACTGGCCGTGTCCTCAGGATGAACGTGATGCTAAACCAAGGAACGCCCTCTGATGGACCCCATCTTGCAACGTTTTTGCAAGATGGGGTCCATCAGAGGGCGTTCCTTGGTATAGCATCACGTTCATCCTGAGGACACGGCCAGTCCACTTCCACCTTCTTCTCTTGGAGTGGAGTGGGACACCGGAGCGTAAATATGAAGAAGGGTCAGAAGTCGACGTAGGGACAGATGTCAAAGATGGCAGCAGCAGACCATGATGGTAGGAGATCTATTGTGTCGTCCTTATATGCTCAGGAAGCGCAAAGAAGATAAGTAAGTAATTGTGAATAAAGTATTTTCCTTTGGAAGATTAGTTGTAAGTATCCTTAGACTAGTGTCATAACCAAAGGTTAACAAGTTGTCATTATTGTTTGTTAACCGCTACAGAAATATGGATAAACTCAGGATCAATGAGATAACATCTAAATGACTTAATATATAAAGTGATTCTTTCGTCTTCGGTCTATTTATAACGCATATAAGACGACAAATTATACATGGCACCGATGGCTAACTTGAGGTTTTGAGCTTTTAATCGCTCAAAGCGCTTTACATGGGATCCCAAGCCGACATGTGGGCCTTCCCTAAGGCAAAGAGAGATACGAACAGGATCTAAAGGCGAGGGCGAGTGTCACATCATAAGAACATAGGTCCAAGGGATACGTTGTCCCCGATGTGCTCATACTTTCAGGTCTAATAATCGAACGCAAGATGAGAGATTGATTTAACATTGTTGTAATGGACAACCTTTTGCGTTGGTTTGAGAGTACTTCCGTTGAAACAAAGAGCCCATAACAATTTAGGTTATCAATGTAAATATGTGCACATCAGTTGTCCCATATAGTAAAGACAAAAGAAAAAAGAAATGTCGATTACGATCAGTAACCTGGTTAGTAACAATGATTTCAAAACTCTGGCCTTAGTGTTGTGTCCGCGGCCAAGACACTTTAGTACACACATTACCACACCCAAATGAGTAGGACTTTACACAGTGACGGCTTATCTAAGAATGTAAAATACAAAAGTGGCGCTTGTGGTTTATATCTGGGGAGGGAATTCTTAATGCACACACATTTATCTTTGTCTTATTCGTGTGCATTAGGTTTGGTTTTTGCGAAGGGGTAAGGGAGGAGGGAGGGGCGAAGTATACTTTGAGCACGCCGAGGGCATGCCATATTTTCTCAGCAATCACTCTCGAGACACTCCCAATATCGATATATACCTTTCCTGTTTGTCGATTAATTGCCGAAGGAGAATTGAATCCAAGATGGATGACTACGACCGACTCAGTCGTTATGAACACGACGCTGTCAAAATGAAATCAA
Organism: Berghia stephanieae; assembly: GCF_034508935.2. NCBI lineage: Eukaryota > Metazoa > Mollusca > Gastropoda > Nudibranchia > Aeolidiidae > Berghia > Berghia stephanieae. The sequence goes on from NC_088366.1 coordinate 23,233,173, forward strand.
GGTACTGATACCCAATTATTTCAATTATTCATACGACACTACAACATTTGTACTTTGTACAAAGCTCTTTTCATACGAGGGGTTCGATTTTAGAATAGTGTGACATTTTCAAATTCAAGAAAGCAATGCAGTTCATCAGTATCCACTATCACTATCACATCACTATGCAACTTCTCTCATTTTCAGCCCAGTCCAGTCCAGTGTCCCATTGCAAATTCAAATATGATTCTCGAGTTGAGTTGAGTGACTGTCATTGGTCTCTAAGTGAAAATGACAAGGTCTGCTGTCTCAACCAGAGATAAATTATGATCCAGTCTCGCTGTTCGAGTTCAATCATAACGATCAGTTCCTGGTCCTCATTTTTTGTCAATTCGTTTGTTTTCCTGGATTGCGAGACTCGTACTCGTATTCAATTCGCTGTGGTTATCCCCAGACACCTGTCTGGGGATAATGAAAATTCGTTATCCCCAGACACATATTTGAAACTCCGCTCTTTCACTTTTAAAGAATTATCCAATTATTATGAATTATGTTTCCAAATGCACATAGAAATAAGGAAAGTAAAATATCTATATAAAAACATAAAATTAACCAACATTAAATCAGTTGTTACTCGACGTCTACATATACACAATATGCGTCGAGTCGAAGTGGGTGTCATGGCCGAATGGTTTAGTCTCGTCTGCCCTGGAAGTTTTACCAGAATCGATGTTGTGGGTTCGAATCCTGGTTCCGCCACTTTTTTTTTTTTTTTAATTTTTTTAAAATTCCGTCTTCTTTTTACAGAACGCTGCAAGGGATAAATTTCCCATCCATCCTCCCCCCCACCTCTTTTTTTTTTTTGTGCAAGTCTATTCTTTTCTTCTTTTTGTTTGGCCTTTTGTTCCGTTTCTGAGCATGAATTTCTTAAATCTTAAAATTGTTTTTATAAAAAAAAATATTATTGTTTGTTTTTTTCTCCTCTATCTGACCAATTGGTCGCTCTCTGAATATTTCTGTTTGTTTGCTTTTTAATTATTTATTCTTTTTAGACACTTTTTGAGATTGGAGTGGGTACGAATATGACAATTTGCTAGAAAATAGAAAGGAACCAAGAGAGAGAGAGAGAGAGAGAGAGAGAGAGAGAGAAGAGAGAGAGAGAGAGAGAGAGAGAGAAGAGAGAGAGAGAGAGAGAGAGAGAGAGAGAGAGAGAGAGAGAGAGAGAGACTATAGACTTTAAAATGCTTCTATATGATGACAAATTGAATAAATAAACACATGACAAAAGATCAACGGTGAAAATACAAATCGGAAGAAGACTTGGGATGTAGTAGCTTATGGAAGGTCTCCCACTCAGGTACTTATGTTAGACCTGGGTAGGATGAGAGAATGAGTAAAGAGCCTTTTCCAAGGACTCATCAATGCGCTTCTGAGAGTGGGACTCTATCCCCAGACCATCTAATCCGAAGGCAAGTGTCATACCACAGGATGACATCGCTACACAATTAATTAATCTGCAGCACGGTGCTGGACCGAATATGACCCATTGCCTCAAACAGGTATTTTTGGGTGATGATTTAAATCATGAAATTGAATTTATTAGGAATATGAGACTGTGGACTGTAATAATTCTTACTGAAATTACTATAAACGGTTTCTGATCATTTAAAATTACTTGACATGATTCTTTTTTTTTCTGTATCATTCTGCTTAATACGACAGTCCCTATACCACCACTGTCATGAATTATGAATTCAAATCGCCCATCTGCAAAATTGGCAATTATAGATTTTTTAATGGTCTTACCTCTGCAATGAATTTACTCTTTATTTGCATTGTATTGATCAAAGACTTTCTTTTTAAATTTGATAACAGTATTCAAAATCAAAGGGCATTACTTTTTTTTTGTTAAACTGCTATATGAGGGTTTTGAAAAGTAATATTTATTATGATTTTCTCTCAGGAATGATGAAAAATCTCACAAAAAGGATAAAAAGAAACACAAGCACAAACACAAACATAAACATAAGAGCAAGCACAAGCATGGGGAGAAGTCTCACAAACACAAGAAGCGTAAACGATCATCATCAGACAGCGACATAGAGCTGATCAGTGACCCCAAGAAATCAAGAAGTGAAATTGTAGACCCAGAGCTGATGCAACTGGAAGCAGCTCGAAATGCACTGAAAGCTGCACTGAGTGGTCACCCTGGAGGAGCTACTTTTGGAGCTATTGATCTCATTGCCAAGGTAATTTTAACTTGTCATAAAGATCAAAACTGAGACATCAAAGAAGTGACAAGTGTCACATAACAATGATTTGCCTTTATTTTATTAAAGTTTTATTTTAATAAACCAAACATGAGAATGGAGTTCATCTCACTCAAGTTACATTTCGGTAGACTTAGAAAAACTTTCTAATATTAGATTATCATTCCTTTAATAGCCTTCTCTTTGAATTTATTTCAAATTATTGAATACTTTTCTTTTAATACTCACTTCTCTCAAGAACTTATGCCTGACGGCCACACTCTTCCACTCCTCATATTATCTATATTTTCAAATTTCAAGATTTATATCTTCTTACTCTCAGGACTTTGTGGATCACTTCACTAATTTTGATATAATCTTCTTTACTCACTTCTCTCAAGAACTTATGCCTGATGGCCACACTATTCCACTTCTCACATTATCTTTATTTTCGAGATTTATATTTTACTCTTGGCACTTTATAACTTCACTAATTTTGATTTCCGACATCAAGATGCCAGAGCTTCCTTTATCACCTTTGTCAGTTGAAGTACTGTCAATAATTCATCAAGCCCTGGTCGTGACGGAAAAGCAATGCAAGTACTTTCAGACTGGAAGTGGAACTCCATAAGGGTATCCCCTCCAAATGTCATGGTCTGATGAGCGCTCATGAGCTAACTCGACTACATTGATAAAATATAGATGTGGTAAATAAGGCCCCTAGAATTTACTAGTTACTTTAAAAAAGAACAAATGACGAGTTGTTCTAGCTGATATGATCACAGTTACAAATGAGAATATGATAATATTATGTAACTTATGCGATCTTGCTGAGATGATGATAATATTAGATATTGCATACAGACTTGTGGGTTTCCACTTCCAGTCTGAGACCACTTGCAATGCTTTTCCATCACGACCCGGGCTCGATGAATTCTTGACAGTACTTCAACTGTCAAAGGTGATAAAGGAAGCTCCGGCATCTTGACAGCGGAAATCAAAATTAGTGAAGTGATCGACAAAGTGCCAAGAGTAAGATATAAATCTTGAAAATAAAGATAATAAGAGAAGAAAAATAGTGTGGCCATCAGACATAAGTTTTTGAGAGAAATGAGTAATGAAGATTAAATCAATCAGCTTTTATAATAAGTGGCTACTTGACAAAAGGTTGAACTAAAAGTCGTCACTAATTTGAAATAAATTCAAAGAAAAGCCTATGAAAGGAAAGATTATCTAATATTAGTAACGTTTTTCTAAACCTACCTCTTATTGAATTAATATATAAGGTCATTTTTGAATCACTTTTATGCATGCCACGTCTGTAAACGAATTTCCATTTTTTTGGATGAATAAAGTATATATTATTATTATTATTATTATTATTATTATTATTATTATTATTATTATTATTATTATTATTATTATTATTATTATTATATATTATTATTATTATTATTATAACTGGGGTGAGATGAACTCTGTTCTAATATTTGTATTACTAAAATAAAACTTTAATAAAATAAAGGTGAATCATTGTTATGTGACAACAAGGTAATTGATATTTGAAGTGTAAATGTGTGGCCAAAAGGAAAAAAAAAGTGCTTTGTCTGTTGGTTGTATGGTACTTAAAATTTTTTTTTTTTTTTTATGTACATCATATTTCCTTTTCAGGTTATTGTTAGTAGTATACTGACTGGATGGTGCCGAGTCTCCTATTGCTATATATTGAGCTGCATTAATAAAATGTGTAAGAGATCATACTTCCTGTCCCTGGATTATGTTATATTACGTATAATACCCCACTTTAATCAGTTTATATGCTTCTTAAGACAGAAACAGATATTTTGAGAGGGCGAGTAGAAAACTAGGAGAATAACATAAGTTCCATATGACCTGCATTAGGGATAATTGAAGCAATGAGGTGTTGCAAACATTCCATTTGATAATGTTTAGGTTTGACTGAGGGCACAAGTTTTAGTCTGAAATCTGCAGACTTTTTGGATTTTCAACCTTGTAAGTTATTTGAAACTTTGTGGCATACATTGAGTTTCTTCCCTTTGATTTTAATCCTTTTAAAAATTTTTTTTGCTTCACAGGGTTATATCAGTGATTCAGAAGAAGAAGGCGAGGTAGAACATGAAAATCTTAGGGTGAGAGCTGCTCATGAAAAGAAACTTTATGCTAAAGAGATACATCAAAATGGAATGGGTCGTGAAAGAATACATGGTCATGAGGTGGGCATCGTGCAACGTCGAGAAGCCACAGGAAGTCAGGATATCTTAGATGAAGGCTTAGAACTTTTAGACAAAGTTGATGTTCACACATCAACAACAGCAAAATTAACCCCATCTTTAGCTGCTCGACTCGGCCCAGAGGTGGATGGCAATAAAAGAAGAACTGTATCGAAAGAGAGGGACAGGCTGAGGGTGAATAGTGTGGCTGAATCGAGTAGTGTGAAATATATGGACGAGAGAAAACGGGGGGATGATAAAGATGTCAGACTGATGGAAGAAAGGAGGAGGAGAGCAGACAAGTTAGAATACGATATGGTTAAGTCTAGTGGTGGTGTTGGTAGTAGTAGTCAGGAAAAGAGAAGAAGTAATGAAAATAATAAAGAAAATCGAGTGTTTGAAATTATAGACAGTGATCAAGAAGATGGTCAGGTAATACCAGCACCAGATGTGGAAGTCATTAGCATAGATGATGACGATGTTTATGACAAGATGAATTCTTCTTTGCATCGGAGGAGTAAAGAAAAACAGTCAAAGTCCTCTTCAAGGAGAAAACGGGAGGATCCAGATGTCACGATAGTGGAAGAGAAATCACACGGTCTTCCATCTCTTGACAAGAAGTCTAGAGTGAAAGACAAGAAAAGGTGAGGATGGTTATTGTAATATTTATGGGAAAGAGAAATGAAAAAGGCATTCATATTTTTATTTGAAATTTTGAAATCCACATTTCACTCTGTGCCAGAAGTTGAACCCCAAAAATGTGTCATTCATTGGACATAAATATTCTAAATTCTTCTTTGTCTTTAAATCTGATTCATTTTCTTCCTTAGCAATGATTTCATCAGCAGTGGTGCCAACCTTACGTAAAAAAACCACATTTATTTCGCATTTTCATTCATTGTGCACATTTTGCTGAGGATTGTACGCATACTTAAATTTCTATTATTTAAACATTTTTAGCATTCATACACTTTTTTTTGTGTCCTTAAACACTATATCCGTTTCTTGATCCGTCTGATTTATACATGGATCTGGAAGTTGATACCATTTATCATCTATAAAGTATAAGCTTATTCATTAATTTAAATATCATTTATATTATTGTAAGTATGGTCTAATTGCCCATTTTCAGATTTAGTGCTGATTATCGTTTTTGCAGAATTTTTTTAAACGCATTTTTTCAAAATCGTACTCATTTTGACTCTCCGTTGCACACATTTATATGGGCTAGGGTTCGCAGCACTGCATAAGATGGGATACTATGGTCAAAACCATTACAGAAAAAAATTGAATTTGGATAAGTTTTCAACACTTATTTTCTCAGTTCGGAGTGTGTGGGTTTATTTATGAAATTGTGAACTTTAGTTTGTATTCTCTAATGAAGAGGATTCTTCAAAGACAAAGAAGTTCTGATTTTATAATGGCAAGTTACTATAATTGTGCACACAATTAGTTTATCTTAAGTTTTGGACATTATCAATACTAATCCTTACATCTCTTTCATAATTTTTAAATTTTTTTCACATTTCATTGGCAAATTATCATTTGGTGAAGGGATAAACCGTTGAGATAAATTAATTATGATAATAGAGAAACATGATATATTTTTTTTTTTCCGTGACCCCTCCCCCCTTTCCTACTATCAGTGACTGGGATGCTGGATCTTAATATGGTGAAAGTATACAAGGATTAATTTTTCTATATGAAGGGTTCAAACAAGCAGATTTCGTTTCCAGATATTTGCTACATGTTACTTTATATGGCATAGGGTGATGTTTTTATGATTAAATTATCAGTCAAACTATATATTTTTTTTTTTATGCATCACTCATGTTTCTTGATTTTTTACTGTCATAATTAATCTTTGCATTTTATTGATTGGTTGCTCATTTATCAATTCTGCCAGGTCTAAAAGGACACCAAGTAAGGAGAAGGATTTATATATCACTCGCGATGATGGGAGAAAGAAGCGGGACAGTGAGAGTTATCGGTCAGAAAGCATACGAAATAACGAAGATGATAGGAGGCGTGTCCCAAGTGTTGAAGACAGAAGGAGAGAAGATGAGATGAGGAGACGAGAAGATGAAAAGAGAGAAGAAGAGGCGAGGCGAAATCGCAGGGATGAACGGATTAGAGATATTGAAAGGGAAAGGGAATGGAGATCTTTGGAGAGAGGTAGAAGGGAAGAGGGTCGGCCTGTTGATAGAGGAAGGGGAAGGGAAGACGTGAGGAGGATGGACAGGGATGATGGAAGACCAGCTGAAAGAGGAAGGGAGGACAACAGGAGAGGAGGAGGCATGCGGGAGGATCCTAGAGGAGGGAGGAGAAGAACACCTAGTCCTTTTGTTGCAAGAAGGTAAATGCTAAAGAAGTTTTTAGAATAAGTAATTGGGTTTAGTCTCTCTCTCTCTCTCTCTCTCTCTCTCTCTCTCTCTCTCTCTTTCTCTCTCTCTCTCTCTCTCTCTCTCTCGTTCTCTCTCTCTTTCTCTCTCTATCTCTTTCTCTCTCTCTAAACTTACCCATCACTGTTTTCTCGTGATTAAAGATATGTAAACTTTTTTGTCATAATTTTGAAAATAAGATTTATGAATTGTTTTCAGATAGTCAGCAAGTATTTAATAAAAATAAATTAAATTATCTTTCAGTGCGTTTTTAAAAACAGAAAAATATGTTGTTTATGTGTTTTGGAATATACGATTTTATGCCATTATCCATGTCATAGTGTTTTTGTCAGGTTACTAGTTCCAGACTGATAATTTACCTCTTTTGGATTAAAAAAAAAGTTTTTGAAATTCTATCCATTAATTTAATAGACAAAGAGAATTCGACAGAGATAGAGGTCGCAGAGACAGGTCATCAGACAGAGATAGGAGAGGCAAGGAGGATGAGTCCAAGGAACCTGAGGACAAATTTAAGGGTAGTCTGTCGGAGGGTCTGGCTTTGAATGCTGAAGAGTCTGATGATGAAGAGTAAGTAATTGTTCTTATTTCAGTGTCCAACTAAACTGCACAAGCAGTCTGTGTAATTTGTAAATATTTATTTATTTTCAATACATAAATGTGACTTAGTTTATTACATTAGATAATTTAAATTTATGCCATTGCAGTATCGTTATTTCATTTATCGTTCTCTAATTTGACGTCAAAATTTGTGTAAAATTGGCGCTGTTGCCCTCAGGCTCGGTGTCAGTAGCTGATCTATATTTGTAGCATTAGAGGGATGATTTTGAATGAAAGAGGTGAATCCTCTAGTCTGATGGTAAACAATGGGTTGTCATTTTATTTATACAGCGTTCAGTTTTATGACAAGTTAAAAATGTGAATCAATATCTCTAGTTTTGTTATGGTCAAAATCTGGCATACACATCCGCTGTTGTGGGTTTGTTACTCTTTACTTTTACAGAATTTTAATTTGGTTATAATAGTTTATCACCATTACTTTTAAAAAAATAATTGAGGATGACAAAATTCTAAGATATGTTGACAAAGTTGAAATTTCAGGTCATATTTGTCCGATATGTTTCTTTCTTCCAATTCTGTCTCCTTTTTTATTTGTAGCTAACCACTTGTCTTTGAATAGAAATTTTTTTTCTATTCCTCTTCAGGTTGGATCTGGAAATGTCAGATGATGAAGATGCTGATGCAATCATTGAAAGAAGACGAAAAGAAAGACAATTGTTATTGCAGGTAGCCTATTTTAATGTGGCTTTTTCATGTAAATCTCTTTTCCTAGCGAGTGTCTCCTTTTTCAATATAGATTTCATCCTGATGTTTGTGTGAGACTTGATAGCTTCCCAATTTTCATGAAATAATATATAGGAAGGCGAGTCTTAACAATAGGCTTACTTTGTATCAAATATTAAACTGCAATTTTCTATCATTTTATGTTTAACTCGGTTTGTAAGGTACTACTGACCTTATGCCATTGTTTTGGGTTGAGTGACAAAATATAAGCAGGGAGCAGGCGCTGATGCAAAATACAACTCTGACATTAACAGGGTGCATAATTTTTTCCTGCATTTTTCTCCTTTTTTTTTTTCCCCCTTGATTATGTGTATTATGCAAGCTTTCCAGATTTTTATCTCATCTTTTTTTCTTTAAAAATTGATAGAAACAATAATTCTTTTTTATGTTGTCAGAATTTACAACAGACTAATCCAACAGAAGTAGAAAAAATGACAGAGCTCCAATCAATAGCAATGCCTTCTCCTGGAGTCCAAGGGGAGGAAAGCCAAGATCAACAGCCGGCACATCAACAGGTAGAAGATGTAGCTGAGGAGATGGATCCAGAGAAGGCCGAGGTCTTGAAGAGGCAACGTGAGGAAATGATTGATTTGTATGGGGAAGACTATGATAGCCGTGGTGCAGTCATCAATGGCAAAGAATATAACAGGTATTTAATGATTATTATTTTTATTTTTGTTGTTGTTGTAAATTATAAATTCATGATGAATCGAATACGGGTGTCTTATAGAAAAATTCTTGTCATGGAAATGGATCAATCCACCCCATCCAAGTGAACCAGCTGACTTCTTTTTATTGAAGTGATGTTACTTTTTTTTTTTTATCAAGTTTGAACTTGATTTTTTTATTTTTTTCAAGTAGTGAATTATTTCATCACACACCTTTTTTCATGCTGTCAAGCCAGGATTGGGTCTTCTTTCTTAAGTCCTTTATTTCGGTTCTGTTTGACATACAGCACATTGTTTTTGTTTTGTTTTTTTAATTATAAATTTTTTTTATGAGGGATTAACAAGAGAAGTGACAGTTTTAGTTGTTAAAAAAAATCCTTATGATGATTTTGAGATCAAATAGTCATGATATCTAATGACCTTGAATATTTGGCAAGTTTTAAACGTCCCTCTTGCATTTTCAAAGTGAATAAGATTTTATTTTGAATTGACATTTTTACTTTTTAAAATTTTCAGGGACAAGAGTGCAAGTCCTGATTCTCGCAGTCGTCGCAGCTTAAGTCGTGCCAGTAGTTCCAGTGTAGGGAGAAGGAATGACAATCAAAGAAGGTCAAGGAGTCGGGACAGAAATTCAAGAGATAGGTCCGTGTCAAGTGACAGCAGTCGGGACAGGAAGCGAAGTAGAAGTCAGGATGGGGAAAGGGACCATCGTAGGAGAAGAGGTCGTAGTGATAGTGCAAGCAGCAGCTCAAGTGGCAGTAGCAGGTAAAGATAAGGTCGTCTCATTTTGTGATTTGTTGAGCAAGCAGAGAAAACCTTGCACATCGTTATGAAATAACATTGAGTTAAGTTCTCTTGTAATTCAGATTTTGGCTATTCCATTAAAATTGACGATTTTCTTTTATTTTGTTAGTTTTAAGTTTGCAAAATCAAAGTAATCTCCAAGGGTTGGTTTAGTCATGTCATGAAAATTAAGATTTTTATAAAAATAGACTTATAGTTGCTCGAAGATAAATTTAGGTGATCTTTGAAGCAAGATTGAAGATTTTTGTATTAAATGCAATTGTTTTTCCCCCCATGTAGCTCCAGCGGTGATGAGAGTGCCAAGTCTGACAGGGAAGACAGGAAGAAGGAAGATCAAGAACAACACTCTGGAGATGGAGTTGATAAGACAGAAGAAGGTTTGTTTGTTTGCTTTGTCCTCATACTACTTATAATACATTTAATGAGTCTATTAGACTTTTAAATTCTAAATCATGCAAAGAATGAACTCAGATGACATGATGGTGAATGGAATTTGCCTTACAGTGAGGGAACATTGATCTTTCTGGGCTTGTGGGCTTTACAATGGTTGACAACCTTGCTATGTATATACTATACTATTTGTATTCTCCATGTAAATTAGTATCCTAGTTTTAAAATCTGAGCATTTGGCTCTATCTGGGGTCTTTATAAGCAGAATGCATGTAAATCATCTCTACATTGTTATTTATTTTCTTGTTCTCTTTTTTTATTTTGTGAACATGAATATTATCTCAGTCAAAAGTAATGCTAAAGCATTTAAGATGCTTCCTACAGTCTAAGCTTTGGGTGTCGTCTCCTTTGAAACTTGGAAATGGATTCAGCTAAAGGCAGATATATTTTACATCGTTTTATCTTTCCAGGAAATGGATGGAATTTTGCAGACAAGTTCAAAGAAGCTTTTGCTTCTTCTTGGACACTTTTTAGTGCAGATAAACTTTAAAATTTTTTGACTCCTGCATTATTTGCTCTCTTTTTTCCCCGGTGGTGCTAAAACTACCTTAAAGTGTTTGCAAGGGATTTTCAAATAAAAAATGCTTTTATTTTTTTATAGATTCTTCCAAGCAAGGCTCAAGGAGGGGAGGAGTGGACATGTTTGCTGACACAGAGGATATGTTTAGTGAGAACTACAGTGTAAGTGGTGATGTAAAGTGTACTTATAACTATGCTATTTGGGTAGTGGGTAGTAGATTGACAGAGATACAATTAATAGGATAGCGCACACTGTTGCAAGAGAATCATTTTGAATGTTGTGTATGGCACAGTGGGAGATTGCAGATTTTAAAAAAGGATGCTTCTTTTCTCCTCTGTATTTTTATATCACCTTTGGTATTACTGTGTTGTATTGGTTCGATTCTAGACTCACGACACAACATAGATTTGGTCAGAGGGTTTTGAATTGAGGATTAGACACTACACTGCCATAGTATGTCCTTAGTAAAGCATTTTGCACACATTTGCCTTGTCCAATTGAAATATTTGGATGTCTTAAGATTTACTAGTACTTATCAGGCTGCATGGCTTATCCACCATCAGGAGTTTAAAAAATTAATTTAAGTGCTTGGAATTTGACGTTTACCATGGATAAGTGCTATATAAATACAATCTTGTTTTTTGTTTTGTTTTTGGCCGCATCATTTAAAACTCCTGTTTGGTGTGGGTCAATGGGCTTTTGCTGAATCTGCAGTTTGAACAGCTTAAATAACTTTTTAATTGTGGGGAAAATTTTTTCCCCCCTTTTTAATCGCTCTTTTTAAATGCGTTATCCTTGTTTTGTTAGGCAGACACAGTTTGTTCCATTTAACTTGAGGGATGTTAATTGAACAGCATTTGTCCAATTAAATGGCCTGTGCTTGTACTCAGTTATGGTCTCTCTTTGGTGCCAACCTTACCAGGCCTGTAAATCTTCCGTCTATTGTCGGATTTCCGACAGTACGATTTTGCTCTATAAGTGCTAATATTTTTTAAAAAATTAATAGTAAAAATAAAATTTGTAACGTCAAAGAACAGAACCAATAAAAAAGAAAATAAAAGACTTTTATTTCACTCCTCGAAAAAATCAGATTTGATTCCGTTTCAAATGCCGACGTAAAAAAAAAAAAAAAAAAAAAATTATTTGTCGCATCAAAGACAAAACAAAACGTCTTTCAGCTATAATATTATCATGCCACCTACACACTCCGCTAGACGTGGATGTATTCACTGCCTGGCTACTGTGCCACAGCCAGTGAGAGAGGGTCGGTCGCGAAGTTCGTGCGAGTCGTCGAACACACACCTAGTCAGTAAATAACGCACTCACAGAAGTGAGTCGAAACCTAGCGGAAGATATCTCTCTATTTTACTACCGACACACATGCATTTCTCCGGTTCTCATATCGTTTTCTCTATAATTTATTGTTTCCGTCCGGATGTGAAACGGAAAGAAAATAATGCGAAATAATTATTTTTCTTCGAAAGCTCTCACACGACTGCACCACCACCTCCTCCTCTTCTTCTTCTTCTTCTTCTTCTTCTTCTTCTTCTTCTTCTTCTTCTTCTTCTTCTTCTTCTTCTTCTTCTTCTTCTTCTTCTTCTTCTTCTTCTTCTTCTTCTTCTTCTTCTTCCTCTATAAGAATTAATCCAAATAAACGAAAGAATCAACGTAAACATTTAACACAAACAAACAGGAGCGAAGATACGCAGCTTCCCGTGTCAAGCACGAGATACACACATCCTTCAAAAGGGTAGGAATTGTTCTCTTCCTTTCATTTTACAACTAACTCAGACCAGGGCCCTCAAATAATTGGGATTTTTTTGTTGGTACCATAAAATAAGGACCTCATTATAAATAATTTGGGGAAAGTGACATGATTTGACTAGTCAATTGACGTGTCATATCTGTGTTGTGTAATTAATCCATATTTTTGTCCTGTTGTGTCTATTTTCGCATATTCAAAAAGTTCCCGACAATTTTTTCACCAACCATTTACAGGTCTGCCTTACGTAAAAATGCATATTCTTACCCATTTTAGTTCATTGTACGTATTTTGCTGAGGATTGTAAGCAATATTATATTTCTATTATTTAAGCATTTTAACAAGCATGCACTCTTTTAGTGTACTTAAACAATTTAATCTATTTGTTGACCCAGAAGTTCATACGGGGAGTTAGATATAATTTTATCTGGCTGAGTCATATGAGATTTATACCTGGATTCTGTTAGTCGATTCTATTTTATATAGTCCATAAAGAAAGTTTATTTATTAGATCATGATATTGCCGGTACTGTCCAATTACCCATTATCAGATTTAGGGCTAATTATAGTTTTTAAGGGCTACACACATTTTTTCTAAATATTACTCATCTTGGCTCTCCATTGTACACATTTACATGTTGGGTTGGCAGCACTGGTCTCTATAGCTCAGTTAATAGAGCTCTTGCCTCATAAGAAAACAGGCTGGTATTATTTCTGGGCACAGTCACAGTTTTTTAAAAAATCCTCTTTTACATCCAGTAGTGATATTGGTCTGTCAGACTCAGTGGATAATAATCTGTGAAAGAATAGAAATATACCCAGAAGATAGCAAGCAATTGCTAGATTTTGATTAAGTATACAGAAACTGAGATAAACAGCTCTCTGTGGACTTTATGGGTCTTATAGACTAACAATATTTATACTCATTTCTTGTTCTATTTTAAAAGAATTTGTTTATTTTCACACTTCTGCTCGAGATTTTTTGTATTTTCCCAGATCGGTATGTATTTTATTATTACAGTTAATTCATCTTTTATTTCCTGCCATTTCTGTCTCTCCAGAGTCCTGGATTACAGAAAGGCCTGATGGGTGTAGCAGAAAACCCTAACCTAACAGATAATTGGGACGATGCAGAAGGATATTATCGTAAGTTTGGTGCTCTGGCTGTCTCTCTTTTTTTATTTATTGGCCTTTTCTAAATAGGAGAGCCTATTGAATCAGAAGTTTCACGTTTAATAGAATTTCTGACATGGACTCTTATGAATTTAAAAAGTTGTAATGTGTTGATTACATATTTTTTTGACAATCGTCCCAAGATTGTAACTGACACTGAACTTGAAATCTGTCAAATTGTCCTTATGAGATGTGTACCATCTTCCTTTTGTTAGTTACTTATGTAATCTAAGAGTGATGCAAGCGGGTGGTTGGATGGGAGCATCACCCTTGAATCATATACCTATGATGTTCGCATGGGTGTACGATCCGATGGTGATGTCGTTTCTTCTTCTCTTTACTAGCCTATCCTGCTTCTTTGGTTTGTGATTGTATTTTTGACAGGGGATATATTTTTTTCTGTAAATCTTCTGCCTGTTTGTTCTTGGTTATTTATAATTTAGCTTATGATATCTTTAGGTTATGATTTTGATTTACATTTGTACTATTTTTGTTAGATTGCTTGTTTTTTTGTTTCAGCGGTCTCTCATATAACCTCAATTGTGTTGGAAGAGACCTAAAGCAACAAACAAACAAAAATAAGAGTGATGCAAGGGTGGTTTATTTAACTTTGGAACTAAAAACTAAATTGTGTAGCTTTGTTGTCTTGTGGTATGACACTTAGCTTGTGATGATCTGTAGGTCCCACAATCGAGTCCCAGTGTGAGCAGTGTGTATAGTTGAGTCCTCGGAAAGTACCCATAATGTACAATCTCTTGCTGTACTCTGGTGTAAAATAGTATATCTGGGTGGGGTTTTTTGAACATCCATGGGCAGGGAAGTCATTCTTGTGGTATCTTCTTGGAATGAGATTACTTGATTTTATTTTTGTACTGGTCCAACTGCTAGGCAGGGAGGGATATAGTCATAAAGGTATATTATTAGTTTTGAGAGATGACATTTTTTACTTTGTAAATCATCTTTGTTTTGTACTGATAATGTTTTTAATATAATATTGGAATGTATTGTTCTTAATGGGATCCTGTGCTCGTGCCTGGGTGGGTCTTTGAGGTGATCTCAAACTAATTAATTAATAGTTTGCTCTTGGAATCTACTTCTATTCCCAATTTGAACTTGTCCCCTTTATCTTACCTTTAAGCGTGTTGATTTGACCTAAAAGTCAGTGTTGCCAGCATTGTGAAACATTTAAAAACAAAGGAGTCTTTATAAATGTTCCTGTAAGTTTGGGACTCCTTGTAAATTTCTCTGAGCGCATTAATACACATGAATTAAACTTACTTGTTCTTTTTTTTTCTTCTCTATGCAGGTGTCCGCATTGGAGAGGCTTTAGACAAGAGATACTCTGTCTATGCCTACATGGGTCAGGGTATGTTCAGTAATGTGGTCAGAGCTAGAGATGCTGCCAGGGGGAACACGGATGTGGCCATCAAAGTCATTAGGAACAATGAAATGATGTGAGTATTCAGTTGCTTTCAAGAGTAATGTACAAAAATGAATATAACAGCTTCAAAAAGAACAAAATACTAGACA
Organism: Berghia stephanieae; assembly: GCF_034508935.2. NCBI lineage: Eukaryota > Metazoa > Mollusca > Gastropoda > Nudibranchia > Aeolidiidae > Berghia > Berghia stephanieae. Next base: position 23,248,282 of record NC_088366.1, read on the forward strand.
AAAAATGTTTTGGGGTCAGTCGGTATGAAAAACAGACCGTTAATGCATTACATTAAATCCAGATAGAGGGGAGAGATGTTTCCAGCATGTCTGGTCTGGAATTATGATGGCGAAAAAGGAGAAATAAAAAAGATACTTCAAGAGGAAGTGGAGCTTGAAGCCATGTCTTAGAGCTGTAATGAGACACTGGAACAGTTTGATATTTGAGACACATAATTTTAATATCAATACATCAATTATTGAATTGAACTGATACTTACTCAATAGTAAACAATTAAATTAAGTCTAGAAAATTGTTAACATTTAAATTGTTTGGTTTGCCTAAAATTAATTGTAGTACCCCCACAATTAAACCTAAAAATGGGTAATGCTGAACGGAAAAATGGTTTATGACACTGTTCTGGATGCTGTGTACCACTTTGCATCATTCATCCACTTATTATCTCATTTCTAATTTTACTATATTTAATAGCACTCATATGCTACTTGAGGTCTTCTTCGTTTGAAAAGAACAGTAGAATTTAATTAGGTGACTTGATGATAGAGACACATGAATATGGGAATGTGTGCGGGGGAAATTAAAGATAATATGAAGACAATTGTGATTTTGTTGTCTCTGAGGTTGCAATATGGTGTGTATCTTGTACATCTATTGTAACCAGCGAGACTGATTTTTTTTCCTCAGATAATAGTTTCCCTTTACTTCTATGGTTTTTAAATGCAGAGTACACTGTTTCCACCAAGAGAGCAGTAATAGTAATGCAACTTGGGACTTCAGTTAAGATATAATCGCATTGCTTTTACTTGTCTTTAGATGAAAAAAGTAAGATCTGATGTTAGGTTAACATAAGATCTAATCTCACTTACTTTACTCTCCATATTGCTATTTTCTTTCCTTCTTTTTTCTTTTCTTTTCTTTGTGATTGGCAAGTGGTCTTTGAATTGGTTTACTGTACTAACTCACATGCACACACAAACGCCTATTAAATTATGAGACACATGGTCTATTTTGTATCAAGGCTGAACCAAACTGTTTGGGATTTGAAGTCCTCAATAAGAAATATTCCTTTTTTCACAATATCTTTATAAACCAATTCCCATCACAGCTCCATACCTGCATATCATTACGGAACGTCCGTAATTGTTATGGAAGTGTAAGGACAATTACGAACTTACGGAAATAGAAGAAATATTACTGATACAAATGGTCGCAACGTTAAATTAAAAAATAATAATTTATTTATTAATATAGTGTCTATAAATATTTTGTTTGAAGACCTGTAAATGGTGTTAATATATATAATGTGTAGAATTTGTAGCAGATGTAGTTTTTACTTATTCACTGGACTTGATTTCTTATGAATATTTTGCCATGCTGTGGAAAATGGACTTTGAAGCTTGACCCGCATAAGTAGTAGGCCTATATAACATGGTAAGTTTATTTTACATATATAAAAGGGTGTATCTATCATTATTTTTGTTTGCTTTAGTATTACTGAAATTTGACCATTAATTACTGATGTTTTTGATGTTTTGATGAATTTTGTATTTCTTACTGAATTTGAAATTTTCAAGTAGGCAGGTATGCAGCTCTACTTTATAGTACAAATTTCTTCACCTAGTCGGTCACTGTCCCCTAAAAGGTAAGGCCTCCCAAATAATGACAGCAATAATTTTTAATGTTTTAACATTAAATCTTACTTGATTTGGTGATTAAATCTACAGGTTAAAGACTGGAATGAAAGAATTGGAGTTTCTACGAAAATTAAATGATGCTGATCCTGATGACAAGTTTCACTGCCTACGTCTATATAGGTCCTTCTACCACAAACAGCATCTTTGTCTCGTCTTTGAGTCTCTTAGGTATGTTTCTTTATAGTCCTTATCTCCATCATCATCATCATCATCATCATCATCATTGTCTTTTGAACCAAAAGCAAAATAAAGATGAGAAAATATTTGACACATTGATGTCTTACATCTTTCAGAATATTTCTCATATTTTCCCAGGCTCATTAATTTTCGTTTCATGATTTAGTACTTGTAATCAATATTTTCTTTTCACAGTATGAACTTGCGTGAAGTCCTGAAGAAGTACGGAAAAGACATTGGTCTCCACATTAAGGCTGTAAGGTCTTACTGTCAACAACTACTATTGGCTCTCAAATTGCTCAGGAAATGTAGTATTTTACATGCTGATATCAAGCCTGATAATATCTTGGTAAGGTTTTTTAAAAATGATTTTGTTGAGTTTGTGACCAAATGGCTCATTAAAAAAAATATATATATATATTTTTTGGTGACATTGGACATACAAGAAAAAGACATTAAGTAATTTTGAAGAATTCAGAAAATGATTGAATGTTAGTCAATTTCTCAGCAGGTGATTGTTTAAAACAGTCACAGATTTTAGTGGTTGTGGTGGTAGTGTTGGACAGGTGTTCGCTATGTAGAGGTAAAATAAAGAGAGAAAAAACTCACAGGTGTCAACAGAGGCAGTCATTATAGAAGTGGCTGCTAAGGCAGGTTTGATTTTACTTCATCCTATCCCTTTTGGTGCTGAAAGGCATGAAAGAATTGCAATTGTTATAAAACTCTTAAAAAACATAACCTAACAATGTTTCTGGTCTGCCATTTATGTCAATGTAATCCAAGGCTACAGAATTTACGACAGCTTCTAGATTCAGATATTGGTAATTTATTGAGATTTCTACTCCTTCTCAATCTGCAGGTCAACGAGTCTAAGATGGTGCTAAAGCTTTGTGATTTTGGGTCAGCGTCCCATGTGTCTGAGAATGACATCACCCCCTATCTTGTGAGTCGATTTTATAGGGCACCTGAAATCAGTAAGTATTGTTCTTGAGATCACTGCTTTTTTTTTGTTATGAAGGAAAGTTTTACACCAGATCTATCTATTGTACAATTAAAATCTATTCTTCCAAATTTCTTTATCTGCTAAATTTGGCAAACTTCATAATTTTACTTCAAATTCTGAGATACTTGTACTTGTAATGGAGGTTTGCCTAATACTATGAAAAAGTTCATAGAAATACAAATGTGTGGTTCCATCCCTCCTGTAACTAAATGTATATGATTCGTTGCTATTACACATAATTAGCCAGTAATTTCCTTTCATCATCATCATCATGATGCAGTGCTAGATTTGTTTCAAACATTCACAATCATAACTATCTGATTCTGTCTGTCGTTTGCTTTGCGAAGGAAGGGAACAGTTTTTGTTTGGCACTTGCTGTTTCAATTTTGCATTTAGACCATTTATCTCAATCCCTTTGATCCTTACTCCTCTATTTCGTCTCATGACTATCGAATCAATTCATATATTGAAAGCAATTGCAATTTGTGTAATAATGTAATGTAATAATAATAATGTAAAATTGTGTCTTGTAAAGCACCATTGAACACCGTGGGTAGAAAGTGGCGCTTTATAAATGTATTGTTTAATATATCAGGAATATTTCTAGATTATAATTATTTCTCTAGATTATTTTTAAAGTTATGATTTTTTAACAGGGTTTGAAGTCTTTCAGCTTAGATTTTTTTTTCCAAAGAAAATACAGATTTTTCAGTTTGTAGCCAGTTTGGATATTATATGTATAAATCATATGAAGTTTAGAATAATGGGAGATGTTTTTTCAAAATTTAATATTTTATAGATTATTTTTAAAGTTATGATTTTTTAACAGGGTTTGAAGTCTTTCAGCTTAGATTTTTTTTTCCAAAGAAAATACAGATTTTTCAGTTTGTAGCCAGTTTGGATATTATATGTATAAATCATATGAAGTTTAGAATAATGGGAGATGTTTTTTCAAAATTTAATATTTTATCTTGTTATGACAGTTATGCTCCAATCATCATAAATACTATCAATTATTCATTTCTTTTTTTTTTTTTTATCTCCCCCATCCTCTACTTGTTCTACCATCCACTTTCCTAATTTATCTATATCCCCATTCATATTTGGCGCTGTGACAAAATCTTTCTATCTCATTAAAAATTCTCTATTACTTACCCCATCCACCATCTTATTCTTACAACTCCCCCACCTCATTCTTTTCCACATTCCCCCCCCCCCCCCCCCTTCTTTTTTGTCCTTTGTATTCTCCTCACCAGTTCTGGGTCTGGGTTATGACCACAACATCGACACCTGGTCAGTGGGCTGTACATTGTATGAGTTGTACACTGGCAAGATACTGTTCCCTGGCACATCTAACAATGACATGCTGAAGACCATCATGGATTTCAAAGGCCGCATCCCCAATAAGATGATACGTAAGGGCATGTTCAGAGATCAGCATTTTGACGGATCCTTTAATTTCTTGCACCACGAAACAGATAAAATCACCCAAAGGGTAAGAACTTCATCAGTCCTTTTTCCTCTCTTAAGATAAAGTGGCGTCATAAAATACACAGAATCTTCTTCAAAATGTACAATAATTTTTACTATATTTATCATGATTAAAATTCATGTTATGTATGTATAAAATTTGCATACAAATGGATTAGAACAAAAGCAGTTCTGAGAGGCAATATATGACTAAACATTGATTATGAAACTGTAGCTTGCTGATGATCAAAAACAAATCTCATCAATAAAAGTCAAAAACTTATAAAAAGAAATTGAGCAGCATGTAACCATAAAGGTATTATTGAAGTCACTCTGAATTAAAAATTATACGTGACTATTTGTAATAACTATTTGTAACATAATAATGTCAATGTGTCTTAAAACCTTACATTTATCTTGAATACCAGAATTGTAAAGGTGGCAGCTTCATTGGCAAAATCTCATTTCTTTTACTGCTGTTTTCTGGTTAAAATAATATGATCTGCAGTTATAACCTAATTGATAAATTCGGAAATGTTATAGTTTGAAATAAAGTAAGATTTGTTGTTTTAAAAAAAATCAGAAATCCTGTCCAAAACAGATAATTTTATTTATTTCCTTTCACACAGGAAAAGATCACATGTCTAACGTCCATCAATGCAACCAAAGACATGCTAGCTGAGATGGTTCCCTACCAACGTCTGCCAGAAGACCAAATGAGGAAGGTGACCCAGTTGAAGGACATGCTGGATAAGCTATTGGCCCTGGACCCGTCCAAGAGGATTCCCATCAACCAGGCTCTCACTCATCCATTCATTACTGAGAAGATTTAAAGTTACACTTGGTTCTGAGATGGTTTTTGTCATCTCCTCCAATTTATGAATGTCATGACTCATTAACGAATGTAGTGTGAGATATGTTTGAACCTGATGCAGTGATAGAAATAAGTTTTCGAAGAGGATGGAATGTTTGAAAGCAAAGAAAGAAAAGAAAAAATTAGTTGTCTGAAAATAATCAAATTTACCTATTATGATTTTAAAGAAATAGTATATTTTCTCAAATCATTGTTGCATCATGAAAAAAATTGCATTTTGATTTTCAATTTAACCAGCTAACTGCCATACTCAGCAAAAAAAAACGTGTAGTTAAAAATTTGACTAGAAAACTGGTCATTCAAATATCGATTGATGTAAATGACCCTCATCTTAGCAAAAACTCTCAAACCCGTGACCTAGCGATATCATGAACAGTAATAGTCAATTAAGTTGTTTTGAATGAAGAGAGGATTTGATACTTCATGTCTGACTGCCATAGCCAGGATTTCACCTGCAGAATTTTCCAATTATTTCCTCGCATTATTAATTAATATTGATAAAAAAAAGTGAAAAAAAAAGCTTACTTTTGAATTATTTAATGTACATTGTAGTCTCTTAATTAACACGAATATTAATAACAGAATTTGTGAGAGTACTTTTTAAAAAAGAATTATTGGAAAGTGTGCTTATGAGCTATACTATTTATTTTTTTATATATATTATTTTATGATTTTCATGTGTATCAGAAGTGACATTTCATAGTTTAAATTTTCTGCTTTTTGATTATTCTCTGAAAATATGTTGTTTTAAAAAATAAATCATGTTCTGGATGAATTTTGTTTGTTTCTATTCCTCAATCAGTGAAGTGCCTCATCCAACATGGACATCAAGATGTAGTTGCTTAACCTGAGTGTTGTTGATGGTGATGATGATGATGATACATGCTGATGGGTAGCATGAAAACTTGAACCACATAACCTGTAATAATCAAATCAAATGACACCGACATGACCAGGTTCACATTTTAAAATTGATGCATTTCATTTTTATTTTTATTGTCGAGGAATGATTTCTTTAATCAAAACTTTAATCTCTTATGATTATACATTGTAAAATGGACCAAATGTAGTAATTGTTGTGTGAAATATTTTTTTGATAAATGTCTCCTTTTCTACACATTTGTGACTTGCCATCTCAAAACAGTATTATGGCAGAATGGACTATATGCTTGGAAATGAATAAAACGTCAAAATTAGAATCACATGATTTTAGCCTTTTGTAATTCACAAAATGACATTCATTTAAAAATAAAATCAGTCAGTTGAATATCACACAAAGTTCATAATTGAAACTTAAAATTCATTTTTCTTCATCTTGTTCATGCCGACATGATACGTTTGGAGACAGTAGGTCACATTAAAGACATTGGATTAAGATTTGTCTTCAACATAATGATTTTGATTGGTTAAAAGACAGCAATGTTCTTGGGGTTTTTTTTATTGAGACTTTGTTAACTGAGCATAGTTTTCAGTTTGACACACTTTGTTCTGTGGCTATAAGATTCTGAAAGTTTTGGTACGTGACATAAAGCAGATTTTAATTTTAAGAGAATTAAATGGAGGTATGATGTGATGAATGAATGAATGAATGAATCGTTGGCATGCCTGACCAAGTTAACCAGAAAAGAGTCATATGTGTTTCCATAGCTTACACGGGCACGAAATTATTATTTTGTGTTGGGTGGGGTTTGTATTTTGAAATTTATCCATTATGTATTGTGTTTTGTTGCCTGTAATGTGTAATGTTATATCTCATCTCGTTGAAAAATGTTGGTCTAATCATCATTGTATTTTTTTTTAGGTGGACGAGACCGAGCCACAAGGTTGGAAACTCAACATAAGGTTATAACCCCTTACCCCAAATGTTGAAATTTAGCTGATGTTTTTAAATGTGTGCTATCTTAAAAATATATCTTTTCATCTTGTATTGACAAATTTGAGAAATTTTTAATCATACTGTTGCATTTTTTTTCTTTTCTCCACTTCTCAGTAGATTTTTGGTTAACATGAAAACTCCAGCTGTAAGAAAAAGTAATCTCTTTAACTTTATGTAAAGACTCGGAATGTAATAATACACTCTTTGTCATTTAATTGTATTTTACAATTTTCATAATGTTCTTCATAAATAAATTGAATAAAATTTTTAATTGGATTTATACATTAAGTATTAGTATTAGTATTGTAAAAATTTAACATAAAAGCCATATTCTCTCACTTAATTTATCTGTTTATTTCCAGTTTATCAATCTAGATCTAGGAATATATGGGAAATGTCCAAAAATAAACAATTTTAAGAATGTAGGGAAATGATATCAATCAATGGACAGACTGAAAAAAAAAATGGTGTGGCAGTGCTGAAGTGATTTGCTGTTGTTGGTATGAATGATTATATAGACATTAGTGTATGCTTAAATCTAAAACAAATAATATTTCACGCACACATGATGGTGGATCAAATAGGTGATCAAGAAGCACAGGTTTCAGACAGTTCTCATGCGTTCTCGCTATTTCTGATGTGTTTTAAAGTAGATATAAATGAAGTTTTAAATTGTTTAGAAAACAAAAACAAACTATTATTATAAAAGGATCAAAATGTCCCGAATTAAATTATCATGAAGAAAATTATTTGGAAAGATAAAGTGAGTAAATGTCACTGCTATATAAGGAAACAACACAAAACAAACAACGTTTTGGCCTTTGGCCTTCTTGGAGAGACTGATAAAATTCTTACCCTTTGGGTGATTTTGTCTCTTTTGTGGTGCAAAAAATGAAAGGGAGCAATATTTTAGTTCTATGCATTTTCATAAGCGTACTCTCACGTTTGCTCATTGCTTAAAGTTCCTAACCTTCCTTCCTAAAAATTTTCAGTATTGTCAAGCATACCCTGTTTTTGTGAATTTCCATATCAATACTAGTGCCATGGAGACATTATCATAACATTGGACTTTTTAAAAAAAGGCAATATTTTAGATTTATTTTGAAATTATATGTAAAGATTTTAAAATTAAATAATGAAAAAAAGTCGAGGAATTGTCATCAATATTAAAGCAGAATTAGTTTTATAAATTGTCAAATCCTAATTTTTTTTTTGAACCTTTGGGAGCTATTACTTCTATTATTTTGTAGCTAGACTCAGTTTTTGGATTATTTGTCATTCTTTAACCTAGAGAAACAGATATAAAGAAAGCTTTTCCAAATGTTTTCAAGATGAATAAATTTTGATGTCTATATGCGGTGAATGTTTGGAAAATGACTGTGTGGCACAGCCTCATATGAGAAGTTTGAAGTTTTGACAAAAAGTGGTACTGGTTGACTAAGCCATATATGTAGATGAATAAATGATTTAAGAATCTGTAGACTTAACCATTTAATTTCAAGACTTTTGAATTAATTCTTAAATTCGCCTTTTTTTGTTCTCTTAATTGTAAATAAAATTTTGTTAAAAGTATTTTACAGAAAGAAAAAAAATGTCAATTCGTTTGACCTCCGTTTGTGATTTGGCATATAGGATGAAACTTTCACATACACGCTTACAAACACTCCCTCTCTCTTCCTCCTTTCTCTCTCTCTCTCTCTCTCTCTCTCTCTCTCTCTCTCTCTCTCTCTCTCTCTCTCTCTCTCTCTCTCTCTCTCTCTCTCTCTCTCCCCGCCTACTCTCTGCGCAATCTGTCTTTCATATTCTTATAAGGAATGAATTTCTTTTACTTATATATTTTTTTTCATCATCATAAGAACCATTTGGTACCGATATTAGGAATTTTTTCTCTTTTTTCCCCCCCTATCTTTTCAGGTCAGTATCGATGAATGTGTCTGAGCTACACGGTATTTTGTTTTAAACCATCTTCATTCATCCACTGTTTCCACAAACAGGACTTGAAGATAAAGGTTTATATGTTTTGTCTACAAACCAAAAGTTCAATGTGCAATCAATCCATTGTGCAAGCTATTGCTGTATGCCGAAACAGAGTTCAGCAAAGTTCTAACCGAAGGTTCTATTTTGTGCTAATCATGATTACACTTGTATTCTAATTATCTGTTTTTCAGGTGACAATAATTTACTAGTACTAGTACACAGTTGCTTATTTAGATAAGCATATTGCTTTGCAGCATTTATCTAACTAATTGTATCATGCACGTAATTAGAGATTAAAGGATAACATGGCAGCGAGGTCATAAGTCATTCTCTTTTGTTAGAACCATGTTGATCTCCTGTGTGAACTGATTTGATTAATGTTTGATGTGAAGATAGTAAAGTAAAGAAAGAAAATTCCATAAAGCTGAAAACGAGAAAACTGAAACAAGAACATGTTTTTTTCGAATTTTACTGTATTAAAAAAAATAAAAAATTGTGGATCAACTCCTATTGCAGAGTGGCATATATATAGTTATTAATTCAGAAAAGTGAGTGGAGCAGGCACTTATGTTGGCAACAACAAGATATGAAGTGAGTAGAAAAGTGCCAGAAGACAATAGAGAATAAAAATTTTTTTTCCGCGGCGGTGGTGGGGTTTGAACCTGCGACCTTATTGGTACGACAACTCCGCCTGGCAGGTGAGAGCGTGGCTCTACCGTGTGAGCTATCCACGAACACAAAAATATTCGTTTCAAACCCAAAGTCATTTCTAGATCCCTCTCTCACCCACTTCTTGAGATCGCCGATTCGTTCACCACCATCGCGAAGCAATTTTGACCAGCAGTTAAGCTTAATAGCCAATATTCCCATCACAAACATATAACATAGAAACGATTGAGACATTGAGTATGCTCCGGTGTATGGGGTGAATTTTTAATTCAGAAAAGTGAGTGGAGCAGGCACTTATGTTGGCAACAACAAGATATGAAGTGAGTAGAAAAGTGCCAGAAGACAGTAGAGAATAAAAATTTTTTTTCGCGGCGATGGTGGGGTTTGAACCTGCGACCTTATTGGTACGACACTCCGCCTGGCAGGTGAGAGCGTGGCTCTACCGTGTGAGCTATCCACGAACACAAAAATATTCGTTTCAAACCCAAAGTCATTTCTAGATCCCTCTCTCACCCACTTCTTGAGATCGCCGATTCGTTCACCACCATCGCGAAGCAATTTTGACCAGCAGTTAAGCTTAATAGCCAATATTCCCATCACAAACATATAACATAGAAACGATTGAAACATTGAGTATGCTCCGGTGTATGGGGTGAATTTTTAATTCAGAAAAGTGAGTGGAGCAGGCACTTATGTTGGAATAGTGGAATAGGCTATAAAGTCGAAGCTGGACTCCAGAAAAGTTGTTGATAGGAGAGTGAAGTATGCTTATAAGTTTATTATGGAAAGTAAAATCAAGTTTAAAAAACGTAAATGTACTAAAAATGAGGAAGAAAACAATCATGTTCTATTGATCTTTGTGAAGAAATGGGTTACTTTTAATAATGGCAGTCTTGAGAATGGGCAGTTGTTAATTTAACAGCACTATGGCTGGAATTTTAACATGATTGAAATCGAATGGACCATGCAGGTCCTATTTGAAATCTTATGGTATTACAAAAAATTCAGTCTGAGTAAATTTGCACGCTTGAGTCAAAATTATAATGAAGTCTTGACTTGCTCGAGTCCAGTGTCGATTGACAACAGCCTGCAAGAATGAGATGCTTACAATTGCTGTGACTCTCATGTTAAACTAGCTATTAAAATCATTGAGGAAAAATAAAAATCCACGATATCATTTTTACTCATCACTATTATTATAGAATTAAAATGACTCTTTGCATAAAAAAAAAAAAAATCCTTGACTGTAAGAAAATAATTCTCAGTTAAGTTCTTCCAACCTCGTAGTTGTAGTTTCGGTATCCAAGATTCCCTTACATTGAGTCATGCATTATACATACCTGCCAACCCTTCCACTTTTGGCGGAATCATTCCTATTTTCACTCTTCCTTTCCGCTATTCTGCCATTGTCTCTAACATTACGATTTTAAAAAATGATGATAATGGTAAGAAGAAGAAGAAAAAAAAAAGGGGGGGGGGGATATGTTAAAAAGGTGATATTTTAAAAAATGATTGCCAAAGGACAGCTGAGTAGGAAAATTAATTGCACCTCTTTACCCCTTCCCCTTTCCATAACCTAACATATCTGAATTGAGAGAATACTGTTATGTGTTTGGTGGCAAAGTTGGTGGTCACTTTGATACATAATTATCCATTAATAAGATTCCTTTTATTTTGGTCTTAAATTCCTATTTTCTGATGTTATGATTCCACTTTTAGAATGTGAAGAGTTGGCAGGTCTGATTATAATCCATGCCATTATGAATTAGATGTTTTGATTTATACATTTTAAAGGTTTGATCATAAAAATAGGTCAAAAGCAAAGCAATGTCTACTGGCTTAAAGTTCCTTGGTCTTGAAATATTGTTGACTTTAATTATTTTGGAAAAAAAAACAAAACAAAGTAAAGCTAATCAATTTATAATCTTTCGATACAAGTAGTGGTGGCTGCAAATACATTTTCCATTAGTTGACACAGTGAGTTGTGTTTATCCCAGTTTCTGTTTCACTTAGAGTAACCATTTCTTGCTTCCCACTGGTTAGGAAGATGATCTGTGCAAAATTAGACCAAATTACCTAATTATTCTTATATGGTTATAGTGAGGTTTTATTATCCTTTATATGTGACTGAATTTGATCTTCGATGCCTTGAATGGTTCACATCAAACATTTGGGTATAGTGTATCTTCTTTTCTGCCGTTTTATTAAAGAACACAGTATGTGCTATTTGGTTAACATTGTATCTCCTGTGTTTTTAAAAATAACGGCAGTATGGATAGCATTGGGTCAAAAGTTGATGAAGGAAAAAATTGCAGAGCACGTCATGAACTAATCATGAAATCAAATTTTGAAGAACTGGAAAACATATAGTCAAAAGAAACCCTTTGAATTTTTTGTTTGTTTGTTTGTTTGTTTTATTTTTACTAAGTTAAATTTTTCGAAACAGTTCTCTTTGGATTAAAGCCAAAAGCACACTCTTGTGAAAAGCCAAAAAGTACGTTAGAATCTGAACGGGCAGAAAGCCATTGCTCATGGGAGGTAACAACGTTCACCCAGCTTCAGCATGCTGTATTGCAGAGTGTGCTGGAATTCAGCGTGCTAGAATCCATTGAGTACTGTACTCAAGGTTGCCAATTTTCCGTATGTTTACGGAATTCAGTATTTTACAAACCCTCAACAATCACCTGCTAGACGGAAAAAAGTAAGAACATATTGTCTTTTAACTGGATTTCAATACCCTGAAAAGGGTCGGTTTATGTGTTTGCGTAAAAGTTCAGTAAATTTTTGCCCCCTGAATATTGGCAACCCTGTGTACTGTTTTGTCGTGGAATTCCAATATTCATTTAATCACTTTGTCTCCGTTGCTATGATTATTCTGCCAGTCATACTCGATATTGTTATTATTAAAGTTACGGGACTTGTACTGACCATGGTATTTCATTGTAGGTTCTTTTTAAAATTTCTTTTCTTTCCTTTTATTATTATATTTTTCGATTGGGGACTAGCTAAGTATGGTATATTATAATGTGTGATAAATTGCGATGAATTGAGAGATCATTCCATCCATATGTATGATGCTGTCGTCATGTTTTATGTTGTCGTCATGTTTTTGGTCTTTTGAAGACCAGTTTGTATTCAATGATTGATTTTTTTGTAAATAAACAAGATGTTAATGTTATGGTATGTTTTCCACCAGTTTTCTTTATTTTTTTCTTTTTATTCCTTGATTGGGTCTTTTGACTTAGACCTCCCTTGGTGTGCAGATGGGTCACGCTCGTTCAGTGTTGCCAGGTTGGCGGATTTTCCGCCAAATTTGCGGAATTTTAACATCACACGGATTTTTAATGATTTATATACCTGTTAAAAAAAAGTTAAAGTGTAGCAATCAAGTCTAATTATTCCTTCTCTTCCCCCGCCCCCTGAAGTGAAATTTATGAGGACCTATTGTGAGTGTACGGTAGCCTAGATCTATATTACACAACCTAGTTCAGATTAAACAAAGGTGAAAACAATATCCAACAGTCTAATTCAAACAAAATCGAAACTCTGAATCTTTTTGCCTTTAAAAAGGAAACAGTTGTAAATAGACGAGTAGCGTTTAGTAACGTTATTTTTTATCGAGCCATTTTTTATTCTGAGACAATACACTAATATTGACCATAAGAAAGTATTTTAAATCAAATGGCGGTTTTTTGGCAAATATCGCAGGTGAAGTAGGGTATATTTTTGCAAAGGCACCTGGCAACACTGCTCTCGTTGTGCTATCTCCCTATATATATTTATATATTTTTCCCTTGTTGCTTTCTGTCTTTGGCTGGGAATGGGCTTACTTGGATTGTCCTGGGATTTGAATGGGAAACAGTCAAATGTTTTGTATTAGTTTTCGGAGGATAGTTTTTTTTTTTTTTTTTTTCAATGTGAACTCTCTCTTTAATATAATATAATATAATATAATGAACTTATATAGCGCCTAGTTCCAATTTGGAATTGCTCACTGGCGCTTTACATCAACACATCATGTATGATATACAAATATAGAACTGGCATGTTAAAACCACACAAATTCGATGATAACATAATATATTATAATAAAATACATACTAAGAGTCCAAATTATATGCCCTACAGAAAAGCTCAGTTTTTAACCGTTTTCTAAAGATAAGTGGATTTTCACTATTTTTAGTTTCAATATTGATGGAGTTCCACAGTCGGGGGGCATGGTGGTCAAAGGATTTCTCATGAAAAACTAACGATTTTGGGGGTTCCCTTAGGATATTTAAATTGGCAGATCTTAAATTTCGACTGGGTTCATAAAGGTGGATAAGTTCCTGAAGGTAAACAGGAGCGGAATTGTTTAAGCAATTGAAAACATGGGTGAGTATTTTAAATTCAATCCTAAACTTTACAGGTAGCCAGTGTAGGTCCTCCAAAATCGGTGTTATATGCTCGCGCTTTTTAGATAACGTTACCAATCGAGCTGCTTTGTTCTGTATCTTTTGGAGTCGATTAATGACATTATTATCACAACCATAGAGCAAGCTATTGCAATAATCAAGGCGGGTAAGAATCAAAGAGACCACAAGAAGTTTAGTAGTATCAATATCAAGAAGCCTTCTAATAGCACCAATAGATCTAAGGTAAAGATTGCAGGATCTAGTTACATTAGTGACATGGGCAGACATGTTTAATTTGGTATCTAATAAAACTCCTAAGTTTCTCACAGGTTCTTTAGTGATGGGAATTACACAATCAGAAAGATTCAGGTTAAGCGTGGAAAGGTCCACGAGGCCCCGTCTTGTAATTTGCAACACCTCTGTTTTATTTTCATTTAACCTGAGTTTGTTGCAACACATCCAGTCACTAATCTCAGAGATACAATTTTCTATGTCCGTTATAACATTGAGATGATTGTCGATATTAATGGGAAACAGTAATTGGGTGTCGTCTGCGTAAAAATGGTACTTAATAAAATATTTTGAGATGATGTCACCTAATGGTCTGATATAGAGGGTGAATAAAGAGGGTCCCAGAACTGAACCCTGTGGTACACCAAAAGATAGGGGACAAGGAGAAGAGAAGTCATGTCGATTTACAGACACTGATTGAATTCTGTCAGAGAGGTAAGAAGAAAACCAGTCAAGGACAGTACCCCCAAATCCGTATAGTGTCTTAAGTCTGTCAATTAAAAGAGTATGGTCTATTGTGTCAAAAGCAGCACTAAGGTCGAGTAGTATGATAATAACATCATCATTTTTCCGACATAAATGATTTATGATATCATTATGGATTTTAATAAGAGCAGTTTCAGTGCTGTGAAAGGGGCGATAAGCAGACTGAAATTTAGAGAACAAATTGTGTTCATTCAAAAACGTGTTAAGCCTAAAAGCAACAATTTTCTCAATTAGTTTAGACATGAGGGTGAGATTCGAGACTGGTCGATAATTATTTGGGTCTTCTTTGTCAAGGCTAGATTTCTTTAATATGGGAGTGACAATAGCATGTTTAAGATTATTAGATACCTCACCAATAAACAAACTAGCATTTACAATATGAGTAAGAACGGGAACCAAAATATTAGCACAAGAAAGAACAAGCCATGAAGGAATGGGATCTATTGGGCTGGTTGTTTTGGAGCATTGTTTCAGCGCAGACAGTACTTCTGTTTCAGTGGCGGGTTCAAATTCGTCGAATGCTGCTCCGGCTGGAAGTGCATTAGTTTCATTTATTTGTGCTTTCATTGTCTCTTCTTTGTCCAAATTATTCCGAATACCTGATATTTTATCTCTAAAATGTAGAGAGAAAGTATTTGCGGTAGCAATAGGGTCCTCGAAATTATTTGAAGGATGATCCTTCATCAGTTTGTTCAGGGTGGCGAACAGTTCACGTGAGTTTCGTTTGGCACTTGTTATTTTATTTTGAATGTATGTTTTTTTACATGATAGAATTAATTTGTTCCGTTTGTGTTTTAGTCTTAAATAAATTTGATTATGAATTTCTAATTTGGATCGACGCCAAATCCGTTCGGCAGATCTGAGTTGATGTTTTAGTGTTTGTAACTCGTTGCAATACCACTCGGGGTTTGGTCGAAGAATAATTTCTTTCGTGACCGATGGACACAGCTCATCGAACACAGTTTTCAATGAATTATTATATGTGTTTACCATATCGTGAACATTATCACAACTCTTAACAGAGGCGAGTAAATCCAAAGACCTGATGGATTCTTGAAATGTTTCTTTATTTAGTGATTTTGTTTTCCGGTATGTGATCGTTTTCTTGACGGTTGTTTTGCATTCGATTTTTAGATTTAAAGCAATCAGGTTATGATCTGAAATTGTGCGATCCAAAACGTCAACGTTATCAATTATTTTGTATCTTTCTATCTCTCTCTCTTTATCTCTCTCTCTCTCTCTCTCTCTCTCTCTCTCTCTCTCTCTCTCTGTCTCCCCCTCTCTCTCTCCTTCCTTCCTTCGTTACCTCCCATAGTAGAGGCACTTTGTCTTCTATCCCCATATATCTGTTTTCCAACATGCTTTTTGTCTTTGTCTTGGAATGAGATTACTTGGTTTTGTCCAGGCCTGGTCGTTGGGAGATGATATTTTTTTTCCCTTGTAAATCATCTCTCTGTCATGCACTATAGTTATATTTACATATATGATTTGTAGACATTTGAGTGTATACCTCTTAGTTGGGACCTGTGCTTGTGTCTGGATGAGACTTAGGTGATCTCAAACTACTTTGATAGTGTGCTCTTGGAATCTACATCTGTTTCCTAATTAAACCAATTCCCCTTTGTCTTACCTTTTCTTGGGTCCTTTAATCGTAATTCTTGAACTTTTAACTCTCCCATTTTCTCTCTTTTTACTGGCGCTGATATGACCTGCCTAATGTGTTGCAAGCGCCCTAAAACCCTTAAAAACAAAAACGGACTCTTCTATCTCTCTCTCTCTCTCTCTCTCTCTCTCTCTCTCTCTCTCTCTCTCTCTCTCTCTCTCTCTCTCTCTCTCTCTCTCTCTCTCTCTCTCTCTCTCTCTCTCTCTCTCTCTTGTGATGTATTACTGTTTTCATTTTAAAAAAAATTATAAACATGAATGGGTCTGTCTGGATGGGAAGCATAGGTTTTGTCCAACACAATGAACATGTATGAGGAAAACGCATGGACATTTTTGAAAGGGCTTCGTGATTTCAACGAGTGAACAAAACTTCAAGTAGATCACACATCGCGTACTCAGCAATTAACCACAAAACAGATACACGCCATGTTGATGCTATGCGTTTAGTTTTATAACATCCGCAAACCGGATATAACGTCCCAACACACAAAAGGCTTCTATTACTATTAGCCTGACTACATTAAACTATGAAACATTTTTTAAATGCCGACAATAAATAGATCTTTGAATTGAATTGAATTGAACTAACCTTCAACGTTTAAATTTAAAGTGATTAATACAAATTAGCGACAACTACTCATTAAAATGTCTGGCTAAAAACAACAAAGTTATGAGTGACGTCAAAATCGTTCCTTCTATATGAGTATATGAGTGGTCTCGTGTCACTGGGACTGAATCGGATTGTCAATATTACTCCATGGCAATTCGACGGTTAAAGGAGAATTCAAGTTCAAGGGGTACAACCCTTCTCTAAATCCTGAAAACAGTACGAACTTGATATAATTTATTGGATTGCTCCCCTTGCTTATCAAGAGCACTGTTTAATAGTATATGCTTTTTTTCTGCTCCCTTCCCCCCCCCCCCCCCCCCCCCCCTTTTATTTAGATTAGACGTCTATGTAGAACCCGTTATTTCCATTGGAAATCAAAACAAAGTACATACAATAACTATGACCATTTCAGTCATTGTGTGTTTTAGAAAATACACTCGAGAACACCCAGGGAAATTATTACTCCATATCATTGTGCGGCTATGTGGTCTTGTGGTATGACACTCACTTTCGGATCGGAAGGTCCTGGGTTCGAGCCTCGCTCAGCGCATAGTTGAGTCCATGGAAAAGACTCAGGTGTAAAATGAGTACCAGTACCAGTCCGTTAACAGCATTGTTTCTCGGAAAAAAATGTAATAACGCCTACATATCACGTGTTGCTGTTGGTCAGGGACCCCTTGTAAAGCGTTTTGAGCACATTAAGTGGATATAGCGCTATATAAAAGCTCAAGTTTTAGTTTATATCATTACATGGTCGTACGTATTTCAATAGAAAAAACGAAGAGGTCCGTTCAGCAGCAGCAATCTACTGAGTGTCGAGCTCGAGACAACTACTGCGGCTATGTGGTCTAGTGGTATGACACTCGCTTTCGGATCGGAAGGTCCTGGGTTCGAGCCTCGCTCGGCGCATATTTGAGTCCTTGGAGAAGGCTCTTTACTCACATTCTCTCACCATACTCGGGTGTAAAACGAGTATCTGGCCGTTGACAGCGTTGTCTCTGTCCGAATTGTAACATCGCCTAACAGGCGTCATGTCCCGTCCTAAATGTTAAATGTTGCTGTTGGCCAGGGACCCCTAGTAAAGCGCTTTGAGAACATTTAGTGGATATTGCGCTATATAAAAGCTCATTTTAATTTTTTAGAATATTTCTTTTATTAAAAAAGAGTCACCAAAATCCATCGTGGGATTCCCGCCGGATGGTTTCCTTTTCCATCGACACATTCATTATTATTATTCACTACTATGAGTAAGTAGTCCTTCAGAGCCATTAAGCCTAAGGAGCCGGAATTTTCCCAGCTTTCTATAGCGTTAAACATACATTAGCAATTGATTGCTATCCTTTTGATAGGATGATAGTCTATCACAAAGTACTTTCCGCCAGATCTATCAGATCCAGCCACCCAATCACAACTGGTTGGACAGGGAGGTCAGAAAAAAAAAAAATTCGCCTGCATCCTGGATCGATCTCGGTCCCATTGCGTGTGAAGCGACTGCTCCTAGCAAACTGTGAATAACCTACTGTCTTAATTGAGTATTATGTTGATATGATCCATATTTTAAATAATTGAATTAAAAATTGACATGAGACTCCAGTAGTTTGAGGAACTGCATCCATTCTTCTCAATTGAGTCCAATAACATAGGTGTTTTCTATAGATAGAACGAAGATGACGTCACTCAGGTCTTTGTTATTGTTTTTTGCCTTCCACGTTTATGGATATCCTCACTTAACTGTATGAACCAGAGTATAAAAGTTCATGGTTACACTTAGTTTTGTGTGTTGGTCCGTTATACTTCCGGATGGCAATGTTGTGAGCTTTTTCGCCAAGCGCACACTATCTATAGTATGACAGTCCGCCTCTTCCCTGGAGTCCTCATTTGTCTTGTACTCAGTGTAGGAGTAGAAGGTTCACAGAATTATGAGAATGTGAGTAAAGAGCCTCTTACGAGGAATCAACTTTGCGCTGCCTACACCGGGACTCGAACCACAGAAGCCAAATGTCATAACTACTAGACCACAAACCGCAGACCAGAGCCACATTTCCGATCATCACTATGTTTACATGATAACATGAAACTCACTAACTTGACTATGATGGTAACTTTTTATTTTTTATTTTTTATTTTTTGCTTATCAAAAGTACTTTGCCATTAGTATTTGTAAGACAATTTGATAACTCTTAATTCGATAAAATTAAGGAATATGTATCTTATAAAAAAAGGACAGAAGAAACGTATAGCATTGTCACAATAGAGAATTATAAAGAATAAAACCCAAGTGCCATGCACATCTTTAGTTCTAAATCTATTGTTTACCCCCTCCCCTGAGCTACCGCCCCCAGTTTGTCTTTGTTGAGACCACGGGACAATAATGGGGATGAAAAAGATCAACCTGTATGTGATCGGATCTATCCTTCATCGTCATGGAATCGTACTCGTTCATTTATCATGAATGAAGGAACAAACCAAGCGACAAAGGATGAAAGAGATGGAAGCCACTTAAGGAATCGATATTATCCTTTTTTTCATGGCCACAATAATCGATCTTCTGCTCACCCAACTCATCTTTCATCTTGCACACGAGAGAAGTGGAATGAAATTGGTTTTCTGAATGGAACGCCACATGACTAGCATCGAAATGTTATGACCAACGAGGAGGCCATTACACTACTACAACATACTACTACTACTACTACTACTACTACTACTACTAACTACTACTACTACTACTACTACTCACTACTACTACTACTACTACACTACTACTACTACTACTACTACTACTACTACTACTAACTACTACTACTACTACTACTACTACTACTACTACTACTACTACTACTACTACTACTACTACTACTACTAACTCCTACTACATACTACTACTACTACTACTACTACTACTACTACTAACTACTACTACTACTACTACTACTACTACTACTACTACTACTACTACTACTACTACTACTACTACTACTACTACTACTACTGCTACTACTACTACTACTACTACTACTACTACTACTACTACTACTACTACTAGTAGTACTACTACAACAACAACTACTACTACTGCTACTACTACTACTACTACTACTACTACTACTACTACTACTACTACTACTACTACTACTACCACCACCACCACCACCACTACTACTACAACAACAACTAATACTACAACTACTACTACTACTACTACTACTACTACTGCTACTAATAATAATAATAATAATAATAATAATAATACTTTATTGCATCCCAAAAAGGAAATTTTTTGTACAGACGTGTTATAATTTACACATAAGATAAAATACAATGGAAATAGGATGTATATATATAAAAAAGGAGCAGCTCTATAACCAGAGCTGCGCTTTATAATATGAATAATTTCAAACACTGTAAAATAGTTAAAACTGTCACTATAAATTGAAAATTGAAAAGATTGCAAAACAAATAAATTAATAAATTAATATTTATATTTTTAAAAAGTAAAAATGAGAAATAATTATATAAAATGATTATTGCTTGTTGTTATAAAGCCTAATACTGGACGGCAGAAAAGATTTTCGGTGTCTCTCTGTTTTCGTTGAAATAGAGAAAGGACGACCACTTCTTTCTGACATAATAATTGATGGTCTTAGTGGATGATACTGGTCATGTAATATTTTAGTTATTTTATTTATACAAAATTTCTCGTATAAAAGATCTACATCGTCAACATCATTTATATAGCGTTTAATGGATTTTTTAATATTTGAATTTATTTTGTTCCTTTCCACTGCTAAGCAATTGCCTCCCCAAGCTGTTATACAAAATGACAAAACACTTTCGATTACTGCTCTATAAAATAATGTGCAGAGGGTTTTATCTATTGTAAACTGAGAGAGTTTTGATAAAAAATATGTACGTCTGCACATCTTATGCCTAATTATTTTCAAGTGTTCATCCCACTTGAGCCTGTCATCAATCGTTACACCAAGGTATTTGTAGTGAGGAACTCGCTGGACGAATTGGTCCTTTAATTTTAACGGTTCTATCGGTTCCTTCACTCTCCTAAAGTCAATCACTAGCTCCTTTGTCTTGCTTATGTTAAGCTCTAGGTGGGCATCACACCAAGACACAAATCTATCAATTTCTTGCCTATAAGCCACTTCGTTGCCATTTGTTATGAGGCCTTGAAGAGCGGTGTCATCTGCAAACTTTATTAAAGGTACACTCAGGTTTTGACTTCTACAGTCATTCGTGTATATTGTGAATAATACAGGGGACAATACACAACCCTGAGGAGCACCAGTATTTGTAGTTATACAGGAAGATTTGTTTTGTCCTAATTGAACATATTGTGCTCTCTCCGTAAGAAATTCGAGCACCCAAGCAATTATATACTTGTTTAAATTCAGACTAGTCAATTTTTGAACAACCAACTGAGGTTGCATTGTATTGAACGCTGAAGAAAAATCTGCAAAAAGCAATCTGCAATAGCTCCTAGCGTGATCTAGATGCCTGTAGATGTTGTTTGTAAACAGCAAAATGGCATCCTCTACGCCACGTCCTGGTTTGTAAGCAAATTGATGACTATCACTCAATGGTATAAACTGATTCCTAATTTTAACAAGAACAAGTTTTTCTAAAGATTTCATGACTATTGAAGTCAGTGCAACAGGTCTGAGATCGTTCATAGTTTCAAGTTTTTCTTTTTTTGGAACAGGAATAATTTTTGAAGTTTTCCAAATTTCAGGGATCGAAACGCATTGGAGGGACCAGTTAAAAATATGTGTATAAATGGGGGAAAGCTGGTAGGCACATTCTTTTAATAGTTTTCCTTTCAATCCATCCGGCCCAGCAGCCTTCCTCTCGTTTAGTTTCGAAAATACGAATCTCGTTTCCTCTTCACTGACCTCAATAGTCATTTCATCTTCCAAAGCCCTGTCTAATTTATGTTTTTCATTTTCAATATCAAATGTGTTTGCTGTGTCGAAACGTGAATAAAATTTATTTAAAGTTTCAATTTCGATATCTTCTGATATAATCGTGGGCTTTGGATTATAGTTCACAGCAGTTTTAAGCCCCCGCCACGTGTCCCGTATATCCCCAGAAGAAAAGCATTTTTCAATTTTATTTTTGTACTTATCTCTACAACTAGATATTACCCTCTTTATCTCTTTTTGTTTTGTTTTCAGATCTTTTTTGTTTCCACTAGTATAGAGAGTTTTCTTTTGGTTCAATAAAAGTTTTAGATCTTTTGTTATCCAAGGCTTGTTGTTAGGATAATATTTTATTTCTTTTTTACAAGACACTAGCTGTTCACAGAATTTTAAATACTCACTCACACAGTCATTCAGCTCATCCACACTATCACATGATTCATGATTCATGATACTACTACTACTACTACTACTACTACTACTACTACTACTACTACTACTACTACTACTACTACTACTACTACTACTACTACTACTACTAATACTACTACTACTACTACACATATCATTACTACAACTGCTGCTGCTATTGCCACAATAGCAACAGCAACGACTTCCACCACATATATATATATATATATATATATATATATATATATATATATATTATATATGTAGAGAGAGAGAGAGAGAGAGAGAGAGAGAGAGAGAGAGAGAGAGATAGGGAGGGGAGGGGGAGATAGATAGATAGATAGATAGATAGATAGATAGATAGATAGATAGATAGATAGATGGTAGATAGATAGACAGACAATGAGAAAAAAGAGAGAGAGAGAAAGAAAGAAAGAAAGAAAGAGAGAGAGAGAGAGAGAGAGAGAGAGAGAGAGAGAGAGAGAGAGAGAGAGAGAGAGAGAAACAAAGAAAACGAAAGAGGAGAAAGGTTAAGAAAAGAGAGATTCTCAGCCAACCGGCTGAGGAGCCTCTGCAATATAGATAGAAACTATAGATAGCAAGTCAAGCTCAATATCATCCGTCTATTGGTATTTGTGTAGTGACCTGAGAACATGCGCCACAATGTGAAAAAAATCTCTGGTTATTATTGGTACTGTACAGAATAAATATTTTTCTAAGTAAAATGCAAAGTTAATTTTTTCAAAATGTCTTAATTAATTATGGACATAATGAAGTGTTTCAATCCATTTTAGTTGAAGACAGGAGAAAAAAATATCTTTAACAATTTTTTGCTCGTATCTCGAAAACAGTCAGCGCGACATTCGATATTTTTTATGAGACTATCACACATTTGATAGACTTTCTTCTCTTACAGCCTCCAATTTGATACCCTCATTGTGTACTTTTTATGAGACTATCCATATTTGATAGACAGTCTCCAATTTAATACCCTGATTGTGTACTTTTTATGAGACTATCACACATTTGATAGACTTTCTTCTCTTACACCTCCAATTTAATACCCTCATTGTGTACTTTTTTATGAGACTATCACACATTTGATAGACTTTCTTCTCTTACAGCCTCCAATTTAATACCCTCATTGTGTACTTTTTTATGAGACTATCACACATTTGATAGACTTTCTTCTCTTACATCCTCCAATTTAATACCCTCATTGTGTATTTTTTTATGAGACTATCACACATTTGATAGACTTTCTTCTCATACAGTCTCCAATTTAATACCCTCATTGTGTAGACAAAGTGCCTTGTAAACCTACTCCTATCTTGCATTCAAAGTTTGTTTTACAGATAGATTTGCGAGGAAGAGAGAGAGAAGTAGAAGTAGAAACAATAATAGATAGATAGATAAATAGATAGATAGATAGATAAGATAGAAAGAAAGAAACAAAGAAAAAAAAAGAGAGAGAGAGAGAGAGAGAGAGAGAGAGAGAGAGAGAGAGAGAAAGAGAGAGAGAGAGAGAGGGAGACAAATGGGAAAGAGAAACGGATTGGTATATAGATAGAGAGAAAGAGAGAGAAACACACAGAGAGAGAGAGAGAGAGAGAGAGAGAGAGAGAGAGAGAGAGAGAGGAAGGGGGAGGGGGGGGGGGGGGGGGAGTAGTGGAAAAAAATGATGAGGGAGTGAAAAAAGAGAGAAAACAATACAATAGAGCTTGAGAGATAAATATAGAAAAGAGGGAAACGGAGAAGAGTGAGAAAGAAACAAACATACATTATGTGTATCACTCTCTCTCTCTCTCTCTCTCTCTCTCTCTCTCTATATATATATATATATATATATATATATATATATATATATATATATGAAAGACACACACACACACATACACACACACACACAGAGGGAGAAAGAAGATATAAAATGATCTTGTAGAGTTATACAGAGAGACAGACAGACAGACAGACACACACACACACACACACATACACACATATAGAAGAAAGTGTGTGTGTGTGAGAGAGAGAGGGCCTCTAATAACTTCCACATCCTATTATCAAACAATACCCCTGGCATTTTCCTGTATTCTTAGCTTATTTATCAACAACTAGATAGCTGAAAGGCCAATCAAAGACCGCGAATTGATTTATTGATTTTTTGACCCAGATCAATAGAACATTTACGAGTTCAACGCGGTACGTTCATAAATCCGCGGTCAAAAGCCGCAGGCGTAGTAATAACATTCAGAAATCTTGTTAAACTCGTTCGATTTTTGTGATTGTATTGATTCATAAATTAAAGTTGTGGTTTCCGTGAAGACAGATGTCAGAAACAGAATTAAAGAAACCGCCCAGCCGTGCCCATGACGAACGGGCTGAATATCGAAAGATTGAATGACTCCTATTCTTTCTTCCTTTTTTTTTTTTAATTCTTGGTCTACGACACACATTTCCACCTGGTCGCCGTTTTGTTTGAGGTCAATAGACAGTTACAGATATCAAGGATATTTCTCCTAAAACAACAAGCAACCACTCAGTTTTACGACATTCATCAATAATATTAATCATGTGTTCTAAAAACCTCAAAACAATAGGTTTTAATTGACGTATACCTATCTTCAGATTTGACATCTGAACCCACTTATGGGCCTAGTTTAACATTGTTGTAATGGACAATATTTTGCGTGGTTTTTTTGTTTTTTTTTGTGTGGAGATTTCCATTACAACAATGAGCCTATATCAATCAGACCTGCAAATAAGTGCACGGCTGTTTTAATAATAATGGAAAAAATGGACAACAAAGCATTTTAATATAACAATAAAGACAGGAAAGATCATCCCGATAAAACCATCATTCTTGCATTTGCTTTATGACATGAATCTTACCAAACACGACTGAAGAAGGGTTTTGAGCCCGAAGAAATTTTCGGTGTCAAATATTTTGTTCTTTATTTTTGTTGTTGTTGTTGAAACTGTCAAATTAATTTTTGTCAATAATTATATTACCAAAACTGTCATATTAATTTTTGTCAATAATTATATTACCAAAACTGTCATATTAATTTTTGTCAATAATTATATTACCAAAACTGTCATATTAATTTTTGTCAATAATTATATTACCAAAACTGTCATATTAATTTTTGTCAATAATTATATTACCAAAACTGTCATATTAATTTTTGTCAATAATTATATTACCAAAACTGTCATATTAATTTTTGTCAAAAATCATATTACCAAAACTGTCATATTCATTTTTGTCAATAATTATATTACCAAAAAGAAGGTTTGAGTAAAGAAAAACATCCCATGTACATCTTAAAATAAATTGAATTAAATTAAATTCCCTTTATTAATCCCATAGGGGAAATTTGTCTCTAGGGTCTATTCCAAGGAAAGACTGGAATAACCCAGGTGTCAGCCAGCCGCAGTACAGCGCCGCAAATTGGGCTAGGGCGAGGTGACTTGCTCAAGGCCACGCAACACAGCGGCGGGTGATCGAACTTGGTACCTTTCGGGTACGAAGCAAAGACAGTACCGTTGAGCCACGCTGTCCCTTATAATAAAGTTTATTTGCGCACAAAATTGTAAAACATCATTAAAAAACATTTTTTTTTGTACACACATCCATTCATACAAGCGCGCGTACACACATACACACATACACACCCTCACAAAGACACACATTCACCAAAACGTGCATATGCATACAGAGACGAAAAATATCTATTAACATGAATTATTAAATAAAAATCATATCAGGACATTTAACAATAATGGCGGATGAAGGGAGATTACAATATTATGTCATGAGAATTTTGATGTAACAAATTTATATCTTATTAAAAGGATGTTTTATTTAATCTAGTGAGCTTCTTGTAAGATGAGATTTTAATTTCTTTTTTTTTTTAAAGAGAAAAGTTTTAAAGCAGACACTGGTGTAAGAAGATAAGAAGTATGAAAAAGGTGTATATAAGATAGTGTCAGACAAAGCAGGAAGAAAAAAGGGATTCAAACGGTATGTAAGTTCAAAATTATATGGGCAACGCAGGCTGTTAAAATCCAATTATCTAGGTTGTCGAGAAAGAGGAGATTGAGTAGAAATAAAAGGAGAAAGAGTAAGACTAGAAATAGCCGTAGTAAGAGGTTGGTAGGAGAAGAAGAAGGTGGCAATGAAGGAGGATGAGACGACTGGTGCCGCCATAGACACCCAACACTTAAAACAATCACCACTCACTGCATGTATTTTCGGTTTGATGTAAATGAAGGAGAAAGAGAGAGAGAGAGAGAGAGAGAGAGAGAGAGAGAGAGAGAGAGAGAGAGAGAGAGAGAGGGATAGAGATAAAGAGACAGAGAGAGATAAAGAGAAAGAGAGAGAGAGAGAGAGATAGAGATAGATAGATAGATAGATAGAGAGAGAGAGAGAGAGAGAGAGAGAGAGAGGTAGATATAGAGACAGAGAGAGATAAAGAGAGAGAGAGAGAGAGAGAGAGAGAGAGAGAGAGAGAGAGAGAGAGAGAGAGAGAGAGAGAGAGAGAGATTATTGATGGCGACCACCACTTCTACCAGACTCTTGTGTGCTTCAATTGTGGGGCACGAGATCTATCAATATTAGATGCGTGATTAGACATTCGATTTAGACGTGTCCAAATTAGAATCGATGCACAATATTTCTTTTGGTTAAAAAACAACAACAATCGAACAAACGAAAAATCTTGAGCGTTTAAATCGTGCATTATCCACGAAATGTGCTCAATTTGATTTACAAAAGAATCCCAAGCCAACAGCAACTCTTAACATGTAGGAAACATAACAGCTGGAAACCGCTATTAAAAAAATTTTTTTTGGACAGAGACTACGCTTTTTCCGGCGAGGTACTCGTTTTACACCTGAGTGTAATGAGAAAATTTGAGCAATGAGCCTTTTCCAAGAACTTAACTTTCCGCGGTCCACAGTGGGACTCGAATCATGGACTTGAAGGTCACAAGTCGAGCAAGTGTCATACCACTCTAGACGACAAAGCTCCATTTAACCATTTTGTGTTGAGAATATTATGGCTATTAAGCTTAAACGGTGGCTACAAACTTCGCGGGGTTTGTGTGTTGAACCCATGACCTCAAGAAGTCGGGAGAGCGATTCAAGATAGACACAGAGTTTGATACCACTTTTTTTTTGTTTTTGGAGTGGCGGGTATCTCTGACAGTAGCTCTACCCTCTCCCCAGTCAGGTGGAGTTGTCATACCAGTAAGGTCGTGGGTTCGAGCCCCCCCCCCCCCCCCCCCCCCCATCGCCGCGAAGTTTTTTAATTTTTTAAATTCTCTATTGTCTTCTGCCTCACTTCATTCTTTGTTGTTATCATCCATTTAACCAACTCAGTGTTGAATCGATCGGGAAATGGCAAAATCGATGAAGGAATGAAATCAGTTGTTTTATTATTAACGAGCATTACAATCGGTGTGAGAAATGATGTATTGCTTGATGGAACACATGTTTGATTCACCAAACATAATGGGACGGAGGAGAAATGTCCTTGGTTGATGGCGAGGGTGTCCCTAGTTAGATACCTCTCCCCCTCCACGAAAAAAAAAACAACAAAAAAAACAAAGAAAAAGAAAACAATACAAAGAACCAGAAAAAAAAAAAAAAACCATAACAAAAGAAAAAGAAAAGAAAAAAAAAAGATTTTATAACAACAACCACCGCAAAAAAACCAACACCCCCCCCCCAAAAAAAAAAACAAAAAAAAACAAAAAAACAAAAACAAAACAAAACAAAAACAAAACAAACAAAAACAAAAAACAAAAACAAAAACCCCAAAATTAAAAAAAAAACAACAAAAAAAAACCCCACAAAAAATACAACTTTTTGGTGGGACACCTTCATCCTCTTGTTATATGAATCAAAAATCTTTTTATTTTTTTTAGTTTTAATTTTTTGTTGTTGTCAAATTTAAAGAAACGTTTTTGTGACCAACCGCCTCAAACCGTACTATGTCGGGCTGCGCCAAATTACGAAAATTGAATTTAAAGTAAAATTGGTAAGAATTTCACAATTTTCAGACTTACGTAGTTTGAGAAACTACTCCTCCCTCCCCCCTCTTAGTATGGCCTATGAATTGTTTATACATTTCATAATATAGACTTGAAAGTCCCTTAAACATTTATTTTATTTCACCCCGACAAAATACCGGATTGAGGCGATGGGTCACATTTTGCCATTATACAGCATAGGATGGTCGCTTAGTTTAACCAGTTAAATCCCGTACTTTGGACAACCGCGTATTTAAAAATTTGGCCAGAAAACTCGGGGTGTGTCTTTTTTACGAAACCCGCCGAAACCCGCCGAAACCCTGCGAAACCCGCCGAAACCCGCCGAAACCCGACGATACCCGACGAATCCCGACAAAGTTATGGGAAGTAGGTGGCTGTGGGGAGTGAACCTAGAACTCAGGGAAGTGTACACCATTGGGGAGTGAACCTGGGACTGGGTTTCGGCGGGTTTCGTAAAAAAGAACCAGTGCTTTTTTACGAAACCCGCCGAAACCCGCCGAAACCCGGCGAAACCCGACAATATCCAGCAAAGTTATGGGAAGTAGACAACTGTGGGGAGTGAACCCGATACTCAGGGAAGTGTACACCAGTCGGGAGTGAACCTGAGACTAAGGTTATCGGCCGGTTTCGGCGGGTTTCGTAAAAAAGAATTAGTGCTTTATTACGAAACCCGCCGAAACCCGCCGAAACCCGACAATATCCGGCAAAGTTATGGGAGTTTGGCAACAGTGGGGGGTGATCCTGGGAGTCAGGGAATTGCACACCAGTGGGGAGTTAACCTGGGACTGTGTAAAAAGGATATCAGTGGGAAATAAACCTGGGACTAAAGGGAGATGGATACCATTGAAAGTTGAAGCCGGATATGGGAGTTGAGTACCAGAGGAGAATGAACCTGACACTATAGAAGGTGGGCGCCAGTGGGGAGTGAACCTGGGACTCAGGGAATTTCACACCAGTCGGGAGTTAACCTGGGGCTCTGTAAAAAGGATATCAGTGGGAAATAAACCTGGGACTAAAGGGAGATGGATACCATTGAAAGTTGAAGCCGGATATGAGAGTTTGGTACCAGAGGAGAATGAACCTGACACTATAGGAGGTGGGCGCCAGTGAGGAGTGAACCTGGACTATGTAAACAGGATATCAGTGGGAAATAACCTGGGACTAAAGGGAGGTGGATACCATTGGGGGTTGAAGCCGGATTTGGGAGTTGGGTACCAGAGGAGAGAGAAACCTGACACTATAGGAGGTGGGCGCCAGTGGGGAGTGAACCTGGGACTATGTAAACAGGATATCAGTGGGAAATAAACCTGGGACTAAAGGGAGATGAATACCATTGAAAGTTGAAGCCGGATATGAGAGTTTGGTACCAGAGGAGAATGAACCTGACACTATAGGAGGTGGGCGCCAGTGGGGAGTGAACCTGGGACTATGTAAACAGGATATCAGTGGGAAATAAACCTGGGACTAAAGGGAGATGGATACCATTGAAAGTTGAAGCCGGATATGAGAGTTTGGTACCAGAGGAGAATGAACCTGACACTATAGAAGGTGGGCGCCAGTGGGGAGTGAACCTGGGACTCAGGGACTTTCACACCAGTCGGGAGTTAACCTGGGGCTCTGTAAAAAGGATATCAGTGGGAAATAAACCTGGGACTAAAGGGAGATGGATACCATTGAAAGTTGAAGCCGGATATGAGAGTTTGGTACCAGAGGAGAATGAACCTGACACTATAGGAGGTGGGCGCCAGTGAGGAGTGAACCTGGGACTATGTAAACAGGATATCAGTGGGAAATAACCTGGGATTAAAGGGAGGTGGATACCATTGGGAGTTGAAGCCGGATTTGGGAGTTGGGTACCAGAGGAGAGAGAAACCTGACACTATAGGAGGTGGGCGCCAGTGGGGAGAGAACCTGGGACTATGTAAAAAGGATATCAGTGGGAAATAAACCTGGGACTAAAGGGAGATGAATACCATTGAAAGTTGAAGCCGGATATGAGAGTTTGGTACCAGAGGAGAATGAACCTGACACTATAGGAGGTGGGCGCCAGTGGGGAGTGAACCTGGGACTATGTAAACAGGATATCAGTGGGAAATAAACCTGGGACTAAAGGGAGATGGATACCATTGAAAGTTGAAGCCGGATATGAGAGTTTGGTACCAGAGGAGAATGAACCTGACACTATAGGAGGTGGGCGCCAGTGAGGAGTGAACCTGGGACTATGTAAACAGGATATCAGTGGGAAATAACCTGGGATTAAAGGGAGGTGGATACAATTGGGAGTTGAAGCCGGATTTGTGAGTTGGGTACCAGAGGAGAGAGAAACCTGACACTATAGGAGGTGGGCGCCAGTGGGGAGAGAACCTGGGACTATGTAAAAAGGATATCAGTGGGAAATAAACCTGGGACTAAAGGGAGATGAATACCATTGAAAGTTGAAGCCGGATATGAGAGTTTGGTACCAGAGGAGAATGAACCTGACACTATAGGAGGTGGCGCCAGTGGGGAGTGAACCTGGGACTATGTAAACAGGATATCAGTGGGAAATAAACCTGGGACTAAAGGGAGATGGATACCATTGAAAGTTGAAGCCGGATATGAGAGTTTGGTACCAGAGGAGAATGAACCTGACACTATAGGAGGTGGGCGCCAGTGAGGAGTGAACCTGGGACTATGTAACAGGATATCAGTGGAAATAACCTGGGATAAAGGGAGGTGGATACCATTGGGAGTTGAAGCCGGATTTGGGAGTTGTGAGTACCAAGGATGGAGAGAACCTGAACTATAGGAAATAAACCTGGACTAAAGGGAGATGAACCATTGAAAGTTGAAGTATATGGAGTTGAGTACCAGAGGAGAATGAACCTGACACTATAGGAGGTGGGCGCCAGTGGGAGTGAACCTGGACTATGACACAATTTGGAAGTATAACCTGGGACTGTGGAGATGGATAACTGTGGTTATCGAGCCGAACTAAGGAGTTGGTACCAGAGGAGAATGAACCTGACACTATAAAGGTGGGCACCAGTGGGAGTGAACCTGGGAGTCAGGGAATTGCACACCAGTGGGGAGTTAACCTGTAAATATCTAAAAAAGGATATCAGTGGGAAATAAATCCGGCTTCAACTCCAATGGTATCCATCTCCCTTTAGTCCCAGATTTATTTCCTATGATATCCTTTATACAATATCCCAGTTAACTCCCCACTGGTGTGCAATTTCCTGAGTCCCAGGTTCACTCTCCACTGGCGCCCACCTCCTATTGTGTCAGGTTCATTCTCCCTGGTACCAAACTTTCATATCCGGTTTCAACTTTCAATGGTATCCATGTCCCTTTAGTCCAAGGTTTATTTCCACTGATATCCTGTTTACATAGTCCCAGGTTCACTCCCATTGGCGCCATCCCCTATAGTTCAGGTTCATTCTCCTCTGGTACCAAGCTATCATATCCGACTTCAACTTTCAATTGTATCCATCTCCCTTTAGTCCCAGGATTATTTCCACTGATATCCTGTTTACATAGTCCAGTTCACTCCCCACTGGCGCCCACCTCCTATAGTGTCAGGTTCATTCTCCTCTGGTACCAAACTTCATATCCGGCTTCAACTTTCAATGGTATTCATCTCCCTTTAGTCCCAGGTTTATTTCTCACTGATATCCTTTTTACATAGTCCCAGGTTCACTCCCCACTGGCGCCCACCTCCTATAGTGTCAGGTTCTCTCTCCTCTGGTACCAACTCCCAATCCGGCTTCAACTCCCAATGGTATCCACCTCCCTTTAATCCCAGGTTTATTTCCCACTGATATCCTGTTTACATAGTCCCAGGTTCACTCCTCACTGGCGCCCACCTCCTATAGTGTCAGGTTCATTCTCCTCTGGTACCAAACTCTCATATCCGGCTTCAACTTTCAATGGTATCCATCTCCCTTTAGTCCCAGGTTTATTTCCACTGATATCCTTTTTACAGAGTCCCAGGTTTAACTCCTGACTGGTGTGAAATTCCCTGAGTCCAGGTTCACTCCCCACTGGCGCCCACCTTCTATAGTGTCAGGTTCATTCTCCTCTGGTACTCAACTCCCATATCCGGCTTCAACTTTCAATGGTATCCATCTCCCTTTAGTCCCAGGTTTATTTCCCACTGATATCCTTTTTACACAGTCCCAGGTTAACTCCCCACTGGTGTGCAATTCCCTGACTCCCAGGATCACCCCCCCCTGTTGCCAAACTCCCATAACTTTGCCGGATATTGTCGGGTTTCGGTGGGTTTCGGCGGGTTTCGGCGGGTTTCGTAATAAAGCACTAATTCTTTTTTACGAAACCCGCCGAAACCGGCCGATAACCTTAGTCTCAGGTTCACTCCCGACTGGTGTACACTTCCCTGAGTATCGGGTTCACTCCCCACAGTTGTCTACTTCCCATAACTTTGCTGGATATTGTCGGGTTTCGCCGGGTTTCGGCGGGTTTCGGCGGGTTTCGTAAAAAAGCACTGGTTCTTTTTTACGAAACCCGCCGAAACCCAGTCCCAGGTTCACTCCCCAATGGTGTACACTTCCCTGAGTTCTAGGTTCACTCCCCACAGCCACCTACTTCCCATAACTTTGTCGGGATTCGTCGGGTTTCGTCGGGTTTCGGCGGGTTTCGCAGGGTTTCGGCGGGTTTCGGCGGGTTTCGTAAAAAAGACACACCGAAAACTCGCCCTTCAAATATCGATCGATTTAAAAGATCCTCATCTCGGCAAAGACTCTGAAATCTAGGACTTGCGAAGTTCCGGGTTTGAGAGTTTTTGCCAAGATAAGGGTCATTTAAATCGATCGATATTTGAAGGACGGGTTTTATGGCCAAATTTTACATACGTGGTTTTAACAGAGTACGACAGTAAACTGGTTAATATTGTACCAGTGAAATAGCGTAGTGATAGGCGGCAATTCTAATGCACCCTTCGGTGTGAATCGAGTTACAAAAATCAATTCGTCACATACTTGTACCGTTTTCCCAATAAAGTATCGAATATTTACACAAGAACTAAAACAAAAAAAAATACCGATCGATAACGAGTCGGTGCCCTCCAGCGACATTAGAAACCAACAACAGCAGGCCATACGACTCCGCAATCTCAGTATAAACATAATATTGGGTCCAATTGGTAAGGTTACATCAATGACCGGCCTTGGTATCTGGTACCGGTGGGATATTATGAATGTTGTGGACACCAACCCAGAGCTGACCAGTTGTTTAATTGATGATGCTACATCAATGATCGTCCTTGGTGATATATAATGTTTGCTGCTGTTGACAACAACCATTAACTAATAGGTTCATGGTTCAAGATTCCATTTAGAACTTTCCTTGCCTATAACCATCATTATTTTCTGAACAAATTATATCAACAACGCCAATGATGATGTCGATAATAATAATAATAATAATAATAATAATAATAATAATAATAATAATAATAATAATAATAATAATAATAATAATGATAATAATAATAATAATAATAATAATATTAATAATAATAATAATGATAATAATAATAATAATAATAATAATAATAATAATAATAAAAAATAATGATAATAATAATAATAATAATGATAATAATAATAATAATGATAATAATAATAATAATAATAATAATAATAATAATAATAATATAATAATAATAATATAATAATAATGATAATATAATAATAATGATAATAATAATAATAATAATAATAATAATAATAATAATATAATAATAATAATAATATATAATAATAATAATAATAATAATAATAATAATAAATAATAATAATAATAATAATAATAAAAATAATAATAATATTAATAATAATAATAATAATAATAATAATAAGAATAATATAATAATAATGATAATAATGATAATAATAATAATAATATTAATAATAACAATAATAATAACAATAATAGAACGTCCAATTCGTGATGACCATTTTTCTGATGCAGTAGAATACGTAGTTTGTGGACACCAACCATTAACTAACAAGACGTTTAATTACATCAATGACCGTTCTTGGGACTATGGATTTGGAATGTACAGTCTTTGGGTACCAACCATTCAATGATAAGACGTCCAATTGGTGACGGTACATCAATGACAATTTTCCTAATGCAGTGGAACATGTAGTCTGTGGACATCAACCATTAGATGACACGACGTCCTATTGGTGATGGTATATCAATGACCATTTTTCTGATGCAGTGGAATATGTAGTCTGTGGACAACAACCATTAGATGACACGACGTCCTATTGGTGATGGTACATCAATGACCATGTTTCTGATGCAGTGGAATATGTAGTCTGTGGACAGCAACCATTAGATGATGACACGACTTCCTATTGGTGATGTAATCGGTGTTATGGAGTGTGTAGGCTCTGGAAACCAGCCATTAACTGAAATGGCGTCCAATTGGTGATGGTCTTGTTACAGGTGTTACATCAATGACCATTTTTATGGTGCAGTGGAACGAGTAGTCTCTGGACAACACCATTAACTAACAAGACGTCCAGCTTAGTGATGTCACATCCATGAGCTTTCCTGATGCTATGGAATGTGCAGTCTATAAAAGCTGACATTAACTAACAAGACGTCCAGCTTAGTGATGTTACATCCATGAGCTTTCCTGATGCTATGGAATGTGCAGTCTATAAAAACTAACATTAACTAATAAGACGTCCCGTTTAGTGATGGATCCATGAGCTTTCCTGATGCTATGGAATGTGCAGTCTATAAAAACTAACATTAACTAATAAGACGTCCCGTTTAGTGATGGATCCATGAGCTTTCCTGGTGCTATGGAATGTGCAGTCTATGAAGACTAACATTAACTCACAAGTCGATCAATTGGTGATGATTTATTGAACGTTTGTGGTGCTATGGACATTGATGGGACGGGGACACAGAAGCCATTGATTGAAAAACATCAAATCGGTGGCGTCCCTGGTGCTATGGAATATGCAGATTCAAATCATCAACTGACAAGATGTCCTATTGGTGATTCATTACAAAAAAGTTATCCTGCCTTATAAAATATTAATATCGCTGTAATATAGACACATATATAATCATTTTACCAAAAAAAAAAAAAAAAAACCCAACCAAAAAAAAAAGACACAACAACAACAACCACCCCACAAAACCAACAAAATTATAATTAAAATAAAAAGCAAAAAAAAAAAAAAAAAAAAAAAAAAGCAAAAGAACGCAAACATTAATCAACATCAACATCAGGAAAAACGAAACAAAACAAAATAACTCTCTCTCTCTCTCTCTCTCTCTCTCTCTCTCTCTCTCTCTCTCTCTCTCTCTCTCGCTTTTCTTTCTCTCACACAATCCATAATATTATCTTCATCTCCATCTCCCCCAGTTCCCATTGTCAAAGATCACCCATCTACCCATCAACCTCTACCCCCCCCCCAACCCCCCCCTCCCCAGCCCCACTTTCCTCACATCCACCACCAATTTACCAAATTACTCCATGATTACATAACAAATCAATACCTTAACGAAACACAATGACCTTCCCCTCCCCATCCCCTTTCCCTCCCCCTGCCCTCCTTCCCTTTCCACCTCCATCACCCATCTCCCACCCGAGCGCGCTCACTTCAGTCACTCACTCATTCTCTCACTGGCTCCCTAGAACAATCCATTTGATTAGCAAAACCATACATGGGAATTTTAGCTATGATGTAATGTCGAATTCTGACGCCACTTCTTTGGGCTCATCCCCCTTGTTTTGGCAGCAATTTTCCCTTACTGGCTAGTAAGTCTTGTTGGATATTCAATTATTAATTGACGGTCCGGATAGTTCAGCTGGTAGAGCACTCGCACCTGACGTATAGGGACCAAGTTCGATCTAGGGTAAAGTCAAAATTTATTTTTCTGACCCTATCCTTGTCACAAAGAAGCAATTGTATAGATGGTTTGAAATTGACGTCACTCAGGTCTCTGTTATTGTTTTTTTTTTGCCATCCGCGTTTATGAGTAATTCTCACGAGACTGTATTAACCAGACTATAAATATTCAAGATTACAGAGTTTTGTGTGTTGGTCCGTTATACTTCCGGATGGCAATGTTGTGAGATTCTTAGCCAAGCGCATACTATCTATAGCTGAGTCTTTTGTCAAATCTTACGGAAAATGCTTTGCGATAGCCTAGTGTCCTTTCCAAAGTGTAGCAAGAAATAGCACGGGATAAACTTCGGCTCTATGGGCCTAGTGGCTCTGAATGACTACTTTTACCAAACTCATACAGGGGTTTTACGTTTGTTGTAATGTCGAGATTTGACGTCACTTCTTTGGGCTCATCCCCTTGTTTTGGCATCAATTGGTCTCCATAAGGACGAGTTAGTCACGTAGGATAATATTATAAAGTGAAAAATGAACGAATTCGAAGGTTTACAGAAGTGAAGAATGTATGAATAAAGACGAGAGAAGATAGATTGAAATGGTTCGGATATGTACAGAGACGAGAGAGAGAGAGGGAGTACGTGGGAAGGAAAGTATTGGACACAATTAGTGGGGAAGAGGAAAAAGGGACGCCCAAAGACTAGATGGTTGGATAACGTAAAGGACGATATGAAGGAACTGGGCCTCGAGGAAGTGAACTGAGATGCATGGAGATGCGGCATTCATTATGACAACCCTGCAAAATGCGGGATAAGCTGAAAGAAGAAGAAGTCGCGTAGGATATTCAACTGTAAACGGGTAGGTCAGTTGGTAGGGCACTCCCTTCTCATGCGAATGGACCGAGATCAATCCTGGATGCACTCGATATACTTTCTGACCCCCCCCCCCTCCAGCTGTCAAGGCAGTGCTAAATGTGCAGCTGGTTCTGTTCGATCTATCGGAAAGTACTTTACGATAGTCTAGCGTCTTTCCAAAGTGTAGCAAGCAATTTTTATTGTCCGTCTAACGCTACCACGGGATTTTAAAAAATTCCCTTTATTCATCCCATAGGGGAAATTTGTCTCAAGGGTCTATTCCAAGGGAAGATTGGAATAACCCAGGTGTCAGCCGCAGTGCAGCGCCGCAATTTGAGCTAAGGCGAGGTGGCTTGCTCAAGGCTACACAGCAGAGCGGCGGGTGATCGAGCTCAGTACTTTTCGGGTTCGAAGCAAAGACCGTATCGCTGAGCCATGCTGCCCTCCTTGTGCCTAATGACTCTGAATGACTATTTTTACCAATATCATACGAGGGAGTTGTAGGTATACTGTAATGTCGAAATATGACTCCACTTCTTTGGGCTCATCCCCCTTGTTTTGGCAGCAATTCTCCCCTGACAGGCTAGTTAGTCGTGTAGGATATTCAATTATTAACGGGCAATCCCATTCTGAATGCCAACGACATCAGTGTGTGTGTGTGTGTGTGTGTGTGTGAGTGAATGAGAGAGAGAGAGAGAGAGAGAGACAGAGAGATGAAGATAGTGGAGAGAGGGGGGGGGAGAGGAGAGAGAGAGAGAAGAGAGAGAGAGAGAGAGAGAGAGAGGAGAGAGAGGGAAGGGGGGGGGGAGGGGGAGAACGCAAAACACAAACAAACAAAAAAACAACACAAACAACAAACTCTCCCCCCTTAAAAAGAAACCCACCCCCCAAAAAAAAAGACAAACAAAACAATAAAAAACAAAACAAAAGCAAAACAAAAATAAACAAAAACAGAAAGACATAAAACTCCCCCCCCACCCAAAAAAAACAAAAAAAACCCAACAAAGAAACCCCACAAAAAACAAACAAACCCCAAATCAAGCCGGACAAAACAATGAAAAAAAAAAATAGAAAGACGTGCCGCTCACATCAACCAGTTTGACAATTGATCTACACAACTATAGATAGTATGCGCTTGGCTTAGATGCTCACAACATTGACATCCGGAAGTATAACGCACCAACACACAAAACTATGTGTAACCATGAACTTTTATAGTTTGGATAATACAGTTAAGTGAGAATTATTCATAAACATGGATGGCAAAAAAACTATACCAAAGATCGGAGTGACGTCAACTTCGTTCTATCTATAGGCCCACTTTAATATCTTAGAATTGGTGTAATTTTTGCTTTTGTCTAGCATTGAATAATACTCAATGAAGTAGGATGATACTTGTTAAATCATGATGATACTGATAGTGATGATGAAAAAAATAATAAAAATTAAGTAGTATGATAGTAATAATGATAATGATGAGGGTGATGATGATGATGATGATGATGATGATGGCGATGATAATATTAATTATAGTAATGACAATAATAATAATGAAAATAATAATAACAAAAATTGTGACCTTTTCTATTTGCGCCATGGTCTCCTGGTGTACAGAGGGCTAATGTGCGCATTACAACAATGACATCAACAACAACAACAACAACAATAACAACAACAAATCCGTTAAAATATCACCTGTAAATATGAAATCAGTATATAGATAGAACGAGGATGACGTCACTCTGGTCTTTGTTATTGCTGTTTGTCATCCGCGTTTATGAGTAATTCTCACTAAACTGTATTATCAGGACTATAAAAGGTCATGATTACGCATAGTTTTGTGTGTTGGTCCGTTATACTTCCGGATGGCAATGTTGTGAGCTTCTTAGCCAAGCGCATACTATCTATAGATAGTTCGAAGATGACGTCACACAGGTCTTTGTTATTGTTTTTTGCCATCCGCATTTATGAGTAATTCTCACTAAACTGTAAATGTTTCGAAATGTAAAGTGTCACATATAGGAAAAAAAAAATCCATGTCATAATTATTTTACCGATGCTTCTATATCAAATCTACTTTCCGTTGTGCTTTATGAAAAGGATGTGGGAGTTACTTTTGATTCATTTTTGAATTTTGATGTACATATTGATAATACGCTTCAACAGTCGTAATGACGCATGGTAACTTAGTAACGGGCTCTAAACTATCGGAACAATGGCGGACGCCCTTATGAAATATTTCTCCGACGAGCATAAAAGTGTATCCAGAGAAAAAAACCCCATTATAAATATGATCTTGTTTTGACTTTTATACATTCTGATCACAAGACATATGAAAAGTTCTAGCCAGCATGAAGAATAAAAAGTGCCGATTTTCTTTGTTTAGAACCATGATGGCCGCCGTTGCTGGGCGACATGACATCAGACTATTGAATCCAATTGTGTAGGCCGTGCAAACAGAATGATGGGAATAATATATAGAACCTTTATAGGTCTTGATAAAACCATATTTTTGTATTTGTATAAATCACTCGTTCGACCAAATCTAGAATACGGAAATTGCATCTGGAGCCCATTATATAAAAGACAATCTATTAGTATTGAAAGTGTACAGAGGAGAGCTACCAAAAAGATTTATGCCATACAGTATTTATCTTATAAGGAAATGTTAGAATTTCTTGACTTACCAAGTTTGAAATATAGAAGAATTCGTGGGGATTTAATTCAGGTTTATAGATTGGTACATGGTCTGGATAGGATAGACTTTTCTGATTTTTTTATAATGTTACTTTTACTAGAGGGGACAAGTTTACGATTTTTGTCTCTAGATGCAAAACATAAGATAAAACTGGTTCGGTATTTGTATTGTCAAGAAATGGAACAATTTGAAATTTGAAACAAAGAATGCAAAATCTATAGATTATTTCATATATGATGGGAGATTTATATTGACGAATAATACTTGTTTGCACTGCTGTTGACATGGCTTTCAATCTTGTATGTAAATATTATACATTGTTTCCTTATTATGGTTATCTTCTATATGTATGGATGTATGTGTGTGTGTGTGTGTGTGTGTGTGTGTGTGTGCGTGTGTGTGTGTGCTTTGCATGTCACGGTTAAAGATATATGTTTGTCCATCACACATAAATGCGTACATTTAAGTTGATATACTATCTTTACCACGTGTTTCATTATAGTAATCTTTCAATCAATAGATTTCTAGCATTACTATTAATATTAAGGCATTCAAGGGATTTTATCCTATTTCGCCCTATGCCATATGTTATGTTATGTATTAAGCTCCTATAAACATTCATGGTTACACACAGTTTTGTGTATTGGTCCGTTATACTTCCGGATGGCAATGTTGTGGACTTCTAAGCCAAGCACATACTATCTATAGTCTATGTAGTTTTAATACAGTTCAGTGAGAATTACTCATAAACATGGATGGCAAAAAACAATAACAAAGACCCGAGTGACGTCAACTTCATTCTATCTATAGGCAACCGTTTATAATAATTTGCTCCAGTAAATGAATTTTTTTATTGATTTATTTACTTGTTTGTTTATTTATTAATTCTTTTTATTTTCTGTATGTTTATCACTTCATTGCTTCCGGGGTCTTTTCCCAAACATCTTAATCACCCCCTCAATTGATTTATGTCAATTTCCCCGAGTTCATTTGTGACGAATGTCTAGCCAGATACGCTTCAAAAAAGCCGTTAAACATACACAACACAAACTAAACTGTATCAGACATTAATAGATGAGGCTAAAAACCACAAGTCTCCGCTATTTTACACATTGGCCTGAAAATAAAATTCACTTTATATATCGATTCCTTACAGCGCCTCCCATCTTATCAAAATTATTAAACCTGAAACTTCTATTAGTAAATAGAGTTCATTTTGGAGTGGCTGGCTTAATAATAATTTTATTCACGTTGGAGGGTCATTCAGATCTTTCGAAAGATGAAGTTTTCTTCAGAAAAATATTTTCTTGTTAAATCGAGAAAAATGTGTTTTTCCAAACAAAGTACAGCGGAGTTGGCCTTTCCATTAGTAGTGATTATTTCCAAGAATCAATTTTATCATAATGTTGTGGTTATATTTAGTATACAAAAATGATTTCCACATACAAATTACTCTTTGGAGTTGGATAAACATCAACCATTCAATCCACATCAATCTACATACTCCATCCCATCCCCTTCTCCTCCCATTTATGTATTCTTCATCGTTTGAATTGACTGACTAAGCAAAAGTGATTTTTGTCTTCTGTTTTTCTTTTGATTGATATGCGAATCGTTTTAATTCCTTGGTTATTTTTCTTTTGATTGATATGCGAATAGTTTTAATTCCATGGTTATTTTTCTTTTGATTGATATGCGAATCGTTTTAATTCCTTGGTTATTTTTCTTTTGATTGATATGCGAATAGTTTTCGTTCCTTAGTTATTTGTTTTTGCCAAACCTTTTTTTTTTCATAGTTACAGGTCCGAGAAATGAAGCAACTATGGGTTTAATCTAATATTTGTAATAATGGAGAATGTTTTGGGTTGATATATTGAGGGTATTTCCATGACAAACTAAGAAATTAAGAAGCAGGCACCGATACAAGATAAAGATTTGAACAAGTGTGTATGGAAGGTGCCAGACAAAGCAAGAAAGAAAAGTACAAGAAAACCAACCACAAGGTCTGAGGTTCGATCCCCAGTCGAGGTAATTTTTTGAGATGGATTTTTTCTTGTATTTTTCTTTCTTGCTTTCATACGCACTGGTTCAGATCTTTATTTCCATTACAACAATGAGATCGGTCAGTTTGGTCATCAGACATGACTTCGTCTTTAGTGTTTATATTAAGAAAAAATGGAATGAACCAGGCGTCAGCCGCAGTGCAGCTTAGCAGAATGAGCTCACGGCAAGGTGTCTTGCTCAAGGTCACAATGCGATGCGGGGAATTGAACTCGGTACCGTTTGGGTACGAAACAAAGACCATACAACTATGCTACCCCACTCCTCTCCCCCCATAACGTGATAGATAACTGACAAAATAAAATTCGACGAGAAAGACATTTAGTTTCATCGTTAAGGGTAAAGGTCAGGGACCTGCTAATTAATGTTAACCTTTTTTATCCTATAATTAAATTGTCGTGAGCTTCCAGAACATTCCGTTTATATTATAAGTAAATCGATTAAATTGCTGTAGACCTCCAGAGCCCAAGGAGCCCAAGTTTATCCCTGTTTTGATAGCGTGAAATAGGCAATAGCAACTGCTTGCTACCGTTTGGATAGGCGCTAGTCAGTTGCAAAATAAAATAAAATATAATGTAATAATTCTTAATTCGTTTCCGAAGATGTAGCATGTTCATTGAACTTCACAACCATTCACTCATTCCCCGAACTATCCATATGGAATCTGAATCCATTACATAATGTTTACATGTTTCACAATATTATGCATTCTTTTTGAACTATAAAGCTTACAATATCAACCACTGACTGTAGCTAGTACTCATTCATCATTCACGTCTGAGGCGAGTGGGGTTAGGTGTGAAAAGTGCCATTACAAAGAATAAAACAACAGAGCGAGACTTTACCGATCAGTCACTGACCACGGTCAACATCGCTTGGCTTTTATTACCCCCAAT
>NC_088366.1:23296252-23298752 GCF_034508935.2 Berghia stephanieae
TTAAAAAAAAGAAGAGAGGAATAATGTCACGTAGTCTGATTAAGGTATTTCATTTGGCGTCCCTCAGGATTCAGTGTTTGGACCAGTGCTATTCATATTATGCACTTCACCCTTGTCAAAAATAATGGAGAATTGCTAATTAGTGCATCACGTGTATGCTGATGGCACGGT
Source organism: Berghia stephanieae (assembly GCF_034508935.2). NCBI lineage: Eukaryota > Metazoa > Mollusca > Gastropoda > Nudibranchia > Aeolidiidae > Berghia > Berghia stephanieae. The sequence goes on from NC_088366.1 coordinate 23,296,424, forward strand.
ACTGCAGAGCACCACTGTCATCAAAACAGTGCATTTTAAACATATTATTAATACTTTTGACTAAACAGATTACATTTCAACTGGCAAAAGACAGAGGTTTGAGCATTAATAGCTGCTGTAATCTTCAAGTCTTTCCTTATAATATCTTCCTCTTTAAATAATTTAGAAAGTATAGATGTATTCAAGGAGTGGCTTTCAAAACACAGTAAGCCACACCCAGGAAGAAAATGAGTCAACACTCTCGCTCATTATTGGACATCACAGATTCACAAAGGAACTTTACCACTGTCATTCACTACAGAATAATACTGCCGAAAATTAAAAAAAAAAAAAACAACAACTAGGCTTACGTTCAATATGCACCGTCATGACGATGTCACACCCTTGTATAAAATCCGTTTTCAGCCTATGGAGAATAGAGTACAAAGCGACAAGAGAGTAGCAATGACTATGTTAGGAGTCTGCTTCAACGAAATCCGTTTCCTAACTTTGTACAGCTCAATTGTTATAATTTTCCTTTACTTTAGAGTAGAATCGAACCACACTTGCAAAGAGTAAAGCTTTATTTGTTAACATTTCCGCCCTTCTCTCTTTGTTTCATTGATGTCTTTTGTCATTTTTGTATGTGTCGTCTGCGTTTTAATTACTTTCATTACACAGGAAATGCCACATGGTGCTTCACGTGGTAACACAATAGTTTCCAACCTTCACCATTCCATGTCTTCCTCTTTGAAGTCCTCTAGACGAAATGTCAACGAAGCAGGCATCGCGGCAGGTGGTCTTTTCGGGTATTTAAAATAAAGCATGGTTGTCAGATCGATTTTGGAAAGAATGACGACCCCCCCCCCCCCTCCACCTTTTCACTCCCTCCCCGGATCCGGAGTTTATCCCGGTTTCAAATCGTGAAACGGACAATAGCATTTCCTTGCTACCCTATTAATGGATAGGACGCTAGTCTATCACTACATTCTTTCCGCCAGATCTAACAGACCCAGCAACCCACACACTGCTGGGTGGACAAGAGTGAAGTCAGAATAATATCATCTATCTCGGTCCGTTTGCGTGTGAAGCGAGTGCTCTTCCAACTGAGCTATCAAGAGCCCAAGATGAACCCTCTTTGTAAATTTAGTGAAATTATGATTTGGATGACATTCTCTGCCTGGTCCTGCGGATAAATTCTCTTTTTATTTCAGGACATGAAATGTAATATCATTTAAAATAAAAATCCCCTATATTCATCCCCAAGGTAATCATGTTTTCTTCTTGAGGGCATATTCTAAGGGAAAACTAGAATAACACAGGCGTCAAGCGCAGTGGAGTACCGCAAAGTGGACACGGCAATGTTCCTGTTTACTCGGTGGGGTCTTTAGTCTTCCCATATCCCCCTATATCTGTTTTCCAACCGGCTTTCTGTCTTTGTTTTGTAATAAGATTGCTTGGTTTTGTAATGACCCCGGCCTAGTCCTCGGAAAAGAATCTTTACTCACATTCTTCTCTTTATTCTTGCCCGACGTCTCTATCCGGAAGACGGCAGAGGATGGCATGAGTGCCAGGTCGTCGGAGTCAGTCTTCGATGTGTGTTAGCCCCTTGGAATAATAATAATATTTTTATTCCAAGGTTAGCCCCCTACTCGCCGTTTAGCAGTGTGAGCAATGACCCGACCATACTGAAAGATAAAACGATAGCCTCTATCAAGTGTGTGTTTAATAAACGAGCGGTAGGTGTGTACACGACAATTTACATATCAACTATATCCGATTACAATCCACTGAGAGAATAATTCGATAATAATATCACGCTGTCCTCACACACATGACCACGTTATTGCACGATGAAAAACAAACACATGTTAAAAAATAAAACAAGACAAAAACAAACAAACAAACGAACGCAACAGCCATTTGACCTCTGTTATCCAAAGGCAAAATGACATATATCTCCTTTAAAAAAATAAAACTTAGGAAAATGAAAAATAAACCAGAATAGACAAAAAAAAAAAAAAACCCCAACAAAAACAACAAACAAACAAAGAAAAAAAACTAAAAAACAAAAAACAAAACAAAAACCCAAATGCCCGAAATTAAAAAAAAAACAAACAAAAACAAACAAAACCCCAAACAAATAAACAAACAAAACCCAAAAACAATACAAAAACAAACAAACAACAAACCAAAACAAAGAAAAAAAAAGAAAACAAACAAACAAACAAACAAACAAACAAACAAGCAAAGCAAAACAAAAAAAAAATAAACAAAAAAAGCAACACATCTTGTTGTCAAGTAAGAAGAACATCACCATGATTTATTCTGAAGCTATCGCCTCGCTTGG
>NC_088366.1:23316252-23326252 GCF_034508935.2 Berghia stephanieae
CAACAACAACAACTACTACTCCTACTACTACTACTACTATTACTACTACTACTACTGCTACTACTGCTACTACTGCTACTACTACAACTACTACTACTAACTACTACTCACACACTACTACTACTACTACACTACTACTACTACCATACTACTACTACTACTACTACTACTACTACTACCTAACTACTACTAACTAACTACTAACTACATACTACTACTACTACTACTACTACTACTACTACTACTACTACTATACTACTACTACTACACTACTACTACTACTACTACTACTACTACTACTACTACTACTACACTACACTACTACTACTACTACTACTACTACTACTACTACTACTACTACATCTACTGCTACTACTACTACTACTACCTACTACTACAACTACTACTACTACTACTACTACTACTACTACTACTACTAACTACACTACACTACTACTACTACTACTACTACTACTACTACTACTACTACACTACTACTACTACTACTATACTACTACTACTACTACTACTACATACTACTACTACTACTACTACTACTACTACTACTACTACTACTACTACATACTACTACTACTACTACTACTACACTACTACTACTACTACTACTACTACTACTACTACTACTACTACTACACTACTACTACTACTACTATACTACACTACTACTACTACTACTACTACTACTAACTACTACTACTACTCACTACTACACTACTACTACTACTACTACTACTACTACTACTACTACTACTACTACTACTACTACTACTACTACTACTACTACTATAACTACTACTACTACCACTACTATTTTAACATTGCTTCCATATAAGTGCTTGGAGTGCTTTATATTTTGATAGGACAGAAATTAATAGAGACTTTTATAAATTCAACCCCTAACTAACAATGAAACCGATATCATTGAGTTATGTTGATGATGATGGCCCATAGGCTTCAACAGTCGTGACGTCACTTCCCTCGTAATGACACACAGTACCTTAGTAACTGGTTCTAAACTATCGAAACAATGAAATACTTATGAAATACTTCTTCAGCGAGCATAACATTGTATCCAGAGGAGAAAGTCATTATAAATCTGACCATGTTTTGACTGTTATACATTCTGATCAAATGACATGTGAAAACGTTCTAGCCAGCATGAAGAATAAAACGTACCGATTTTCTTTGTTTAGAACCAAGCTCTCGTTGCTGGGCGGACGTGACATCAGACTATTGAATCCTATAGATAGAATGCGCTTGGCCAAGGAGTTCACAACATTGCCATCCGGAAGTAGAACGGACCAACACAAAAACTCTGTGTAACCATGAACTTTTATAGTCTGGTTAATACAGTTTAGTGAGAACAACTCACAAACGCGGATGGCAAAAACAATAACAAAGGCCTGAGTGACGTCATCTTCATACTATCTATAAGGTCGATTAATAAATACTTAGATAATCACGCCTTTCGGACAGTCACCATAATGTAAACAATGACAGTGATTGGTAATAGCAAACGACACAGGTTTTACCATTGATGGGATGTGTCTAAGTAAAATACCCACTGTTTTACCGCTTGGTGAATAAAACCAACTTTGAAATCTATGTGTAAACTTAATCGTCTATAATATGATCCCAATTACCCTCCCCCCTCTCTCTCTCTCTCTCTCTCTCTCTCTCTCTCTCTCTCTCTCTCTCTCGCTACATCCTGTCTCATTATATACCTGTCTATTCTACTCCTCTCTCACTCTCTCACTCACTCACTCTCTCTCTCTCTCTCTCTCTCTCTCTCTCTCTCTCTCTCCTTCGCTTCCTTCTCTGACTCAATATTCATATAGCTATCTAAAAAAATTGAGTTTTTATATAGCTGAGTATCCACTAAACGTGCTCAAAGCGCTTTACAGGGGTCCCTGACCAACAGCAACACTTAATATGTAGGACGAAACATGACGCCTGTTAAGCGATATTACATTTTTTTCCCCGACAGAGACAACGTTGTTAACGGCCATGTACTCATTTTACACCTAAGTACGGTGAGAGAACGTGAATAAAGAGACTTTTCCAACGACTCAACTATGCGCCGAGCGCGAGGCTCAAACTCAGGACCTTCCGATCCGAAAGCGAGTGTCATACCACAAGACCACATAGCCGCACAATCTATATAATAGTTTCTTGAAGAATGAAAAAGAGTCAATTGATAAGTGTATGGAACATGCCTCTATGATCCGAGTATAAGCGCCATTCACCCCCCCCCCCCACTTCCTGTGTTCACGCCCCACGAGACGGGCTCTTTTATCTCAACCTTTCAATGAGTGCTAGATTTACCAACACGATCTCTGTCTGGTACTGACCATGCCCAATGAAGCTTGCCATAAGCATCACGGTGGCCGAGTCAATACCATTTCATTACAATTCGTCGACCGAAACCGCGCGAGTCAATTTCCCGCTCCACCAACAGAATAAAGCATCAGTGACCGAGCACTACAATGAATCAAAGAATAGTCTTCAAGCTTCATTGAGCAATGTTAAAGCTTGGATGGTCAACACGACCAGTGATCGTTTGTGAGGCTGATAGTTGGGATGACTTCTTATAATGTTGATACACAAGAGATTCCGACAGCTCAGTTGCTAGAACGCTCGTCTTAGAAGTAAAATAATCGCTTGACGCCTGTAGGCGATATTACAATTTTTTCGGACAAAGACAACGCTGTTAAAAGCCAGGTACTTATTTTAAACCTGCGTCCGGTAGGAGAGTGTGAATAGAGAATCTTTGGTCCTTTTCAATCTAATATATATATATATATATATATATATATATATATATATATATATATATATATATATATATATTGTGTTTACTTGAAAAAGGCCAAAGGCCGAAACGTCGTTTGATTTGTGTTGTTCATTCATGAGTCAGATTTACTCCCTTTATCTTTATCTCCATTAGAAGTAAAATAACCGGTTATTGTTCTGGCAGCTGTCCTAGTTTTAATTTTAACCCTTCTATCCCCCCCTCCCAAAGAGTGATATGATAGTTGAGTCTATTAGATCTGACGGAAAGTACTTTACAGTTGACTATCGTCGTGTCCAGAGGATTTTAACACTATCATCTTGCGATATAAGTACATCTTTGCAGTCTTGTGATATAACACTCGTCAGTCATCGAACTTGTAGGTCCCTGGTTCGAGTCTGGCTCTAGGCATCGTCTCAAAATTGAGTCCTTGAAAAATACTCTTCACCCCGCATTCTCTCACCACACTTATGTGTAAAATGAGTACCTTGTCGGTAACAGAGTTGACTTCGTCATGAGAGGATGGTTCGTCTTTAGTGTTTCATTAACTGTCTTTTGTTGACAAAGGGGAAACCCGAAACGGCTCATGGCTTTGAAGTACATTTTTTTGGTTTATAAAAACATCCATTACGTTAATCGCATGACTAACTGCCAGTATGCAGGTATTGGGCAATTGTGAGCATTAAATACTACACATTCACTATCAGAAAATCGTCAGATATTGTTATTTATTTGGATGTGTATCTCCAACAATACTCAAGTCAATTGGTTTAGATGATGACGATGGCGATGATAATGATCATGATGATGATGAAGCTGATGAAGATGATGATGATGATGATGATGATGATGATGATGACGACGACGATGATGATGATGATGATGATGATGATGACGACGATGATGACGACGACGATGATGATGATGATGATGATGATGATGATGATAGTAGTAGTAGTAGCGTATGGCTACACCTTCAAATATATTTTGTCAACCCAGCTTGGAAAGTCTTCCTCCGCCCTAACAACTGTTTCATAGCCACCTTCAAGTTTAGTTACTGGACAGTGGAGGACGGTGTAATCGCTGGTCTCTGGAACTGCCTGGCAATGATGATGATAATGATGATGGTATGATGGTAATGATGGTGTTGTTGTTGTTGTTGATGATCATGATGATTATGATTATGATGATGATGATGATGATGATGATGATGATGATGATAATGATGATGATTATGATGATGATAATGGTGTAGAAGAAGCAGAAGAAGAAGAAGAAGAAGAAGAAGAAGAAGAAGAAGAAGAAGAAGAAGAAGAAGAAGAAGAAGAAGAAGAAGAAGAAGAAGAAGAGGAGTAGGAGGAGGAGGAGGAGGTGAGTAGAGGAAGAGGAGGAGATAGAGAGGACGAAGAACTTGAAAAAAAAAATTTCCGGCTATTAAAGTCTTCCACTTTAATCAACCGTCGTATCTCAAGCAAATAATTCAATGCCATTAACGTTATTCTGTCGTTTGTTTAACCAGTTAAATGCCGTACTATGGAAAAGCGTGTATTTTAAAATTTGGCCAGAAAACACGTCCTTCAAATATCGACCGATTTAAATGACCCTCATCTTGGTTAAAAACTATCAAAACTGGGACTTTTGAAGTCCCAGGTTTGATAGTCTTTGCCAAGATGAGGGTCAGTTAAATCGATCGAAATTTGAAGGACGATTTGATTTTTCTGGCCAAATTTTAAAGTACACGTTTTCCCAGAGAACGGCAGTTAACTGGTGACAACGAAGAATTAATACAGGGCAAATAAACATTCTTGATAGAAGATTTGAATCACAAAATGTTTCTTTTTCTTTGGGGTTTTTTTTTTCAATTACATTTTTTGTTGGCCATTTGGGAGTTGAAATCGGATTTTTCCGATCCATAAAACCTTAGATTAAGTCGTGACTGTGATGTGGATTGTTTGCGTCTATCCGATTCCATCCTGCTGATTATTTCCGTTTTTCTCTTAATTTTAATCCTATCGTCTTGCGCTTTTTAAAAGCTACGAGCTAAGTAAGAGTGACGGGGGAGTCTGGAGAGTTTTATAATGTTATTATTGTATCGCTGAAGGGATTTGCAATCGGCGAAAACAATTGTAGGTCAGATTAAAACAAAAAAAAAAAAATAAATGGAGCTTTTACATAGCGCAATATCCACAAAACGTGCTCAAAACGTTTTACAAGCGGTCCCTATCCAACAGCAACCCTTAACATGTAGGATAAGACCAGACGCCTGTTAGGCGATATCAATTTTTTTTCGGACAGAAACAACGCTGTTAACGATCAGGTACTCATTTTAAACCTGAGTATGGTGAGAGAATGTGAGTTAAGAGCTTGCTCCAAGGACTCAGCTATGCGCCGCTCGAGACTCGAACCCAGGTCTTTCCCCGATCCGAAGGCGAACGTCATACTACTAGACCACATAGCAGCACATAACCGAACATAATTTTTGGCTTCCCAACCCTTTTCAGGATATTCCCCAAAAGTTCACACCCAACTAACACAAAAATAGATTTTTTTATCACTGACATAATAGCAGTCAAATTCTTGCCATACATATCTAATTTCTTTAAAAAGACATGCTCTACAATACACTGTTAATTTTATTTAAATCATGTGATGTATAAAAGAAATCTGAATAAGAAAAATATTGGTTGTATCGTAACGATTGTGACATTTTCCTAAAGTTGGTAACGAGAGAGTTAACATTGTTGTAATGGACAATTTTTAGCGTTCGTTTGAAAGTATTTCCGTTAAACCATTAAGCCCCATAAGAATTTGGGTTATCAGTGTCGGGAATACTTACACGTCGCATTTGCCGTGAATTTGAACAAGACTTTTAAAATGATAATTTACAAAAGCATATAAATAGAGTATAATATATATATATATATATATATATATATATATATACACACACATACACACACAAACACACACAACACACACACACACACAACACATATATATATATATATATATATATATATATATATATATATATCAAGTATAATTATGATCGACTTTTACAATATTGTTTCGAGCATCTCATCCCGATGAGAGCGAATGCTCGAAACAACATTGTAGAAGTTGATCATAATTATACTTTAAATATTTTATGAATAGCTCCTTTTATAAAATAAGTTGAACACTATTATTTCATGATTTTTGTTTTTATATTTATATATATTAACAGAAACAAAATCAAACATACACAAAATAAACAAAAAGCATGGGTTCTGCATTAATAATAATAATGCTGAAAACTTATATAGCGATATCACTACGAGACACCAAACTCTAAGCGCTTAAATTCCAAATCACTTAATATACAGCTATAATATCACATAAGCGTTTGAAATTTGAAACAAAGAATGCAAAATCTATGGATTATTTCAAGGTGTTAGTAGACAGGGAATTATATGATGGGAGATTTATATATGACGAATAATACTTGTTTGCTCTGCTGTTGACATGGCTTCAATCTTGTATGTATATATTATGCATTATTATATTATTATGGTTATCTTCTATACGCGTGTGTATGTGTGTGTGTGTGTGTGTGTGTGTGTGTGTGGTGGTTGTGTGTGCGCTTTGCATGTCACGGTTAAAGATATATGTTTGTACACCACATGAGTACATTTAAGTTGAAATACTATCTTTACCACGTGTATCGTTATTGTAATATTTAATCAATAGATTTATGGCATTACTAATTAATATTAAGGGCATTCAAAGGATCTTATCCTATTTTGCCCTATACCACATGTTATGTTTAAGCGCTATATCAAGAAAGTCGCAAATATTTTTTAATGTCAATATTTTTCCTACCGATTGAATAGGATAAATTTTGGTTTCGTGGAAGTCGTAACTTAGTCGTATAAGAAAGAGAAAGACAAGTGTTGCGTGAGGAAATACGTGAGGAAGACAATAAAAGAGAAGAAATAACGAGGAGGAGGGGGTGGAGTGTTGTTGGGATGGGGAGGGAGGGGGGGGGGGTTGTTTAATTTACAGAGTCCTAACAAAAAGAGTAAACAACCTAGTCTTCAGAGACAGTCAAATATCAATTCCTCTTTTTATTGGCGGTGTAACATTTGCCCAGACACCGTACACACGGCCATAACACCGTTATACCAACTTATCCCCCGGGTAAATTATTATGGACGCCCATCTTGGGTGATGTCCCTAGAGGCCTTGATAGGCCAATCTTCTCGTGTGATGACAAAGAGTCTTATGATATTATTGTGGCTATGCGTTTGACCCCCTTTTTTAATTGTTACTTTTTCTTTAGAGATTGGGGGGGGGGGGGGGGGAGTCATGGGGCAGATGGAGCTGGAGATCATTGTAGTTTATGTCGCATAATTTTGGATATAATTGTTTACTACTACCTTTCAAATTAGGCGAATGTTCAGCTTATCGCAAAGCTTTTTCTTTTTCGACTCAGATACCAAATCAATGCTGTGTGGTCAGGGGGGTGGGGGTGGGGGGGGGGGGGGGTAAGGGCACACTCTACTGCGGGTTTGAACCAATCTAAAAATAAAGATTATGCCCTTCCGCGACGGCGTCATAAGATATCGTCGCCGAGGCATTCCACGAAGTAATATAGATAATTCATCAAACAAGATGTCAACAAGACTCACCCATGTTGTCAAAAGTGAGCAAATTTGAGGTTAATAATCTTGCCCAAGGAAAAAAACCGAAAAAAGTGCCTGAAGTGGGGCTCGAACACGGTACCTTCCAGGCCACAGTGCAACGCCTTAACCACTTCGCCCCCAATCTAAGGCCAATGTAAATCCTAGTCAACCTTAGGTGTTTAAAGAAATGATTGAGCCCGAAAAGATTGTTTAACTGCACCAGAAAGTTGATAAAGTCAAATTAATGACAGGTATTTGTAGCAGCAAACACACAACAACAATAGCCTTCAATAGTCGTCACTTCCCTCGTAATGACGCATAGCAACTTAGTAAATGGCTCTAAACTATCGGAACAATGGCGGACGCCCTGATGAAATATTTCTCCGACGAGCATAAAAGTGTATCCAGAGGAGAAAAACATTATCAAAATGATCATGTTTTGACTTTTATACATTCTGATCACATGACATTTGTAAAGTTCTAGCCAGCATGAAGAATAAAAAGGACCGATTTTCTTTGTTTAGAACCACGCTGCTCGTCTTTGCTGGGCGACATGACATCAGACTATTGAACCCTATTAATAGCTAAGAAAAGTCGTGGCGTCACACTTTCTTTTTTATCAGTTCCAAAATCCTTGAAAGTGTGGATGTACCCAGTTCTTCGGTGGACTAAAAATGAATAGGTTACATATTGAAACATACGGTGGCATAACTAGTAGCAGGATGTATAATATATATATATATATATATATATATATATATATATATATATATATATATAATAACATGCGAACTGGTCGGACTCTACATCCTGTCACAACTGCAACATACACACACATACATCGGCCTCTATAGAGATGACGGACTCGCTATAACCAACAGACGACCAAGAGCGAACGAAAACATCAAAAAACAAATCTGTAAAATATTCCAAAACAACAATTTGAAAATCACGATAGAAGCAAACAAAAAAACAGTTGACTTCCTCGACATCACATTCGACATAAAATCCAATTCATTCCAACCGTTCAGAAAACCAAACAACACCATTAGCTACATTAATAAAAACAGCAACCACCCCCGTCCCGTCATTGAAAACATACCAAAAAACATAGCACTGAGGGTGAGCAAACTTTCGGAAAACAGAGAGATATTCAACGTCGCAGCCACCCCCTACAAAGAAGCACTCACAAAAAGCGGATACAACACACCATTTGAATACACAGACGCCTCCCTCATGTAAACCCCAACACACAAGTGAAGAACGTAAAACAAGAAAACGACACATAACTTGGTTCAACCCACCTTTCGACAAAAACGTCAGCACAAACATAGGACAGCAGTTCCTGAAGTTAATTGATACACACTTTCCAAAAAACCACAAGCTACATAAAATTATCAACAGGAATACCATAAAAATAAGCTACTCGTGTATGCGCAACATAGAACAAATAATTTCAAGCCACAACAAAAAAATATTAATAAACCACCGACAAGAGCAAAACCCACCCACCAGAAAATGCAACTGCAGAAATAAAGAACATTGCCCGCTAAACAAACAATGCTTAGAATCAAGTTTAATTTACCAAGCCACAGTCACAGAAACTAAAACAAACAAGCAAGAAAAATATGTAGGACTAACAGAAAATAATTTCAAAACAAGATACAACCTCCACACCTCAACATTTAGAAACACTAACAAAAAAACATCCACAAAACTCAGCGAACATATTTGGAAATTAAAAGACAACAAACTAGACCACAACATTTCATGGAAAATTTTATCTAAAGCAACAGGATACACACCAACATCAAAACAATGTAGCTTATGCCTGGAAGAGAAATATACTATAATCAAACACCCTCATGAAGCCACACTCAACACGAAAAGTGAGATGTACGGAACGTGTCCACATCGGCGGAAATTCTTGTTAATTAACTTTAAACCGGAACCACTTCAAGAAACAACAACAGTCAACCAAACAACTCAGTCCTGACGATGGCAAATTAAGCCTGAAACATTAATGTAGACTGTCTCAAACATTGTGGTAAATATTTTAAAAAAATAATAATTCGCTCCATTACTACATGTCGAGCACTTTTCGTACCATATTTGTATCAAACACGATTCAATATATATATATATATATATATATATAATATATATATATATATATATATATTATATATTAATATATAAATAGGCAGGTTCTAAGTATCATGGGACTTTAAAAAGCGAGGATGGATGCTCTTTATTGACCACCAGCATAATTTAAGACAAATAAATAAGATACCATCACTCTGAATCCAGAAGATCGTTTACACAAGGTATGCATGCAAGTCCTACCCAAGAGTGGTTTTACACTTCCAATGAGATTGGAACCAGTTTTGTGAGATCACACTTCTGTTCCCTATTGCATACTACTCTTTGGATAGTACTCTAGTTCACAGAGCAATGTGCGGCTATGTGGTCTTGTGGTATGACACTCACTTTCGGATCGGAAGGGCCTGGGTTCGATTAAATA
>NC_088366.1:23331252-23337835 GCF_034508935.2 Berghia stephanieae
TGAAATTGATTGTAAGCTTCAATTTAATTACAAAACAGATCAAATGAACGTTTCGGGTTTCCCCTTTATCAACAAAACAGGAAAAATATAAAAAGGAAACGAAATGAAAACAAAAACAGATAAAAATAAAAAAGAAAGAAATAACAAAACAAAACATACAAAACAAAATCCCTACAGGAAACCCAAGATACACATCAACCAACCCCCCCCCCCCCCCCCCCCCAAAAAAAAAAAAAAAAAAAAAAAAAAAAAAAAAAAAACCAACAAAAACCCCGAAAAAAAAAACCCCAAAAAATAAAATAAAAAAACAAACAAAAAAGCAAAACAAAACAAACCGCAACAAAGAACTCCTTTTGTACAAGCAATGTCCCCAAAAAATGTGCTCAGGACTCTTTACAACAAGTCCCAAGCCAACATTTACACTAAACATTTAGAGTGAGATATGATGCGTTATTACAGCTTTTCTTTTCGATAGAGACAACGCTGTTACCGGCCCGGTACTAATTTTACTAATGAGTACGGTGAGAGAATGTGAGTAAAGAACTTTTTTTTTTATCCCCAGGCACTTAACTTTCCAACGCACAGAGTCGGACTTGAACCAGGGACCAACTGGTCTGCAGGCGAGTGTCATACCGCTAGACCACAAAGCAACATGCCCCCACCCCCAAAAAAAGTAATAAATGAAATAAAACAAACAAAAAACAAACTTGACCTTTCATTTAGCGCAATATCCACTAAACGTGCTCAAAGCTCTTTACAACAGCAGCACTTAACATGTAAGACAAGGCAATATTACAATTTTTTTTTCGGTGAGAGACAACGCTGTTAACGGCCAGGTAGCTACTCATTTTACACCTGACTACGGTTAGAGAATGTGTGTAAAGAGTCTTTTCCAAGGACTCAACTATGCGCCGCTCGGAACTCGAATCCAGGACCTTCCGACTCGAAAGCGAGTGTCATACCATCAGCGTTACATAGCAGGCACAAATAAGAAAACAAAATCTCAAAGTTTAAGGTACGAACTTTAGAGACACGTACTCGGACCAAACAAATAATTTGTTAAAATGATTTTAAAAACAAACAAACCCCAAACCCTTTCATTATAGATGGAACGAAATTGACGTCACTCGGTCTTTGTCATTGTTTTTTGCCATCCATTCTTTATGAAAATTTATCACTAAACTGTATTAACCAGACTATAAACGTTCAAGGTTACATATAGTTTTGTGTGTTGGTACGTTATATCCGGCTGGCGGATGTTATGAGTATTTTGGCTAAACGGACATCATCAATATAGAAGATACACACATATACACACGCACACACACACACACACACACTCATACTCACACACCATCTCTCTCTCTCTCTCTCTCTCTCTCTCTCCTCTCGGACTCCATTCTTCTCACACAAACAAGCAACAGAACGTGTAATCGACCACAGAGTGATGGATAGTTCCCACAGCATCTTGACACTCGGCGTCCCATCGAGACGAGCCTCCTGGAAATCGTAGGCTACCCTGTCATGGCGCACTCTGACCCAAAACATATTATTCCAAAAATTAATTTTGGCCAGAAAACGTGTTCATCAATCATCTATCCATCAATCAATCATTCAATCAATCAATAAAAATGGCCTTCAATTTATTGATAAAGTCTCAAACCTAAGACTTACCAAGACGTGTCAGATTTTAAAGATCTTTTAACAAGGTTAAGGTCGTTTTAATTGATCGATATTTGGAGAAGAAATTTTCTGGCCAAAAAGTCAAAATGAGTGTTTTGTGTGTCAGGGTGCGTGTGCACTGTCAGCTTATTCCTAAATAAGAACGTCCTAGTGATTGAGTACTTTCTTATTTAACCCTTTCATGACGAAACAAAAATTCTTTTACATCAAAATTTCTACCATTTTTCTTTTTGTTTTTGTTTTGTTTTGTTATGTGTATTTGGCTTTATCTACATGCCTTTCTAAATTTTACCAAAATAAAGAAATGTGATGATGATGATGAGGATGACGACGACGACGATGATGATGATGATGATATGATGATGATTATGATGATGATTATGATGATGATGGTGGTGATGATGATGATGATGATGATGATGATGATGATAATGATGATGATGATGATGATGATGATGATGACGACGACGATAATGATGATGATGATGATGATGATGATGATGATGGTGATGATGGGATGATGATGATGATGATGATGATATGATGATGATGATGATGATGATGATGATGTGATGATGGATGGATGATGATGATGATGATGATGATGATGATGATGATGATGATGATGATGATGATGATGATGATGATGACAATGACAATAATGACAATGGTGGTGAAGGTGGTGATAATGGTTGTAATAATGTAAATGTCAATATCAAAGATGATGACGGTCAAAACATCGTTAACTAAAAGCCTGATACTAACCAAAACAATTCGTCATTAAAGAGGAAGAAGATCATGGGGAAAAATTAATTGTGAGTTGTAATCAATACCTGAGCCAATTGAATGATTTTTTTCCTTGACCACTTCTAATAACTCACTTTTAACTTTCGTTTGGTGGTCATTGACTTCTTTTGTGACGTAATATTTTGGTCATATCAGGCCTTTAGTTTACGAAGGCCACGATAGAACCCAATGACATCTTAACATAAAACCATTTGACTTTACTGTAATGTACTTTACCATGATATAAAAGTAACAAATTGGATTCAGTAGTCTGGTGCCACGCAGCCCGGCAACGGCGGCCATCTTGGTTCTAAACAAAGAAAATCATTACTTTTTATTCTTCATGCTGGCTAGAACTTTTCATATGCCTTGTGATCAGAATGTGTAACAGTCAAAATATGATCAAATTTATTTTTCTTCTGGATACGCTTTTATGCTCGCCGGGGAAATATTTCATACGGGCGTCCGCCATTGTTCCAATAGTTTAGAGCCAGTGTTACTAAGTTATCATGCGTCATACGGCAGGACGTGACGTTACGACTGTTGAAGAGTGTTGGGGAGCAGGCACTGGTGTTATATCAAGATCTGAAAAAAAATTGTGTATAAAACAATACCAGATAGAGCAGAAAGAAAAATAAAAGGAAATCGGATTTTTTTCTTGTAGTTTTTTTGTTGTTGCTTTGTCTGGCACCTTTTCAGACACACTTATCCGATCTTGACCATAATAATAGGCCTTTCGTTGGAGAATACTACGCGTAGCATTGGAACGGACGGCTATGATGACGGACATTCAATCGAGACTCCGAATTCTCGTTCGCATTTGCATCTCTGCGTTTGCAAACGCATGAAAATAAATCGAATAATGACGTAAACCAAGCAGTGATTTGGAATCGATTTGGTTGAAATAATATATTTAATTTACATCACTCACGCAATCACTTATTACCATGACAGGATGGTCGTCCTGTGGGGGGGGGGGGGGGGGACTTGCGGGATGAAGCCTTCACAACACATTTTCACACATCTCAGTCATTGACTTTCTCTGTCAGCTCATACTACTACAGCGTCAATCCTGTCCATTCCTTTATGTTATCCAGTCACACTTTCCTTTGTCTTCCACTTCTTATTTAAAACTTTCCAATGTTTATATCTTATCTTACTAAAGGCTTAATAGGAATTATCCTTTAAATGCCTTATACAATAGTTTATAATTACAGAATCTCATATTATAGCTTGCATTGTTTCATTCACAGACAATTTTACACAACTTTGAATGTCAGGAAAAATGTATCAATAAGGCAATGTAAAATCGAAAAATACTATCATAGAATACTGGTAATTGAAAATGGGTCATGATCGAATGAATAATAAATGTACAGAGTTCATAGTACAATGAAATATGAATGACAAAAATAATCATATAATATTTAGTAATCATATTATTCTATAAACTATGATTATTCGTCTTCCAATAGCAGCTTGCAGTCAATACCGCTTTCTGTACGTGACATAATATAGAAAAGCAACATTGATTTTGGAGTTAAGTCAAAATTATACAGATCGCTGGTACTATCAATCCTGCTCTATGGCTGTGAAACTTGGACACTCACAGCAGATCTAGAAAAGCGAATCCGTGCTTTTCAAACTAAGAGCTATCGGAAAAGCCCGAGAGTTCCATATTTGGAGCACAGGTCAAATAATGGTATTTTAGAGGAGGCAGAGGATAGAGCAGGAGGACAGGAACCACTGTTGTCAATAGTGAAAAGAGGGAAATTGTCATGGTTCGGACACACTGTCCGCCATGATAATCTTTGCAAGACTGCCATGCAGGGCACTGTAGAGGGACAGAGGAGAAGAGGAAGACAGAAAAAAACTATGGCAAGACAACATCAAGGAGTGGACAGGCCTGGATCTTAATAGCTTTCTGGAAAAGGCCAGAGATCGTGACGAATGATGTAAGGTTGTGAAGTCTGCATCCGCACCCGCATCCCCCCCCCCCCCCCCCCCCCCCCCCGACGATCAGCTGGTCATGGGATTGAGTGAGTGACTAATAGTCTCAAAACAATATCATGTCGAGGTGAACTTGATGCTCAACTCACTCAATCCTAGAGATTTTTGCTACTTTCGAAACTTGGTAAAAATGTATTAAAAATGAGCATGTACATATCTAGATAGCTTTATTCAACTACCATTAACATGTAAAATCTAAAAACATGAGCTTTAATACTACGCCTATAAATTGTCTCAGAAAAATGTAATAAATAGGCATGGGGTAAAAGTAACCCCAGTTATAATACAGATATAGTCGGTGTTCGGGTTGAGTGAGTCAAGATTTAATTTAAGGCTTAGCGTTTTCAGCTGTGCCATGAAATAAATAACAGATTTTTAAAAAATAGCCAGAAAAATGACATGCTTAAATTCTACGTCCCATCCAGACATCTGAGATCAAAGTCTGATAATCTCTACACTTGTGAAGCCAAAAATAACTCGCAAAACTGTCGAGCATGCGTTTGAATATTCGACACCCCTCATCTGGAACTCCCTTCAACGATATAACAGAGACAGTAATGATGCAGATTTCTTTTTAAAAAAACATCTTAAAACGTTTCTTTTTAATATGTAGCACTGTAGAATTACATTGCTTTGTTTCATATTGCATGTTTGAGTGGTTATATGTTTGAGTGAAAGTAGTCACGTTACTGTTAAGAGCTTTGAACTTGTTGATATAGGGGTAAGGCGCGTTTATAAAAACCATATTTAATATCATTATAAAATATCGATCTTCACATATCGGTCGATTAAAATGACCATCATCTTTGCAAAACATCTCAAACCTGGAACTTGATAAGTCTCAGGTTTGAGAGTTTTGCAGGGAGGGGCGGGTTAACCACAATTTATTTTTACCTTTATTATACAGGGCTCGTGTACGAGTTATCCAAACGCGTCTTCGATGCTATCGGCGCAAACTGTAAACGAATAACGCGATTCCGGGTAAGCGCTTTTCCCAAGGGAGTCTGACTTCAATTCATGTCTGTATCGAAAATCGACTGCTTCCATTACTGGACAGGATTGGTTTAAATTCACACATTTGATTCTATCAGTAACGTGAACAGGGAAAATATGGTAAAAATAAAAAGAATAAAAGCAATAGCCTAAAACAACATGTTTAAAATTAGAATTCTTGAGTTCTTTGAGTGCGACATCAAGAAAACAAAACATAACAAAAAAAACAGCACTACATTAAAAAAAAGATGAAATAAATAAATACTTTTTTTTAAAAAGAACAAAACAAATCAAACTCATAGAGATAAACAATAAATAAAATAAAAACCCAACAAATCGCAATCCAATCCCAAACAAAACAATAAAAAAAAACAACAAACAAACAAACAAACAAAAAACAACCTCCCCCCCAAAAAAAAAAAACCCGAAACAAAACAAAGAAAAACAAGCAAACAAACAAAACAAATAACCAACCAAACCAACCCCCCCCCCCCACACACACCAAACGCACACATTATATATATTTTATATATATATATATTTCTCGATTCATGTTTAGCTGTGACGGATATCATTAGAGTACTCATTCAAAATGGACGCCAACAGACGACTTGTTCTATATGAAATGAAAATTTGTTTCCAAATGGCCAGCTGGTGGAGTGAATGAAGCATTGTGATATATTGATGATATGCGTTTAGTTAAAATACTCACAACATCCGTCAACCTGATATAACGTACCAGCACACAAAACTATGTGTAACCTCAAACGTTTTTAGTCTGATGAATACAATTTAGTGAGAACTAATCAATAAAAAAAAAAACATATTTTATACCATGAATTTGATATTTTGCCATCTGGGAGAAGTTTTTGTCAGATTAAATGTGGAACTAACAAGTATAAATCAACGTTCGTTCCATCAGCAATAAAAATGTTGAATATTTCATATGGTACAGCAAAACCAAGGATTGATGCGTTGACTGATTGACTGATTAATTTGTTTAATGTTAGGCTAGATGATGTGACCAATTGATAATGATGATAATATTTGGTGTTGAATTGCCAAGAATGTAACGAATTGAAAATGAAATGAAAATGTTGATGTTGTGTAT
>NC_088366.1:23337935-23352097 GCF_034508935.2 Berghia stephanieae
ATCCGGTATTTTGTCGGGGTGAAATAAAATAAATGTTTAAGTGACTTTCAAGTCTATATTATGAAATGTATAAACAATTCATAGGCCATACTAAGAGGGGGGAGGGAGGAGTAGTTTCTCAAACTACGTAAGTCTGAAAATTGTGAAATTCTTACCAATTTTACTTTAAATTCAATTTTCGTAATTTGGCGCAGCCGACATAGTACGGTTTGAGGCGGTTGGTCACAAAAACGTTTCTTTAAATTTGACAACAACAAAAAATTAAAAATAAAAAAAAATAAAAAGATTTTTGATTCATATAACAAGAGGATGAAGGTGTCCCACCAAAAAGTTGTATTTTTTGTGGGGGTTTTTTGTTGTTTTTTTAAATTTTGGGGTTTTTGTTTTTGTTTTTTGTTTTTGTTTGTTTTGTTTTTGTTTTGTTTTGTTTTTGTTTTTTTGTTTTTTTTTTTGGGGGTGTTGGTTTTTTTGCGGTGGTTGTTGTTATAAAATCTTTTTTTTTTCTTTTCTTTTTCTTTCGTTATGGTTTTTTTTTTTTTTTTTTTTTTTTTTTTTTTTTTTTTTTTTGGTTCTTTGTATTGTTTTCTTTTTCTTTGTTTTTTATTGTTTTTTTTTCGTGGAGGGGGAGAGGTATCTAACTAGGGACACCCTCGCCATCACCCAAGGACATTTCTCCTCCGTCCCATTATGTTTGGTGAATCAAACATGTGTTCCATCAAGCAATACATCATTTCTCACACCGATTGTAATGCTCGTTAATAATAAAACAACTGATTTCATTCCTTCATCGATTTTGCCATTTCCCGATCGATTCAAGACTGAGTTGGTTAAATGGATGATAACAACAAAGAATGAAGTGAGGCAGAAGACAATACAGAATTTAAAAAATTAAAAAACTTCGCGGCGATGGGGGGGGGGGGGGGGGGGGGGGGGGGGAGCTCGAACCCACGACCTTACTGGTATGACAACTCCACCTGACCGGGGAGAGGGTAGCGCTACTGTCAGAGATACTTCTTCTTCTTCTAGGTTCCATGCCTGGTCCAGGCTTCGGATACTGCATGAATCATCTCTCTCCATTCCTCCCTGTCTCTTGCTTTTTCAAACAGCTCTTGGATTGTTAGGTTGGTGAAGCCCTTCAGTTGGTCTATGAGTGTTTTTCTTTGTCTCCCCCGGGAGCGTTTACCAGGTATTTTTCCACAACTTGCCAGGTATTCATTCTTATCTTTCCTTACTATGTGTCCGAAAAAGGATAGTTGTCGATCCGCTATTAAGGGCATTAGTTTCCTTTGTTGGTATGTTTGTTTTAGCACTTCTTCGTTCGTTTTGTGTGCAGTATACGATATTCTCTGCATCCTTCTCAAACACCACATTTCAAAAGCTTCAATGTTCTTTTGTGTTTCTGCATTTGTAGTCCAGCTTTCGCATCCGTATAACAAGATTGGCCACACGTAGCACTTCAAGACTCGGAATCTAATCCCGAACGACATCTGTTTGTTTTTCAAAATGTTTCCATAAAGGCCTGTTTGGCTTGAGTTATTCTTGCTCGTATGTCTCGGTTACATCTTCCATCTGTTGTCACTATTGAACCCAGGTATTTAAAACTTTCGACGTTGGTAAGTTGCTCGCCGTGAATCGTTATATTGCAGGTGTTGTTGTTTTCGGGGGTTTTCTGTATTACCATGCATTCCGTTTTGGTGATATTCACTTCCATTCCCTTGGCTTCACTATCTACTACCACTTTGTCAACAATCTTTTGAGGTTGGATTTCTGATGTTGCAACGAGTACCGTATCGTCTGTGTATCTTATATCATTTATGTTGTGACCTCCTACTTTTATTCCCTCCATATTAGTTATGCCCCTCATGATTGTTTCTTGGTATAGATTAAACAGATCTGGTGAGGCAACACGCCCTTGACGGACTCCTTTCTTAATAGGAATGGATACCCACCACTCCAAAAAAAAAAGTGGTATCAAACTCTGTGTCTATCTTGAATCGCTCTCCCGACTTCTTAAGATCATGGGTTCAACACACAAACCCCGCGAAGTTTGTAGCCAGCCGTTTAAGCTTAATAACCATAATATTCTCAACACAAAATGGTTAAATGGAGCTTTGTCGTCGAGAGTGGTATGATACTTGCTCGACTTGTGACCTTCAAGTCCATGATTCGAGTCCCACTGTGGACCGCGGAAAGTTAAGTTCTTGGAAAAGGCTCATTGCTCAAATTTTCTCATTACACTCAGGTGTAAAACGAGTACCTAGCCGGAAAGAGTGTAGTCTCTGTCAAAAAAAAATAATAGCGGTTTCCAGCTGTTATGTTTCCTACATGTTAAGTGTTGCTGTTGGCTTGGGATTCTTTTGTAAATCAAATTGAGCACATTTAGTGGATAATGCACGATTTAAACGCCCAAGATTTTTCGTTTGTTCGATTTTTTTTTGTTTTTTAACCAAAAGAAATATTGTGCATCGATTCTAATTTGGAAACGTCTAAATCGAATGTCTAATCACGCATCTAATATTGATAGATCTCGTGTCCCACAATTGAAGCACACAAGAGTCTGGTAGAAGTGGTGGTCGCCATCAATAATCTCTGTCTCTCTCTCTCTCTCTCTCTCTCTCTCTCTCTCTCTCTCTCTCTCTCTCTCTCTCTCTCTCTCTCTTTCTCTTTATCTCTCTCTCTGTCTCTATATCTACCTCTCTCTCTCTCTCTCTCTCTCTCTCTCTCTCTCTCTCTCTCTCTATCTCTATCTATCTATCTATCTATCTATCTATATAGATAGATAGATAGATAGATAGATAGATGGATAGATAGATAGATAGATAGAGAAGGATATATATATATTATATATATATATATATATATATATATATATATATATAGCTCTCTCTCTCCTCTCTCTCTCTCTCTCTCTCTCTCTCTCTCTCTCTCTCTCTCTCTCTCTCTCTCTTTCTTTCTTTCTCCTTCATTTACATCAAACCGAAAATACATGCAGTGAGTGGTGATTGTTTTAAGTGTTGGGTGTCTATGGCGGCACCAGTCGTCTCATCCTCCTTCATTGCCACCTTCTTCTTCTCCTACCAACCTCTTACTACGGCTATTTCTAGTCTTACTCTTTCTCCTTTTATTTCTACTCAATCTCCTCTTTCTCGACAACCTAGATAATTGGATTTTAACAGCCTGCGTTGCCCATATAATTTTGAACTTACATACCGTTTGAAGCCCTTTTTTCTTCCTGCTTTGTCTGACACTATCTTATATACACCTTTTTCATACTTCTTATCTTCTTACACCAGTGTCTGCTTTAAAACTTTTCTCTTTAAAAAAAAAAAAGAAATTAAAATCTCATCTTACAAGAAGCTCACTAGATTAAATAAAACATCCTTTTAATAAGATATAAATTTGTTACATCAAAATTCTCATGACATAATATTGTAATCTACCTTCATCCGCCATTATTGTTAAGTGTCCTGATATGATTTTTATTTAATAATTCATGTTAATAGATATTTTTCGTCTCTGTATGCATATGCACGTTTTGGTGAATGTGCGTGTCTTTGTGAGGGTGTGTATGTGTGTATGTGTGTACTCGCGCTTGTATGAATGGATGTGTGTACAAAAAAAATGTTTTTAATGATGTTTTACAATTTTGTGCGCCAAATAAACTTTATTATAAGGGACAGCGTGGCTCAACGGGACTGTCTTTGCTTCGTACCCGAAAGGTACCAAGTTCGATCACCCGCCGCTGTGTTGCGTGGCCTTGAGCAAGTCACCTCGCCCAAGCTCAATTTGCGGCGCTGTACTGCGGCTGGCTGACACCTGGGTTATTCCAGTCTTTCCTTGGAATAGACCATAGAGACAAATTTCCCCTATAGGATTAATAAAGGGAATTTAATTTAATTCAATTTATTTTAAGATGTACATGGGATGTTTTTCTTTACTCAACCCTTCTTTTGGTAATATAAGTATTGACAAAAATGAATATGACAGTTTTGGTAATATTTGGTAATATAATTATTGACAAAAATGAATATGACAGTTTTGGTAATGTAATTATTGACAAAAATTAATATGACAGTTTTGGTAATATAATTATTGACAAAAATGAATATGACAGTTTTGGTAATATAATTATTGACAAAAATGAATATGACAGTTTTGGTAATATAATTATTGACAAAAATGAATATGACAGTTTTGGTAATATAATTATTGACAAAAATTAATATGACAGTTTTGGTAATATAATTATTGACAAAAATTAATATGACAGTTTTGGTAATATAATTATTGACAAAAATTAATATGACAGTTTTGGTAATATAATTATTGACAAAAATTAATATGACAGTTTTGGTAATATGATTATTGACAAAAATTAATATGACAGTTTTGGTAATATAATTATTGACAAAAATGAATATGACAGTTTTGGTAATATAATTATTGACAAAAATTAATATGACAAAAAAAAGAACAAAATATTTGACACCGAAAATTTCTTCGGGCTCAAAACCCTTCTTCAGCCGTGTTTGGTAAGATTCATGTCATAAAGCAAATGCCAGAATGATGGTTTTATCGGGAATATCTTTCCTGTCTTTATTGTTATATTAAAATGCTTTGTTGTCCTTTTTTCCATTATTATTAAAACCGACGTGCACTTATTTGCAGGTCGGATTGATATAGGCTCATTGTTGTAAAGGAAATCTCAAAAAAAAAAGAAAAAAAAACGACGCAAAATATTGTCCATTACAACAATGTTAAACTAGGCCCATAAGTGGGTTCAGATGTCAAATCTGAAGATAGGTAAACGTCAATTAAAACCTATTGTTTTGAGGTTTTTAGAACACATGGTTAATATTATGATGAATGTCCTAAAACTGAGTGGTTGCTTGTTGTTTTAGGAGAAATATCCTTGATATCTGTCACTGTCTATTGACCTCAAACAAAACGGCGACCAGGTGGAAATGTCTGTCGTAGACCAAAAATTAAAAAAAAAAGGAAGAAAGAATAGGAGTCATTCAATCTTACGATATTCAGCCCGTTCGTCATGGGCACGGCTGGGCGGTTTCTTTAATTCTGTTTCTGACATCTGTCTTCACGGAAACCACAACTTTAATTTATGAATCAATACAATCACAAAAATCGAACGAGTTTAACAAGATTTCTGAATGTTATTACTACGCCTGCGGCTTTTGACCGCGGATTTATGAACGTACCGCGTTGAACTCGTAAATGTTCTATTGATCTGGGTCAAAAAATCAATAAATCAATTCGCGGTCTTTGATTGGCCTTTCAGCTATCTAGTTGTTGACAAATAAGCTAAGAATACAGGAAAATGCCAGGGGTATTGTTTGATAATAGGATGTGGAAGTTATTAGAGGCAGAGAGAAAGAAAGATAGAGAGGGAGAGAGAGAGAGAGAGAGAGAGAGAGAGAGAGAGAGAGAGAGAGAGTCGATAGAATACCAATGAATGGTGGGAGATGGAATCAGACAAACCATTCGCCACCCTTCTCTCTCTCTCTCTCTCTCTCTCTCTCTCTCTCTCTCTCTCTCTCACTCTCTCTCTCGATCTCTCTCCCTCTTTCTCTCTCTCTCTCCCCCTCTCTCTCTCACACACACACACTTTCTTCTATATGTGTGTATGTGTGTGTGTGTGTGTGTGTCTGTCTGTCTGTCTCTCTGTATAACTCTACAAGATCATTTTATAGCTTCTTTCTCCCTCTGTGTGTGTGTGTGTGTGTGTGTGTGTGTCTTTCATATATATATATATATATATATATATATATATATATAGAGAGAGAGAGAGAGAGAGAGAGAGAGAGAGAGAGAGAGAGAGAGAGTGATACACATAATGTATGTTTGTTTCTTTCTCACTCTTCTCCGTTTCCCCTCTTTTCTATATTTATCTCTCAAGCTCTATTGTATTGTTTTCTCTCTTTTTTCACTCCCTCATCATTTTTTTTCCACTACTTCCCCCCCCCCCCCCTCCCCCCTTCTCTCTCTCTCTCTCTCTCTCTCTCTCTCTCTCTCTCTCTCTGTGTGTGTGTGTGTGTGTGTGTGTGTTTTTCTCTCTTTCTCTCTATCTATATACCAATCCGTTTCCCTTCCCATTTGTCTCCCTCTCTCTCTCTCTCTCTCTCTCTCTCTCTCTCTTTCTCTCTCTCTCTCTCTCTCTCTCTCTCTCTTTTTCTTTGTTTCTTTCTTTCTATCTTATCTATCTATCTATCTATCTATTTATCTATCTATCTATTATTGCTTCTACTTCTACCTCTCTCTCCCTTCCTTGCAAATCTATATGTAAAACAAACTTTGAATGCAAGATAGGAGTAGGTTTACAAGGCACTTTGTCTACACAATGCGGGTATTAAATTGGAGACTGTATGAGAAGAAAGTCTATCAAATGTGTGATAGTCTCATAAAAAGTACACAATGAGGGTATTAAATTGGAGGCTGTAAGAGAAGAAAGTCTATCAAATGTGTGATAGTCTCATAAAAAAAGTACACAATGAGGGTATTAAATTGGAGGCTGTAAGAGAAGAAAGTCTATCAAATGTGTGATAGTCTCATAAAAAAAGTACACAATGAGGGTATTAAATTGGAGGCTGTAAGAGAAGAAAGTCTATCAAATGTGTGATAGTCTCATAAAATAGTACACAATGAGGGTATTAAATTGGAGGCTGTAAGAGAAGAAAGTCTATCAAATGTGTGATAGTCTCATAAAAAGTACGCAATGAGGGTATTAAATTGGAGGCTGTAAGAGAAGAAAGTCTATCAAATGTGTGATAGTCTCATAAAAAAGTACACAATGAGGGTATTAAATTGGAGGCTATAAGATAAGAAAGTCTATCAAATGTGTGATAGTCTCATAAAATAGTACACAATGAGGGTATTAAATTGGAGGCTGTACGAGAAGAAAGTCTATCAAATGTGTGATAGTCTCATAAAAGTACACAATCAGGGTATTAAATTGGAGGCTGTACGAGAAGAAAGTCTATCAAATGTGTGATAGTCTCATAAAAGTACACAATCAGGGTATTAAACTGGAGACTGTCTATCAAATGTGTGGTAGTCTCATAAAAAGTACACAATCAGGGTATTAAATTGGAGGCTATAAGATAAGAAAGTCTATCAAATGTGTGGTAGTCTCATAAAAGTACACAATCAGGGTATTAAATTGGAGACTGTCTATCAAATATGGATAGTCTCATAAAAAGTACACAATGAGGGTATTAAATTGGAGGCTGTAAGAGAAGAAAGTCTATCGAATGTGTGATAGTCTCATAAAAAATATCGAATGTCGCGCTGACTGTTTTCGAGATACGAGCAAAAAATTGTTAAAGATATTTTTTTCTCCTGTCTTCAACTAAAATGCATTGAAACACTTCATTATGTCCATAATTAATTAAGACATTTTAAAAAATTAACTTTGCATTTTACTTAGAAAAATATTTATTCTGTACAGTACCAATAATAACCAGAGATTTTTTTTCACATTGTGGCGCATGTTCTCAGGTCACTACACAAATACCAATAGACGGATGATATTGAGCTTTACTTGCTATCTATAGTTTCTATCTATATTGCAGAGGCTCCTCAGCCGGTTGGCTGAGAATCTCTCTTTTCTTAACCTTTCTCCTCTTTCGTTTTCTTTGTTTTTCTCTCTCTCTCTCTCTCTCTCTCTCTCTCTCTCTCTCTCTCTCTCTCTCTCTCTCTCTTTCTTTCTCTCTCTCTCTTTTTTCTCATTGTCTGTCTATCTATCTATCTACCAGCTATCTATCTATCTATCTATCTATCTATCTTCCCCCTCCCCCCCCCCCCTCTCTCTCTCTCTCTCTCTCTCTCTCTCTCTCTCTACATATATGATAATAATAATAATATATATATATATATATATATATGGTGGAAGTCGTTGCTGTTGCTATTGTGGCAATAGCAACAGCAGTTGTAGTAATGATATATATGTAGTAGTAGTAGTAGTAGTAGTAGTAGTAGTAGTAGTAGTAGTAGTAGTAGTAGTAGTAGTTGTAGTAGTAGTAGCAGTAGTAGTAGTAGTAGTTGTTGTAGTATTAGTTGTTGTTGTAGTAGTAGTGGTGGTGGTGGTAGTAGTAGTAGTAGTAGTAGTAGTAGTAGTAGTAGTAGTAGTAGTAGTAGTAGTAGTAGTAGTAGTAGTAGTAGTAGTAGTTGTAGTAGTACTAGTAGTAGTAGTAGTAGTAGTAGTAGTAGTAGTAGTAGTAGTAGTAGCAGTAGTAGTAGTAGTAGCAGTAGTAGTAGTAGTAGTAGTAGTAGTAGTAGTAGTAGTAGTAGTTGTAGTAGTAGTAGTAGTAGTAGGAATAGTAGTAGTAGTAGTAGTAGTAGTAGTAGTAGTAGTAGTAGTAGTAGTAGTAGTAGTAGTAGTAGTAGTAGTAGTAGTAGTAGTAGTAGTAGTAGTAGTGTAATGGCCTCCTCGTTGGTCATAACATTTCGATGCTAGTCATGTGGCGTTCCATTCAGAAAACCAATTTCATTCCACTTCTCTCGTGATGTGCAAGATGAAAGATGAGTTGGGTGAGCAGAAGATCGATTATTGTGGCCATGAAAAAAAGGATAATATCGATTCCTTAAGTGGCTTCCATCTCTTTCATCCTTTGTCGCTTGGTTTGTTCCTTCATTCATGATAAATGAACGAGTACGATTCCATGACGATGAAGGATAGATCCGATCACATACAGGTTGATCTTTTTCATCCCCATTATTGCCCCGTGGTCTCAACAAAGACAAACTGGGGGCGGTAGCTCAGGGGAGGGGGTAAACAATAGATTTAGAACTAAAGATGTGCATGGCACTTGGGTTTTATTCTTTATAATTCTCTATTGTGACAATGCTATACGTTTCTTCTGTCCTTTTTTTATAAGATACATATTCCTTAATTTTATCGAATTAAGAGTTATCAAATTGTCTTACAAATACTAATGGCAAAGTACTTTTGATAAGCAAAAAAAAAAAAAAACAAATAAAAAAAAAAAGTTACCATCATAGTCTAGTATTAGTGAGTTTCATGTTATCATGTAAACATAGTGATGATCGGAAATGTGGCTCTGGTTTGCGGTTTGTGGTCTAGTAGTTATGACATTTGGCTTCTGTGGTTCGAGTCCCGGTGTAGGCAGCGCAAAGTTGATTCCTTGTAAGAGGCTCTTTACTCACATTCTCATAATTCTGTTGTGGGATACCTGAGTACCCAAATAGCAGTATTCGATTACGTTATTTCAAGAATAAAAAGAATCACTTCGATTCCAAAATGGCTGACTATTGTTGACGTTTTCTACTTAACAAATTATCATTAGCAATCTACAATACACTACAAATGGCGACGAGCATCTAGAACCCAGATAAGTGCAATAACGTTTACATGTATTTTCATTCTACCAAGCCATAAAACTATAGTCTATTGACAGACTACTACCAACTATTGAGCTTGCATTCTCCAGTCTTGTACGTGTACATACCAACATGCCAAGACCCGACACCTTCAACGAAGGACTAGAGTCCTTCACAAACTATAAAGAAAGACTGGATGCGTTTTTTGTTGCAAACGACATTGCCGAACAGAAACAAACAGCAACTCTGCTATCATCCATCGGGGCTAAAACGTACAACACACTACGATGTTTGACGTCACCCGACCTTCCCTTTAGTAAAAGTTATGAAGAACTTTGCAAACTGCTGTCCAACCATTACTGCCCCCCTCCACTTGAGATAGTTGAAAGATTCAAGTTTCATAAACGCAGTCAAGCGATGGACGAATCGCTTCCGGATTTTTTAGCATCCATAAAACGGTTGGCTGAACACTGCAAATTCGGAGACAATTTAAAAATGTCTCTGCGTGACAGATTTGTTTGCGGAATACGCGATGAAACCGTACAAAAGAGACTCTTGCAAGAGCCAAATCTCACTTTAGAATCTGCAACAGCTTTGGCACTTGCAATGGAAACTGCCCAGCGAGATGCAGCGGAAATCCACACAACAACATCCGGCAAATCAACAGCTGATCTCAACATTATAAAAACAAATCAGCCTTTACCTACTAACAGAAGACATAACTCACAAACATATCCACCATGCCAATCATGTGGGAAAAATAACCACAGGAGAGCCGACTGCTACCTCCGTGATGCAGTGTGTAAGTCATGCAACAAACAAGGACACATTCAGAGAGTGTGTCAGGCCAGGAAGGGCAGCCAACAACAGAGGAGAGGAGGAGACAGAACCTCACAATCCCGACAAGTTCACGAGCTAGATGAAGACAATGTTTTCGAAGATAATTTTACACTGGAAATGTTTCACATGGAAGGAAACACACCAAAAATAAAGGTAGACTTGCAAATCAATAATATTCCTACAAAAATGGAAGTTGACACAGGATCTGCTGTTTCAGTGATGACGAAGAGGGACTTCACAAAAACATTCAAAACCTTCCCAAATTTGGAAAAGACAGCTGTTCGTCTGAAAACATACACAGGTGAAACCATTATTCCACTGGGAAAAATTTCAGTTCATGTAGAACTCAACAATCAGAAGAAAATACTTCCACTCCTTATACTTGACAAAGGCAGCAATCCTATTTTGGGAAGAAACTGGTTGGCCGCTATAAAACTGAACTGGCAGAGCATACATCAGATGACGACACCTAAAGATAGATTCAATACAGAAAAATTGAAAGCTCAGTTTCAAGATATATTTTCAGATGGAATTGGAAAAATAAAAGGAATAGAGGCAACACTTCATCTAAAAGAGGGAGCCGTTCCCAAATTCCACAAAGCCAGACCAGTGCCGTACGCCTTAAAACAAAAAGTTGAGAAAGAACTAGACAACTTAGAAGAACAAGGGATAATCACAAAAATTGCAACCTCGGATTGGGCCACACCCATCGTACCCGTATTGAAAAGCAATGGAACAGTGAGAATATGTGGTGACTTCAAGGTAACAGTCAACCCAGCACTTAACACAGAGCAATACACAATGCCAAAAATGGAAGACATGTTAGCTACTTTGGAACAAGGTCAAACATTCTCTAAAATTGATCTGAGACAAGCATACCTTCAGCTCCCTTTAGACAGTGCGTCACAAAAAGTAACAACAATCAACACGTCAAAAGGACTGTATTCCTTCAACCGTTTAGCGTTTGGTATTTCTTCGTCACCAGCAATTTGGCAAAAGACAATAGACACAATCCTCCAGGGAACACCCGGAGTTCAATGCAACCAAGATGACATGATAGTCACAGGGAAAACAAACGATGAACACTGGCAAAATCTGCTACTAGTCCTAGCTAGACTTCAAGAGTATGGACTGAAGGTCAATCTTGAAAAATGCCAATTCTTCCAAGACGAAGTTATCTTTTGCGGTGTCAAAATAACCAAAATGGCTTGCACAAAACCGAAAACAAGGTCAAGGCCATCATCGACGCACCACAGCCAACAAACAAAACACAACTCAGATCATTCCTCGGGCTTGTAAATTATTACCACAAGTGGCTGGAAAATGTAGCTCAAATTGCGAAGCCACTGTACAATCTTCTACAGGATAACACAAAATTTGAATGGTCAACTGAAGCTGATCACGCTTTCATTCAAATAAAAACAATGATCGCTTCGGACAAAGTCCTCATGCGCTACGACCCCGATCGACCATTGCGACTCGCCTGTGACGCTTCACCATACGGCATCGGCTGCGTTCTCTCGCACATCACACCAGAAGGCGACGAAAGACCTATTGCATACGCCTCAAGAACCCTCAATAAGGCAGAACAGAATTACTCCCAACTAGACAGAGAAGCCCTAGCTATCACATGGGGTGTTAAAAAGTTCTTCAATTATGTATGTGGCAGGCACTTTACACTAATCACTGACCATCAGCCACTCAAATACATCTTCTCGCCCACAAAACCAGTCCCTGCAATGTCTGCAGCCAGACAACAGAGATATGCAATTTTCCTTTCAGCCTTCGACTACTCAATCGAATACAGGAACTCCAAGTCAAACGCTAATGCAGACGGATTTTCACGATTGCCTTTACCCACCACAAACTCAAGTCAAGAGGCCGATTCAGCAGATGAACTATTCTATACAGAAGTAATAGAGTCCTTACCAGTCAACGCAGCAAACGTTGCCAAAGAATCACGCCACGACAAAACACTGTCACAAGTCATACATTACGTCCAAACTGACAGATGGCCAAACACAGTCAACGAAGAACTGAAACCTTACTTCAACAAACAAAACGAACTGTCAGTGCAACAAAACTGTCTCTTTTGGGGATACAGACTCATCCCTCCACAAAAACTGCATGCAAAAATCTTAAGTGTTCTTCATGAAGGACACATTGGTATAGTCAAAATGAAAAACTTGGCTAGGGGATACTTCTGGTGGCCTGCTATTGACAAACAAATCGAGGCAACTACAAAAGGGTGCCCTGGTTGTGCTTCAGTTCAACCTGATCCACCGAAAGCTCCTCTTCACCCATGGCACTGGCCTGACAAGCCATGGCAAAGAATTCAAATAGACTTCGCGGGACCATTCATGGGATTAATGTTTCTAGTGGTCGTCGACGCCCATTCCAAATGGGCCGAAATAATACCGACATCCAATGCCACATCCATTTCAACAATCAATATATTGAGCAATCTTTTTGCAAGATTTGGTTTACCTGAACAGCTCGTATCTGACAACGGTGTGCAGTTCACATCCCATGAATTCAAATCCTTCACAAAGGTCAATGGAATCAAGCACACCCTTAGCACACCCTACCACCCAGCAACCAACGGGCTGGCTGAGCGAATGGTCCAAACTTTCAAACAAGCAATGAAAGCTTCAAAAGATGAGAAGGGTACCATCCATACAAAACTGGCAAGATTCCTGTTTGCTTATAGGAATGCACCGCACACCACAACAAACGAGAGCCCAGCATCACTTATGTTTGGCAGACATCTGCGAACTCACCTAGACATCATTCGACCAAGCATTCATACAAGAGTATCTTCATGTCAAGACCGTCAGCTTCGTACTCACTCTTCTGCCAACACCAGGAACTTCGACAACGGAGACAACGTCCTGGTCCGAGACTACCGCGGACACCAACGATGGCAACACGGCGTAATACATGCCCAAACGGAAACACGCACCTTTGAAGTCAAAACAGCTCCCGGAGCCATATGGAGACGACACTCCGACCAAATTGTTCACACAAACACCCCTGCAATCACAAGCAAACCAGCACCAGCACCACTATTGGACATCGTCCCAAACTTCAGAACGACAGAGATACCAACCATGGTTCAAACAACCCCAGCGAATGACCGAGATCCAAATTCTACGCGGTCACAGGTCGAGGTCCCGCCCTCACCACATAGAGAATTCCCAAATTCTCTAACTCTCTCTGACAACATGTCACAGAGAACGCAATCTCAAAACAATCACAACACTACAAGTGCACCTTACACTACGAGAAGTGGTCGCAACGTGAGAAAACCTAACAAATTCACACTGTAGGCATGGCCATTTATAAGCCTTAAGCTTGACTATAATATTGGAAGAAATATTCGTGACGTTACGACCACAAACACAAAAACACTTTGCATCTACACAGCAGCATGAAGTTGACACTAGTTAAGACTATTAGAGTCCATTACTGTGTTTTTTTTATCATTATGAACTGTTGACCACTTCAACTAGTTTAGTTCTACACAGAAGAAACACTTTTTCTTACTCATCATTGATATATGAGATAATTTTTTCTTTTTTTTTCTTTCTCATTAACTCTTAATTAATCATTTAAGCTGTATAAAACAAATGTAAGAATGAATGAACCATTATGTAAACCAAAACGAGCGAAAGTATAATAGCTCATTTTTTTTTTAATCATCTAATTTTTTTTAAGGGGGAGATTGTGGGATACCTGAGTACCCAAATAGCAGTATTCGATTACGTTATTTCAAGAATAAAAAGAATCACTTCGATTCCAAAATGGCTGACTATTGTTGACGTTTTCTACTTAACAAATTATCATTAGCAATCTACAATACACTACATCTGTGAATCTTCTACTCCTACACTGAGTACAAGACAAATGAGGACTCCAGGGAAGAGGCGGACTGTCATACTATAGATAGTGTGCGCTTGGCGAAAAAG
>NC_088366.1:23354696-23359696 GCF_034508935.2 Berghia stephanieae
ATATTATTAGTGTTAGTAGATTCAAAAAGGACACCTAGACATCGTAGAAAATAACCAAGGGATATTGATGCTAGGAGTTTAGGTAAAATACTCACAACATCCGCCAGCCGAATACTAATACACAAAAATACGTGTAACCTTAAAAGTGTATAAGTTTGATTGATATGATTTAGCGAGAACTTATCTTTAAAACGGCTGTCTAAAACAATAACAAACAGCTGAGTGACGTCAATTTCATTTCCATCAATCGTAAAAAAATCTAAGAGAGAAATATTCATATGGAAATATGTAACCATACACTTTTTGAAAGCTGAAATGCTGAAATTTGGTTCTAATTCTTTGACAAGTAACAACGAAAATGTGAGTTTAAACATTGTATGGGGCATTTTATGTACTCGTAAAAACTTATTTGGTTATGCTCATAAAGGACTTTGTCCCAGAAAAACTGACATCATCACAATGCAAGCAATCACGGATCGACACAGAAACAAAACAATAACCACGCCTCTCGGACAGTCGTTATAATGTAAACAATGACAGTGATTGGTAAACAAAGCGAACTACACAGGTTTTAATATCCATGGCATGAATCTAAGTACAAACCCACTGTTCTCCCACTCGATCAATAGAACCAACACAGAAAACTATTTTTAACTTAAACATTTAACATATGAATGAGAAAATCGTGTGATAACTATTCACCCATCTGGCGCTATAAAAACAATAACAATAATCAGAGAGAGAGGTCGATTTCATTCACGTTATTGTTTATAAACAACTAAATATGTTTGTCTATAGATAGTATGCGGTTGGCTAAGAAGCTCATAACATTGCCATCCCGAAGTATAACGGGCCAACACACAAAACTATGTGTAACCATGAACTTTTATAGTCTGGTTCAGACAATGTAGTGAGAAGTACTCATAAACGTGGATGGCAAAAACAATAACAAAGACTTGATTGACGTCATCTTCGTTCTATCTATAGATAGTTCGAAGATGACGTCACTCATGTCTTTGTTATTGTTTTTTGCCATCCGCGTTTATGAGTAATGCTCACTGAACTGTATTTACCCGACTATAAACGTTCATGGATACACACAGGTTTGTGTGTTGGTACGTTATACTTCCGGATGGCAATGTTATGAGCTTCTTAGCCAAGCGCATACTATCTTCTAGGCCTATCTATAGATAGTATGCGCTTGGCTAAGAAGCTCATAACATTGCCATCCGGAAGTATAACGGACCAACACACAAAACTGTGTGTATCCATGAACGTTTATAGTCAGGTTAATACAATTCAGTGAGCATTACTCATAAACGCAGATGGCAAAAAACCATAACAAAGACCTGAGTGACGTCATCTTCGAACTATCTATAGATTGACGTCACTCGGGTCTTTATTGTTGCCTTTTGTAAGTCATTTTTATGAGTACTTCTAACTAAATAGTATTAATCAGAATATTAAACTTTCAGGTTACACATTGTTTTGTGTGTTGGTACGTTATAGATAGTATGCAGATGACGTCACTCAGGCCTTTGTTATTGTTTTTGCCATCCGCGTTTGTGAGTTGTTCTCACTAAACTGTATTAACCAGACTATAAAAGTTCAAGGTTACACAGAGTTTGTGTGTTGGTCCGTTATACTTCCGGATGGCAATGTTGTGAACTCCTTGGCCAAGCGCATTCTATCTATATCGGGCTGGCGGATGTCATGAGTGTTCTAACTAAACGCAATGCATCAATAATTGTGTTGAGTGAATGGGTTAAGGACATGATTCATTCCCTTGATCAGTTGAGTAATATAGACTATAAACATTAGAGGTTACATTTAATTTTGTGGGTTGGTACGGTTAGTGTGGCTAGTGGATGTTGTAGGTATTTTACCAAAGCACATAACATCAATTGACGCTTATTGTTATCTAACAGTTGTGTAATAAATATTCTTTTTCTTCATTTGGAGAAATCATCAAACCCGTAGAAGTGCTTTTATTTACAATATTATGAGTTGGACACAACAACAAAGGGACATAATCAGCGACAAACGCATTCCCCCTTCTAGACATTTAGTGTACTTGTATTACTTGAAAATGATATTGATGATCTTTGTCAATCAGCATCCCGATCGATCGACAAATCAATAAATCAATTGTATGTGCAAATCAGCACAGGCTGTTAAAGAGACGTTTTGTTTCCACCTCTTTGAGTGTATGTCGACAGGTGTGTAATAGCTTGCTATGACTGCTGGTGTGCGCTTGGGTAAAATGCTCACAGATTCTGCCCGCCAAAATAATCGTATCCAAAACATAAAGCATGTGTGCAACATTAATTGCCTGAAGTCTAGGAGAGATAATTTAGTGAGAACGAATAACACCTTTGGTTGTCTAAAAAGAAGAACAAAAAAAAACTGATTGATATCACGATATCATAAACCTTATAATGGGGATAATATATTGATGCTGTTCGTTAATAAGAAAAAAAATTACAACATTTCGCCGGCCGGATATAACGTACTAACACACAAAACTATGTGTAACCTTACACGTGTGTAGTCTGATTGATACAATTTGATGAGAACTAATCATAAAAATGGCTGGCTAAAAACAAAAACAAGGATCTGAATGATGCCAAATTCGTTCTATCAATACCATATTTCCATGTGCCGAAGTCATTTGTCACATTGCAATATGCGCTAAAATGACCTTCAATATACAAAGAATCTTCACAGTTTTCTAAAAATCCAACATCACATAGTAGGTCATATTTAACGTTTGACACGCGGAAACGTTTACAACTTTCATTAACAAAACTGGGTGTTTAAATTTATTAAGAAATAACCAATCGTTGGACAGCAACAAATCATGTGATCGATGATTCGGTTGGGCGAAATCTGAATATAGGGATCTCCCACGAGGATAATAATAATAATAATAATAATAATAATAATAATAATAATAATAATAATAATAATAATAATAATAATAATAATAATAATAATAATAATAACATTAATAATAATAATAATGATAATGATAATAATAATAATAATAATAATAATAATAATAATAATAATAATAAATAATTATAATAATAATAATAATAATAATAATAATAATAACAACAACAACAACAACAACATTAATAATAATAATAATGATAATAATAATAATAATAATAATAATAATAATAATAATAATAATAATAATAATAATAATAATAATAATAATAATGACAATGATAATCTTCTTCTTCTAGGTTCCATGCCTGGTCCAGGCTTCGGATACTGCATGAATTATCTCTCTCCATTCCTCCCTGTCTCTTGCTTTTTCAAACAGCTCTTGGATTGTTAGGTTGGTGAGGCCCTTCAGTTGGTCTATGAGTGTTTTTCTTTGTCTCCCCGGGCGCGTTTACCAGGTATTTTTCCACAACTTGCCAGGTATTCATTCTTATCTTTCCTTACTATGTGTCCGAAAAAGGATAGTTGTCGATCCACTATTAAGGGCATTAGTTTCCTTTGTTGGTATGTTTGTTTTAGCACTTCTTCGTTCGTTTTGTGTGCAGTATACGATATTCTCTGCATCCTTCTCAAGCACCACATTTCAAAAGCTTCAATGTTCTTTTGTGTTTCTGCATTTGTAGTCCAGCTTTCGCATCCGTATAACAAGATTGGCCACACGTAGCACTTCAAGACTCGGAATCTAATCCCGAACGACATCTGTTTGTTTTTCAAAATGTTTCCCAGGTCCATGAAGGCCTGTTTGGCTTGAGTTATTCTTGCTCGTATGTCTCGGTTACATCTTCCATCTGTTGTCACTATTGAACCTAGGTATTTAAAACTTTCTACGTTGGTAAGTTGCTCGCCGTGAATCGTTATATTGCAGGTGTTGTTGTTTTCGGGGTTTTTCTGTATTACCATGCATTCCGTTTTGGTGATATTCACTTCCATTCCCTTGGCTTCACTATTACTACCACTTTGTCAACAACTTTTGAAGTTGGATTTCTGATGTTGCAATGAGTACCGTATCGTCTGCGTATCTTATATTATTTATGTTGTGACCTCCTACTTTTATTCCCTCCATATTATTTATGCCCCTCATGATTGTTTCTTGGTATAGATTAAACAGATCTGGTGAGGCAACACACCCTTGACGGACTCCTTTCTTAATAGGAATGGAATTTCCTGTAGAGTTTCCGATTTTGATAGATGCCTGCTGGGTGTAGTATAATGTTTGCATGAGTCTGAGGTCTTTCTCATCAGCGCCAATGGAGTGCAGTTGTTTTAGTATTTCTTCGTGGCGTACTCTATCAAAAGCTTTTTTGTAGTCGACAAAACAGAGGTATAGTGGGGTCTGAACCTGTATAGCTCTTTCACTTAAAACACGGAGGAGGTATATTGCGTTCCTTGTCCCTCTGTCAGGTTGGAATCCATATTGTTCTTCTGCGATTTCGGGGTTAATCTTATTCCTTAGCCTGTTGATAATTATACGCAACAGTATTTTGTTGATGTGGCTTATTAAACTTATAGTTCTAAAATTTTCGCATCTGACTGCACCTGCTTTCTTTGGTATTGCTATGAAAATAGAGTTACAGAGATCTTCTGGAATTTTCCCAGTATTGTATATATTGTTGAATAATATGTGAAGTTCATCAATTGCTAGATCTCCTAGGCTTTTTAATACCTCTACAGATATTTCATCAGGGCCTGTTGCTTTACCATCCCTCATTCGTTCCATGGCATGTTCAATTTCACTTTTGGTGATGTTTGGTCCGCTTAATGGTTCTTTGAATTTCAGTGGTGGTTCATTTCTATTTGGATCATTGTACAGTTCGCCTATGTATTCTACCCATCGGCTTTCTATATGTTGTTCTTCAAATAGCAGTTCCCCTTGTTTGTTTTGGATACAACTTCCTGCTGCTTTGCTTTTCCTTTTCCCTGATAGTTCTTTTATTCTTTGGTGAGCTTGTTGGGGGTTGGGTTTGTATTCTCTTTCGATTTCGCAG
>NC_088366.1:23367196-23370371 GCF_034508935.2 Berghia stephanieae
ACAACTATAGATAGTATGCGCTTGGCTAAGAAGCTCACAACATTGCCATCCGGAAATATAACAGACCAACACACAAAACTATGTGTAACTGTGAACTTTTATAGTCTGGTTCATCGTAGCCATCGTTAATATATTGCCTGACACATGAACCATCTAGGACTGGCAGTTTGACGTCATTTTTTAGGTTTGTGTAGTGTCTAGTGAGTTGTCCTTAGTAGAGCTCAAGAACACAAGTTATTTCATTGGTTGAACTATTGAATACAACTCACGATTTGTTTTCTTTTGTGACAAAAGACTGGCATTTTGACGTCATTTTTTGGTCAGTGTCAGGCTATAACTTGGCTACGATGGTTACGGGTTCATACGTTTAGTGAGAAGTACTCATAAACGTGGATGGCAAAAAACAATAACAAAGACCTGGGTGACGTCATCTTCGTTCTATCTATAGCTGGTGGTTTCCAAACAATTGATGCTATGCATTTATATTTTTAACTCATAACATCCGGATGTATATACGTGGGAACTACTCATAAACAAGGATGGCAAAAAAGAATAACAAAGATCTGAGTGACGTCAACTTCGTTCTATCTATAGATAGAATGCGCTTGGCCAAGGAGTTCACAACATTGCCATCCGGAAGTATAACGGACCAACACACAAACTCTGTGTAACCATGAACTTTTATAGTCTGGTTAATACAGTTTAGTGAGAACAACTCACAAACGCGGATGGCAAAAACAATAACAAAGGCCTGGGTGACGTCATCTGCATACTATCTATAGATAGTATGAAATTGACGTCACTCGGGTCTTTGTTATATTTGTTTGTTTTTTTGTTTTTTTTTTTTGCCTTCCATGTTTATGAGTAATTCTCACTAAACTGTGTTAGCCAGACTATAGATCGTATGCGCTTGGCTAAGAAGTTCACAACATTGCCATCCGGAAGTATAACTGGCCAACACACAAAACTGTAAGTAATCATGATCGTTTCTAGTCAGGTTAATACAATTTTGTGAGAATTACTCATAAACGCAGATGACAAAAAACAATAACAAAGACCTGAGTGACGTCAACTTCGAACTATCTTAAGACGTTTAAGGTTACATATATATTATAGTTTTGTGTGATGGTCCATTATATTTCCGAATAGCCAAGCGCACAGCACCTATAGATAGTATGCGCTTGGCTAAGAAGCTCACAGCATTGCCATCCGGAGGTATAACGGACCAACACTCAAAACTATGTGTAAACATGAACGTTTATAGTCTGGATAATACAGTTAAGTGAGAATTCTCATAAACGTGGATGACGTGACAGAAAGTGAAACAACGCTGCTAGAAGCTGTGGACTGTAACAAGTAATGAACAGAAATGACTAATAATAAATATAACAGCTTCGGAAAATAGCAAAACATACCAAATACGGAACGTTTCGGGCTCAAAATCCGTCTTCAGCCAATAACAAAAAACAATAAAAACATGCATGACTTCATATCAGAGAAATAGTTCGCACGGCTGTCCGCAAGTAAAAGGATTTTGAAATGTCACAGGGATATAGTTTTGGGTTTTTTTAAGTTACTAGTCAAAAGTACAAAGACAAATACAAATAAAACAATCTGTCAACTCGAAACTAAGCAAAACTCTTTCAAGCCACCTGTGCCTCTGCACAAACTGTGCTGACAAATACACACACACATTCACACACACACACACACACACACACACATAAGCACACACGCGCGCACACATACACACACAAAAGACACACACACACACACACACACACACATACTCGTATTTTTGTAACTTTTAAGTTTAAACGTTTGTTATTTATAGAGGGAGATGATGATACCTCTAGAGATTATTTATATATTCCCACCTCTAATAATAATATAGACTAACAGTGATATATAATTAGATGAAAAGGAAAAACGCATGTATTACAAAACTGAAATGTAATGTGATCGATTGACGTATTCAGAGATATAAATACTAAGATTATCTTCCCACAGTTTATATTTTGATCTCGCTGATTTTTTTTTTCTTTTCTATTTTCTTATATAATTGTTGAAAATGAAAAGGCAAAGAGAGAACAGAGGAAAGAAAAGTCGGGGATGGAGATAAAGATATGCTGGTCAAGAGATGTAGAAAGAGGGATAAGTAGAGAGAGAGAGAGAGAGAGAGAGAGAGAGAGAGAGAGAGAGAGAGAAAGAGAGATAGAGAGAGAGAAAGAGAGAGAGATAGAGAGAGGGAGAGAGAGAAAGAGAGAGGGAGAGAAAGACAGAGACAGACAGACATACAGACAGACAGACAGACAGACAGACAGAAAGAGAGAGGGGGGAGAGAGATAGGGGAAGAGAGACATAGACAGAGACAGACAGACAGAAAGAGAGAGGGGGAGAGAGGGAGGGAGAGGCAGACAGAAAGAGAGAGAGAGAGATGGGGAGAGGGAGAGAGAGAGAGAAAGAGAGAGGGAGGAGAGACAGAAAGAGAGAGGGAGAGAGAGAGAGAGGGAGAGAGAGAGAGAGGGAGAGAGAGAGAGAAACAGACAGACAGAAAGAGAGAGGGAGGGAGAGAGAGGGGGAGAAAGGGAGGGAGAGGCAGACAGAGAGAGAGAGAGAGAGAGAGAGAGAGAGAGTGAATGAAGGGTGAAGTTAAATAAATAGTGGATAAGAGTAAGAAAGAGTCAATATGAAAGAACAAGAGGGAGAGAGAGAGAGGGGGGGGAGGGGGAGCTTGAGTGAGTTAGTAAGTGAGTGAGGGATGGAGTTAAAGAGTGAATAATGTAAGAAATAGTTATTGAAACAATAAGAGAAAGGAAAAAATAGAGAGAAAAAAGAGAGGTGGAGAGAGAGGGGGAGAGAGAGGGAGAAAGAGTGAAAGAGAGAGAAAAAGAGAGAGGGAGAGCGGGGCGTGAGTCAGTGAATAAGTAAGTGAGGAATGAAGTTCAAGAATGAGTAAGAAAGAGTTATTAAAAGAACGAGAAAGAGAGAGAGAGAGAGAGAGAGAGAGAGAGAGAGAGAGAGAGATGGAGAGAGATAGAGAGAGAGGGAGGGAGAGAATAGGATCCCATAGTCTGATGTTACGTACGCCCTGCAACGAGCAGCTTGGTTCTGAACAAAGAAAATCTGTACTTTTTATTCTTCACGCTGGCTAGAACTTTTTCACATGTCATGT
>NC_088366.1:23370469-23383071 GCF_034508935.2 Berghia stephanieae
AATGTATGTGGCCCCCCGGGGGGTGTTCCCCGAATCCTTCAACTTTTTCTCCCTCTCCCTGCCCCCCCCCCCCCCCCCCCCCCCCACGGCCGACTGTATAAATGCAGGTCGACATCCGAATCCAACTATGGGCCTTTTTAAACATTGTTGTAATAAAAAATTTTTTTTGCTCATTTTTTTACTTCTGATTTCCATTACAACAATGAATAATAATTTTAAATTTGATTGTAAGCTTCAATTTAATTACAA
Organism: Berghia stephanieae; assembly: GCF_034508935.2. NCBI lineage: Eukaryota > Metazoa > Mollusca > Gastropoda > Nudibranchia > Aeolidiidae > Berghia > Berghia stephanieae. The sequence continues at coordinate 23,370,719 of NC_088366.1, forward strand.
AACAGATCAAATGAATTTTTTCGGGTTTCCCCCTTTATCAACAAAACAAAAAATATAAAAAGGAAACGAAATGAAAACAAAAACAGATAAAAAAAAAAAGAAAGAAATAACAAAAAAAAACATACAAAACAAAATCCCTACGGGAAACCCAAAGAACACATCAACCCAAACCCCCCCCCCCCCCCCCCCCCAAAAAAAAAAAAAAAAAAAAAAACCAAAAAAAAAAAAAAAAACCAACAAAAACCCCAAAAAAACCCCCCAAAAATAAAATAAAAAACAAACAAAAAAGCAAAACAAAACAAACAGCAACAAAGAACTCCTTTTTTTCAAGCAATGTCCCCAAAAAATGTGCTCAGGACTCTTTACAAAACAAGTCCCAAGCCAACATTTACACTAAACATTTAGAGTAGATATGATGCGTTATTACAGCTTTTCCTTTTCGATAGAGACAACGCGTCCCGGCCCGGTACTCTTTTTACTAATGATACGGTGAGAGAATGTGAGTAAAGAACTTTTTTTTTATTCCCCAGGCACTTAAAACTTTCCCAAACGCAAAAGGTCGGACTTGAACCAGGACCAACTGGTCGGGCAGGCGAGTGTCATAACCGCTAACCACAAAGCAACATGCCCCCAACCCCCCAAAAAAAGTAATAAATGAAAAAAACAAAAAAAAAAACAAACTTGACCTTTCTTTTTAGCGCAATATCCACTAAACTGCTCAAAGCTCTTTACACAGCAGCACTTAACAGTAAGACAGGCAATTTACAATTTTTTTTTCGGTGAGAGACAAGCTGTTAAACGGCCAGGAGCTACTCATTTTAAACCTGACTACGGTTAGAGAATGTGTGAAAAGAGTCTTTTCCCAAGACTCAACTATGCGCCGCTCGGAACTCGAACCAGGCCCTTTCCCGACCCGAAAGCGAGTGTCATACCATCAGCGTTACATAAGCAGGCACAAATAAGAAAAACAAAATCTCAAAGTTTTAAGGTACGAACTTTAGAGACACGTACTCGGCCCAAACAAATAATTTGTTAAAATGATTTAAAAAACAAACAAACCCAAACCCCTTTTCATTATAGATAGAACGAAATTGACGTCATCGGTCTTTGTCATTGTTTTTTGCCATCCATTCTTTATGAAAATTTATCACTAAACTGTATTAACCAGACTATAAACGTTCAAGGTTACACATAGTTTTTGTGTGTTGGTATGTTATATCCGGCTGGCGGATGTTATGAGTATTTTGGCTAAAGGGAAACATCATCAATATAGAAGATACACACATATACACACGCACACACACACACACACACACTCATACTCACTCACACACCATCTCTCTCTCTCCCACTCTCTCCTCTCTCTCTCTCTCTCTCTCTCTCTCCTCTCGGACTCCATTCTTCTCACACAAACAAGCAACAGAACGTGTAATCGACCACAGAGTGATGGATAGTTCCCACAGCATCTTGACACTCGGCGTCCCATCGAGACGAGCCTCCTGGAAATGTAGGCTACCCTGTCATGGCGCACTCTGACCCAAAACATATTATTCCAAAAATTAATTTTGGCCAGAAAACGTGTTCATCAATCATCTATCCATCAATCAATCATTCAATCAATCAATAAAAATGGCCTTCAATTTATTGATAAAGTCTCAAACCTAAGACTTACCAAGACGTGTCAGATTTTAAAGATCTTTTAACAAGTTAAGGTCGTTTTAATTGATCGATTATTTGGAGAAGAAATTTTCTGGCCAAAAAGTCAAAATGAGTGTTTTGTGTGTCAGGGTGCGTGTGCACTGTCAGCTTATTCCTAAATAAGAACGTCCTAGTGATTGAGTACTTTCTTATTTAACCCTTTCATGATGAAACAAAAATTCTTTTACATCAAAATTTCTACCATTTTCTTTTTGTTTTTGTTTTGTTTTGTTATGTGTATTTGGCTTTATCTACATGCCTTTCTAAATTTTACCAAAATAAAGAAATGTGATGATGATGATGAGGATGACGACGACGACGATGATGATGATGATGATATGATGATGATTATGATGATGATTATGATGATGATGGTGGTGATGATGAGATGATGAGATGATAATGATGATGATGATGATGATGATGATGACGACGACGACGATGATAATGATGATGATGATATGATGATGATGATGGGGATGATGATGATGTGATAGATGATGTGATGATGATGATGATGATGTGATGATGATGATGATGACAATGACAATAATGACAATGGTGGTGAAGGTGGTGATAATGGTGTAATAATGTAAATGTCAATATCAAAGATGATGACGGTCAAACATCGTTAACTAAAAGCCTGATACTAAACCAAAACAATTCGTCATTAAAGAGGAAGAAGATCATGGGAAAAATTAATTTGAGTTTGTAATCAATACCTTAGCCAATGGAATGATTTTTTTTCCTTGACCACTTCTAATAACTCACTTTTAACTTTCGTTTGGTGGTCATTGACTTCTTTTGTGACGTAATATTTTGGTCATATCAGGCCTTTAGTTTACGAAGGCCACGATAGAACCCAATGACATCTTAACATAAAAACCCTTTGACTTTACTGTAATGTACTTTATCATGATATAAAAGTAACAAATTGGATTCATAGTCTGGTGCCACGCCGCCCGGCAACGCGGCCATCTTGGTTCTAAACAAAGAAATCATTACTTTTTATTCTTCAATGTGGCTAGAACTTTCATATGCCTTGTGATCAGAATGTGTAACAGTCAAAATATGATCAAATTTATTTTTCTTCTGGATACGCTTTTATGCTCGCCGGGGAAATATTTCATACGGGCGTCCGCCATTGTTCCAATAGTTTAGAGCCAGTGTTACTAAGTTATCATGCGTCATACGGCAGGACGTGACGTTACGACTGTTGAAGATTGTTGGGGAGCAGGCACTGGTGTTATATCAAGATCTGAAAAAAAATTGTGTATAAAACAATACCAGATTAGAGCAGAAAGAAAAATAAAAGGAAATCGGATTTTTTTCTTGTAGTTTTTTTGTTGTTGCTTTGTCTGGCACCTTTTCAGACACACTTATCCGATCTTGACCATAATAATAGGCCTTTCGTTGGAGAATACTACGCGTAGCATTGGAACGGACGGCTATGAGACGGACATTCAATCGAGACTCCGAATTCTTCCTTCGCATTTGCATCTCTGCGTTTGCAAACGCATGAAAATAAATCGAATAATGACGTAAACCAAGCAGTGATTTGGAATCGATTTGGTTGAAATAATATATTTAATTTACATCACTCACGCAATCACGTATTACCATGACAGGATGGTCGTCCTGGGGGGGGGGGGGGGGGGGGGGGGGGGGGGGGGGGGGGGGGGGGGGGGGGGGGGGGGGGGGGGGGGGGGGGGACTTGCGGGATGAAGCCTTCACAACACATTTTCACACATCTCAGTCATTGACTTTCTCTGTCAGCTCATACTACTACAGCGTCAATCCTGTCCATTCCTTTATTTATCCAGTCACACTTTCCTTTGTCTTCCACTTCTTATTTAAAACTTTCCAATGTTTATATTTATCTTACTCAAGGCTTAATAGGAATTATCCTTTAAATGCCTTGTACAATAGTTTATAATTACAGAATCTCATATTATAGCTTGCATTGTTTCATTCACAGACAGCTTTACACAACTTTGAATGTCAGGAAAAATGTATCAATAAGGCAATGAAAAATCGAAAAAAAACTATCATAGAATACTGGTAATTGAAAATGGGTCATGATCGAATGAATAATAAATGTACAGAGTTTATAGTACAATGAAATATGAATGACAAAAATAATCATATAATATTTAGTAATCATATTATTATATAACTATGATTATTCGTCTTCCAATAGCAGCTTGCAGTCAATACCGCTTTCTGTACGTGACATAAATAGAAAAGCAACATTGATTTTGGAGTTAAGTCAAAATTATACAGATCGCTGGTACTATCAATCCTGCTCTATGGCTGTGAAACTTGGACACTCACAGCAGATCTAGAAAAGCGAATCCGTGCTTTTCAAACTAAGAGCTATCGGAAAAGCCAGAAGTTCCATATTTGGAGCACAGGTCAAATAATGGTATTTTAGAGGAGGCAGAGGATAGAGCAGGAGGACAGGAACCACTGTTGTCAATAGTGAAAAGAGGGAAATTGTCATGGTTGGGAAACACACTGTCCGCCATGATAATCTTTGCAAGACTGCCATGCAGGGCACTGTAGAGGGACAGAGGAGAAGAGGAAGACAGAAAAAAACTATGGCAAGACAACATCAAGGAGTTGTCAGGCCTGGATCTTAATAGCTTTCTGGAAAAGGCCAGAGATCGTGACGAATGATGTAAGGTTGTGAAGTCTGCATCCCGCATCCCCCCCCCCCCCCCCCGACGATCAGCTGGTCATGGGATTGAGTGAGTGACTAATAGTCTCAAAACAATATCATGTCGAGGTGAACTTGATGCTTAACTCACTCAATCCTAGAGATTTTTGCTACTTTCGAAACTTGGTAAAAATGTATTAAAAATGAGCATGTACATATCTAGATAGCTTTATTCAACTACCATTAACATGTAAAATCTAAAAACATGAGCTTTAATACTACGCCTATAAATTGTCTCAGAAAAATGTAATAAATAGGCATGGGGTAAAAGTAACCCCAGTTATAATACAGATATAGTCGGTGTTCGGGTTGAGTGAGTCAAGATTTAATTTAAGGCTTAGCGTTTTCAGCTGTGCCATGAAATAAATAACAGATTTTTAAAAAATAGCCAGAAAAATGACATGCTTAAATTCTACGTCCCATCCAGACATCTGAGATCAAAGTCTGATAATCTCTACACTTGTGAAGCCAAAATAACTCGCAAAACTGTCGAGCATGCGTTTGAATATTCGACACCCTCATCTGGAACTCCCTTCAACGATATAACAGAGACAGTAATGATGCAGATTTCTTTTTAAAAAAAAAATCTTAAAACGTTTCTTTTTAATATGTAGCACTGTAGAATTACATTGCTTTGTTTCATATTGCATGTTTGAGTGGTTATATGTTTGAGTGAAAGTAGTCACGTTACTGTTAAGAGCTTTGAACTTGTTGATATAGGGTAAGGCGCGTTTATAAAAACCATATTTAATATCATTATAAAATATCGATCTTCACATATCGGTCGATTAAAATGACCATCATCTTTGCAAAACATCTCAAACCTGGAACTTGATAAGTCTCAGGTTTGAGAGTTTTGCAGGGAGGGGCGGGTTAACCACAATTTATTTTTACCTTTATTATACAGGGCTCGTGTACGAGTTATCCAAACGCGTCTTCGATGCTATCGGCGCAAACTGTAAACGAATAACGCGATTCCGGGTAAGCCGCTTTTTCCCAAGGGAGTCTGACTTCAATTCATGTCTGTATCGAAAATCGACTGCTTCCATTACTGGACAGGATTGGTTTAAATTCACACATTTGATTCTATCAGTAACGTGAACAGGGAAAATATGGTAAAAATAAAAAGAATAAAAGCAATAGCCTAAAACAACATGTTTAAAATTAAAATTCTTGAGTTCTTTGAGTGCGACATCAAGAAAACAAAAACATAACAAAAACAACAGCACTACATTAAAAAAAAGATGAAATAAATAAATAATTTTTTTAAAAAGAACAAAACAAATCAAACTCATAGAAGATAAAACAATAAATAAAATAAAAACCCAACAAATCGCAATCCGATCCCAAACAAAACAATAAAAAAACAAAAAGAAAAAAACAAAAAAACAAAAACAAAACAAAAAACAAAAAACAACCCCCCAAAAAAAAAACAACAAAACCCCGAAACAAAACAAAGAAAAACAAACAAACAAACAAAACAAATAACCAAACCACCCCCCCCCCCACACACACACACAAACACACACATTTTATATATATATATAATCTCGATTCATGTTTAGCTGTGACGGATATCATTAGAGTACTTATTCAAAATGGACGCCAACAGACGACTTGTTCTGTATGAAATGAAAATTTGTTTCCAACTGGCCAGCTGGTGGAGTGAATGAAGCATTGTGATATATTGATGATATGCGTTTAGTTAAAATACTCACAACATCCGTCAACCGGATATAACGTACCAGCACACAAAACTATGTGTAACCTCAAACGTTTTTAGTCTGATTAATACAATTTAGTGAGAACTAATCATTAAAATGGCTGTCTAAAACAGTAAGAAAGAGCTGAGAGACGCCAATTTCATTCCTTCTATACGCTATAGATAGAACGAAGATGGCGTCACTAAAGCCTTTGTTGTTATATTTTGCCATCCGCGTATGTGAGTAATTTCTCACTAAACTGTATTAACCAGACTATAAACGTTCATGGTTACACAAAATTTTGAGTGTTGGTCCGTCATATTTCCGGATGGCAATGTTATGAGCTTCTTAGCCAAGCGCATACTAATCTATATTTGATATCCTTCATTTATTTTGCTACAAACCAGAGAGAAACAACGTGGTTGATATAACGCTACAACACACGGGTTGGTGATCGAGGGATGTGACACTCGCCATATAAATGTTTGGCTTTGGGTTCCAATCTCACTGTGAGCAGCGCAACGTTCAGTCCTTGGAAAAACCAATTGACTCACATTTCTCATCAATATTACCATGTTAAGTTTGCTGTTGGCTTAGAACCGCTTGGAAAGCTCTGCAAATTTAGTAGACGTTGCACTATACAAAATGCGTGGCATATATATATATATATATATATATATATATATATATATATATATATAATATATATATATAAATACTTCACCGAATGATAAAAAAGTCGATTATATTGTTCCTACACTATTTTTTTGTATCTTTATTCGTGTTAGATTGTTATATTATTCCTCCCTTCTTCCAAAATATTGACGCGTAATAATATCAAATTTACAATAATAATTTGTGACGTCAGGCAGATTATCAAACGTTAAATTTCACTAAAATGAGATTTTTTGAAAAAAGAAGTAGATAGACTGTCCATCATTTAAATATTTTTGAAAATGTCTTTTAATCAAGAGATAACGAAATCGGAATCGATTGAGGGGTATCTAGAATAAAAGATTTCTTACACTTTTCGTTTTGGAATTCGAACTTTGTTCCCAACGCGCACTCGCAGCTGGAGCAACGGTTGGGAATACGTCCGGAATTCCAAAAAGCAAGGGTGTAAGAATCGTAAAATAATTCATACAGACCAATACCACCACTGCCTAAGCGTACTTATTTGCCTATAGACTACTACCCATCTCTCTCTCTCTCTCTCTCTATCCTCTCTCTCTCTCTCTCTCTCTCTCTCTCTGTGTCTCTCACTCTATCTATCTATCTATCTATCTATCTATCTATCTATCTATCTATCTATCTATCTATCTATCTATCTATCTATCTATCTATCTACTATCCCCCCCCCTCCCACCACACACATCCTCCCCAAATCCAGTGAACACCTTCCCAGCCAATCCAGCATTAAGCCCCTCGTTCGCCCCTGAAGGCGTGGGACTGTCGACTCAATTTTACGGATTATTTCCCTTGGTGCAAACAATTACTGTTGGCCTGGCCTTTGGCCCACATAAGAGAAAATAAATTAAACCTTTTTAGTTCTCACCCTCTCTGCCTATTCTCCTCTCTTCTATCTATCTATCTATCTATCTATCTATCTATCTATCTATCTATCTATCTATCTATCTATCTATCTATCTATCTATCTATCTATCAATCTATCTATCTATCTATCTATCTATCTATCTATCTATCTATCTATCTATCTATCTATCTATCTATCTATCTATGTATCTATCTATCTATCTATCTATCTATCTATCTGTCTATCTATCTTTCTTATCTATCTATCTGGCTATCTATCCATCGATCCATCCATCCATCCATCTATCTATCTATCTATCTATCTATCTATCTATCTATCTATCTATCTATCTATCTATCTATATATCTATCTATCTAATCTATCTATCTATCTTTTTGTCTATTTGTCTATCTACATATCCATCCATCCATCTATCTATCTATCTATCTATCTATCTATCTATCTATCTATCTATCTATCTATCTATCTATCTATCTCTCTATCTATCTATCTATCTGTTTATCCATCTACCCATCCATCTATCTATATATCTATCTATGAATGTATATTTGTATTTATCTAATCTGTCTACATACCTGTCTGTGTATCCATCAATCCATCTATCTATCTCTCTATCTGTCTATCCATCCATACATCCATCCAGCCATCTATCTATCTATCTATCTATCTATCTATCTATCTATCTATCTATCTATCTATGTCTATCCATCCATCCATCCATCCATCTATCTAACTATCATCCATGAATGCATTTATCCGTCGATCCATCCATTCCTCCATCCATCCATCCATCTATCTATCTATCTATCTCTTGATCTATCTATTTAATCTATCCATCCATTAATCCACCAATCCATTTACTATCAATCGATTAATCAATAAATCAATCAATCTATCTATCTATCGATCTATCTATCATCTCTCTAGATATCAATCAATTAATCAATCAATATATCTATCATCTATATATCTATTTTTCTATCCATCTAGATATCAATCAATCAATTTATATATCATCTATATGTATATCTTTCTATCCATCCAGCAATATATCAATCTATCTATCTATCTAACTTTTTCTCTTTCCCTTCTCCCAATTTATTACATATCTCTATCTCTTTTCTCTTCTGCCCCTCTGCATGTCTGCCAATCCTGTGGTGTGCCTGCCTTATGCCTGTCTGTCTGTCTATCTGTTTTTTTCCGCTTCGTTTTGTTACCTCTCTGAACTAAAAATCCTAGAATTTTGTTTGCAGCAGTTATGTACCTACTTAAATATGTCACACATCCATTTGAATTTGTCTGCCTTCCAATTTGATTCGCTAATGGACTCCTGGTAGTTTTAACTCGAAGGTGGTTATATAATAAAATGTGAGTGGGTGTTTGCTGGAAAGATAGAGAGACAGAGAGATGGGGGAAGTAGTTTCTGAATAAGCACACTCATACACAAACACGGACACTCGCACACGACAAATACAATAGAGATAGATAGATGGATATATTGATAGATATATAGATAGAGGAATAAATATTGCAAGATAGTTCAATGGATAAATAGGCAGATAAATAAATTAGATAGATAGATAGATAGATAGATAGATAGTTAGATAGATAGATAGACAGACAGATATATAGATAGGTTGGATAGAAATATAATATAGATAAAAGGTAGATATCGCGATAGAGCGAGAGATAATACGTAGCAATTATGTGACAGATAAATAATAAGTAATTCACTAAGTAGATAAATAAATAAATGAATAAATAAATTGATGAATAAGACATTTAAAAAGCAAAGAGGAATTAAATAGCTAATTGGATAGACATATTGATGGTGCAGTTAAGAAATATTTATGAATCGCATTACAATGACATATGAAGAAAGACTGAGATTGAGAGAAAAAAAAAAAAAAGAAAAAAAAAGAAAGAGAAAGAAAGAAATAGAGAGACAATGAGAGAGATAGTGAGTGAGAGAGAGAGAGAGAGAGAGAGAGAGAGAGAGAGAGAGAGAGAGAGAGAGTGTGTGAATGAGAGAGAGAGAGAGAGAGAGAGACGGAGAAAGAGAGAAAGAGTGAGTGAGAGAGAGAAAAGAAAGGGATATTACATAGAGAGAGATAGAGAGAGAGAGATAGATAAATAGAGAGAGAGATAGATAGAGATAGATACATAGATAGATAGATAGATAGATAGATAGATAAATAGATAGATAGATAGATAGATAGATATATTGCTGGATGAATAGAGAGAGATAGATAGATAGGATAGATAGATAGATGGATAGATAGATAGATAGATAGATAGATAGAGAGAGAGAGGAGAGATAGAGAAGGAGAAAAGAGAGAGAGAGAGAGAATGAGGTGAAAGACATGCAGATTAAAGTTGGAAATGACAGATGGAAAATATAGCTCCATATGGCCTAATGAGAAAATAAACGAAACATATGAGAAGCGCATTGAGAATCCGCGGAACTGCTCAATATATATGTTCACAATTCATAATCATTTTAGTTATTTGTGATACGAGCTGATTTTTGCCGAATTTGATTTTGTCAGATTGCTTTATCAACCAATGCCTTTGTATTTTGGGAGACAAAAATCCCACCATGGTAGTTAGTAAGTAACATGTCAGATGTAATGTAATTGTGCTGCTCGAAGATCGGAAAAAAATAAATAACAATGTGAAATTGAATGTAAGCTTCAATTTAATATACGAAAAAAAAAGATAGAATGGACGTTATCGGGTTTCCCCTTTATCAACAAAACAGGATGAATGAAACACTACAGACGAATGAGATAATGTGTAGTGGCGTTGTTAAGATGGGGAAACCCGAAACGTCCATTTTATCTGTTTTCGTATATTAAATTGAAGCTTACATTCAATTTCACATTGTTATTTATGTCAGATGTAAGCACGACGGTGCTTATATTTTACATACACTTCGTGGCAACCCAACGTCACCTACTTTTGACGAGCCTTGTTTTTGCGATATAATATTTGGGGTTATTTCAACGCCAATTTAGTCTCAACACACAGTCATCCACATAGAGTTGTGCTGCATGAAATATAAATATGTTTGAACCTACGAGCACGTATTATTTGCATGTCTGATAGTTGAATACAATTATTTTAATTAACATTATTGTAATGAACAATATTTTTTTCATGGTTTGAGCGTATTTCCATTAAAGCAACGGACCAACGATAACGTTGGCTATCAGACCTGCAAATAAAATAATACCCGCCGATTTGAAAACATCCATTGTATATTAAAATACCAAAAACACCCGCCCCCCCCCCCCCACACCTCTCCCCTCCCACAAAAACGCTCTCATAAGACATAAGACTTGATTAATCACCTCCCAGAGAATGATCCCATTCGAGAAAATCGTCAACCCTAGGGCTAACCCACACCGGAGATTGTCGCCGACGACCCGGCACTGCCGTCCTCGCCGTCTTCCGATAAAGACGTCGGGCATGGACAAAATTACTAAGAATAAAGAGAAGAGCCGCTAGACCTAACCCATACCAAGCTCGAAAACAAAAAAACGCCAGAGGACGTCGGGTGCTTGGTATGGGTAGGTCTAGCGGCTTTCCTCTTTATTCTTAGTATTTTGTCCGTGCCCGATGTCTTTATCCGGAAGACCGCAGAGGACGGCAGTGCGGGTCGTCGGCGTCAGTCTCCGGTGTGGGGTTAGCCCTTAGACAAGATAGAAAGCCATCCCAAAGAAAGACTCCCCTCCTCTCACCAAAGTTAAAAAAAAAGAAAAACGAACAAAGAAACAACAACAAAACAAAACCAACCAAAAAAACAAACAAAAAAAAAACAAACCAAAAAAAACAAACAAACAAAACAAAACAAAAAAAAAAACCAAAGAAAAAAAAAACAAACACACACACAAAAAAAACAAACAAACAAAACAAATCAAAACAAAAAACAAAACAAAACAAAACATCCTCCTACCATTCATCTACAGCATTCAATTTTTCACTTCCGTTTTGTTTCGATCCCCAGGATTTGTCTACGGCTATCAGAAAAGGAACGTGAGTTTTGTCAGAAGCGAGCGACACATCGGAGCTTTCCTCAAACTCCAGTCTGCATCTCAAGGTCTTCGCTGTCGGATAGACTTCTCCTTCACAGTCATCAACAGGTTCGTCTCTCTCTCTCTCTCTCTCTCTCCTCCCCTCTCCTCTCTCTTCTCTCCTCTCCTCTCCTCTCTCCTTTATCCCCCTATCTAATACTAATCTGTTTCCTTTCTCTCATCTCTTCTATTCTATCTATCTATCTATCTTCTATCTATCTATCTATCTATCTACATCTATCTATCTATCTATCTATCTATCTATCTAGATATCTATCATCTATCCTATCATCATCTATCTATCTATCATCTATCTATCTAATAATATACCTTATCATCTATCTATCATCTATCTATCTACTATCTATCTATCTATCTATCTATCTATCATCCTATCTATCTACTATCTATCTACTATCTACTATATACCTATCATCTATCTAATCCTAATCTATCTCATCTATCTATCTATCTATCTATCTATTATCTATTATATATTTATCTATCTATCTATCTATCTATCTATCTATTTCTATTATCTCCACTACTCAATGGTTGTGTAAGCTGATACCGTTTCAAGGCGCCTCCTTGACATTAAAAAA
>NC_088366.1:23383171-23395671 GCF_034508935.2 Berghia stephanieae
ATTTTAAAGATCTTTTAACAAGGTTAAGGTCGTTTTAATGATCGATATTTGGAGAAGAAATTTTTCTGGCCAAAAAGTCAAAATGAGTGTTTTGTGTGTCAGGGTGCGTGTGCACTGTCAGCTTATTCCTAAATAAGAACGTCCTAGTGATTGAGTACTTTCTTAATTTAACCCTTTCATGACGAAACAAAAATTCTTTTACATCAAAATTTCTACCAATTTTTCTTTTTGTTTTTGTTTTGTTTTGTTATGTGTATTTGGCTTTATCTACATGCCTTTCTAAATTTTACCAAAATAAAGAAATGTGATGATGATGATGAGGATGACGACGACGACGATGATGATGATGATGATATGATGATGATTATGATGAGATTATGATGATGAATGGTGGTGATGATGATGATGATGATGATGATGATGATGATAATGATGATGATGATGATGATGATGATGATGACGACGACGATAATGATGATGATGATGATGATGATGATGATGATGGTGATGATGGGGATGATGATGATGATGATGATGATGATGATGATGATGATGATGATGGTGATGATGGGGATGATGATGATGATGATGATGATGATGATGATGATGATGATGATGATGATGATGATGATGATGATGATGATGACAATGACAATAATGACAATGGTGGTGAAGGTGGTGATAATGGTTGTAATAATGTAAATGTCAATATCAAAGATGATGACGGTCAAAACATCGTAACTAAAAGCCTGATACTAACCAAAACAATTCGTCATTAAAGAGGAAGAAGATCATGGGGAAAAATTAATTGTGAGTTTGTAATCAATACCTGAGCCAATTGAATGATTTTTTTCCTTGACCACTTCTAATAACTCACTTTTAACTTTCGTTTGGTGGTCATTGACTTCTTTTGTGACGTAATATTTTGGTCATAATCAGGCCTTTAGTTTACGAAGGCCACGATAGAACCCAATGACATCTTAACATAAAACCATTTGACTTTACTGTAATGTACTTTACCATGATAAAAAGTAACAAATTGGATTCAGTAGTCTGGTGCCACGCAGCCCGGCAACGGCGGCCATCTTGGTTCTAAACAAAGAAAATCATTACTTTTTATTCTTCATGCTGGCTAGAACTTTTCAAATGCCTGTGATCAGAATGTGTAACAGTCAAAAATATTGATCAAATTTATTTTTCTCTGGATACGCTTTTATGCTCGCCGGGGAAATATTTCATACGGGCGTCCGCCATTGTTCCAATAGTTTAGAGCCAGTGTTACTAAGTTATCATGCGTCATACGGCAGGACGTGACGTTACGACTGTTGAAGAGTGTTGGGGAGCAGGCACTGGTGTTATATCAAGATCTGAAAAAAAATTGTGTATAAAACAATACCAGATAGAGCAGAAAGAAAAATAAAAGGAAATCGGATTTTTTTCTTGTAGTTTTTTTTGTTGTTGCTTTGTCTGGCATCCTTTTCAGACACACTTATCCGATCTTGACCATAATAAATAGGCCTTTCGTTGGAGAATACTACGCGTAGCATTGGAACGGACGGCTATGATGACGGACATTCAATCGAGACTCCGAATTCTCGTTCGCATTTGCATCTCTGCGTTTGCAAACGCATGAAAATAAATCGAATAATGACGTAAACCAAGCAGTGATTTGGAATCGATTTTGGTTGAAATAATATATTTAATTACATCACTCACGCAATCACTTATTACCATGACAGGATGGTCGTCGGGTGGGGGGGGGGGGGGGGGGGGGGGGGGGGGGGGGGGGGGGGAGACTTGGGGAGGAAGCGGGGGGGGGTGATTCACAACACATTTTCACACATCTCAGTCATTGACTTTCTCTGTCAGCTCATACTACTACAGCGTCAATCCTGTCCATTCCTTTATGTTATCCAGTCACACTTTCCTTTGTCTTCCACTTCTTATTAAAACTTTTCCAATGTTTATATCTTATCTTACTAAAAGGCTTAATAGGAATTATCCTTTAAATGCCTTATACAATAGTTTATAATTACAGAATCTCATATTATAGCTTGCATTGTTTCATTCACAGACAATTTTTACACAACTTTGAATGTCAGGAAAAATGTATCCAATAAGGCAATGTAAAATCGAAAAATACTATCATAGAATACTGGTAATTGAAAATGGGTCATGATCGAATGAATAATAAATGTACAGAGTTTCATAGTACAATGAAATATGAATGACAAAAATAATCATATAATATTTAGTAACATATATTATTCTATAAACTATGATTATTCGTCTTCCAATAGCAGCTTGCAGTCAATACCGCTTTCTGTACGTGACATAATATAGAAAAGCAACATTGATTTTGGAGTTAAGTCAAAAATTATACAGATCGCTGGTACTATCAAATCCTGCTCTATGGCTTGTGAAACTTGGACACTCACAGCAGATCTAGAAAAGCGAATCCGTGCTTTTCAAACTAAGAGCTATCGGAAAAGCCCGAGAGTTCCATATTTGGAGCACAGGTCAAATAATGGTATTTTAGAGGAGGCAGAGGATAGAGCAGGGAGGACAGGAACACTGTTGTCAATAGTGAAAAAGGGAAATTGTCATGGTTCGGACACACTGTCCGCCATGATAATCTTTGCAAGACTGCCATGCAGGGCACTGTAGAGGGACAGAGGAAAGAGGAAGACAGAAAAAAACTATGGCAAGACAACATCAAGGAGTGGACAGGCCTGGATCTTAATAGCTTTCTGGAAAAGGCCAGAGATCGTGACGAATGATGTAAGGTTGTGAAGTCTGCACCCCTCCCCCCCCCCCCCCCCCCCCCCCGACGATCAGCTGGTCATGGGATTGAGTGAGTGACTAATAGTCTCAAACAATATCATGTCGAGTGAACTTGATGCTCAAACTCACTCAATCCTAGAGATTTTTGCTACTTTCGAAACTTGGTAAAAATGTATTAAAAATGAGCATGTACATATCTAGATAGCTTTATTCAACTACCATTAACATGTAAAATCTAAAAACATGAGCTTTAATACTACGCCTATAAATTGTCTCAGAAAAAATGTAATAAATAGGCATGGGGTAAAAGTTAACCCCAGTTATAATACAGATATAGTCGGTGTTCGGTTGAGTGAGTCAAGATTTAATTTAAGGCTTAGCGTTTTCAGCTGTGCCATGAAATAAATAACAGATTTTAAAAAATAGCCAGAAAAATGACATGCTTAAATTCTACGTCCCATCCAGACATCTGAGATCAAAGTCTGATAATCTCTACACTTGTGAAGCCAAAAATAACTCGCAAAACTGTCGAGCATGCGTTTGAATATTCGACACCCCTCATCTGAACTCCTTCAACGATATAACAGAGACAGTAATGATGCGATTTTCTTTTTAAAAAAACATTCTTAAAACGTTTCTTTTTAATATGTAGCACTGTAAAATTACATTGCTTTGTTTCATATTGCATGTTTGAGTGGTTATATGTTTGAGTGAAAGTAGTCACGTTACTGTTAAGAGCTTTGAACTTGTTGATATAGGGGTAAGGCGCGTTTATAAAAACCATATTTAATATCATTATAAAATATCGATCTTCACATATCGGTCGATTAAAATGACCATCATCTTTGCAAAACATCTCAAACCTGGAACTTGATAAGTCTCAGGTTTGAGAGTTTTGCAGGGAGGGGCGGGTTAACCACAATTTATTTTTACCTTTATTATACAGGGCTCGTGTACGAGTTATCCAAACGCGTCTTCGATGCTATCGGCGCAAACTGTAAACGAATAACGCGATTCCGGGTAAGCCGCTTTTCCCAAGGGAGTCTGACTTCAATTCATGTCTGTATCGAAAATCGACTGCTTCCATTACTGGACAGGATTGGTTTAAATTCACACATTTGATTCTATCAGTAACGTGAACAGGGAAAATATGGTAAAAATAAAAAGAATAAAAGCAATAGCCTAAAACAACATGTTTAAAATTAGAATTCTTGAGTTCTTTGAGTGCGACATCAAGAAAACAAAACATAACAAAAAAAAACAGCACTACATTAAAAAAAAGATGAAATAAATAAATACTTTTTTTTAAAAAGAACAAAACAAATCAAACTCATAGAGATAAACAATAAATAAAATAAAAACCCAACAAATCGCAATCCAATCCCAAACAAAACAATAAAAAAAACAACAAACAAACAAACAAACAAAAAACAACCTCCCCCCCAAAAAAAAAAACCCGAAACAAAACAAAGAAAAACAAGCAAACAAACAAAACAAATAACCAACCAAACCAACCCCCCCCCCCCCACACACACACAAACGCACACATTTTATATATATATATATATATATTTCTCGATTCATGTTTAGCTGTGACGGATATCATTAGAGTACTCATTCAAAATGGACGCCAACAGACGACTTGTTCTATATGAAATGAAAATTTGTTTCCAAATGGCCAGCTGGTGGAGTGAATGAAGCATTGTGATATATTGATGATATGCGTTTAGTTAAAATACTCACAACATCCGTCAACCTGATATAACGTACCAGCACACAAAACTATGTGTAACCTCAAACGTTTTTAGTCTGATGAATACAATTTAGTGAGAACTAATCAATAAAAAAAAAAACATATTTTATACCATGAATTTGATATTTTGCCATCTGGGAGAAGTTTTTGTCAGATTAAATGTGGAACTAACAAGTATAAATCAACGTTCGTTCCATCAGCAATAAAAATGTTGAATATTTCATATGGTACAGCAAAACCAAGGATTGATGCGTTGACTGATTGACTGATTAATTTGTTTAATGTTAGGCTAGATGATGTGACCAATTGATAATGATGATAATATTTGGTGTTGAATTGCCAAGAATGTAACGAATTGAAAATGAAATGAAAATGTTGATGTTGTGTATGTCGCATGCGTGAAAGAAAGAGAGGAAGAGAGAGAGAGAGAGAGAGAGAGAGAGAGAGAGAGAGAGAGAGAGAGAGAGAGAGAGAGAGAGAGAGAGAGAGAGAGAGGTGTCTGTTCAATGTTATAGTTATCATATAACGTTATGACAAGTGTAACTAAATGACAAATTGCCATATTTGTGGACAATAAAGATCTATTATTATTATTATTATTATTATTATTATCATTAAAATGACTGTCTAAAACAGTAAGAAAGAGCTGAGAGACGCCAATTTCGTTCCTTCTATACGCTATAGATAGAACGAAGATGGTGTCACTAAAGCCTTTGTTGTTATATTTTGCCATCCGCGTATGTGAGCAATTCTCACTAAACTGTATTAACCAGACTATAAATGGTTACACAAAGTTCTGAGTGTTGGTCCGTCATATTTCCGGATGGCAATGTTATGAGCTTCTTAGCCAAGCGTATACTATCTATATTTGTTTTGTTTTTAAGGGTTTTACGGCGCTTGCAACACATTTAGGTTATATCAGCGCCAGTAAAAAGGAAGAAAATGGGATAGTAAAAAGTTCTAGAATTACAATTAAAGCACCCAAGAGAAAGGAAAACAAAGGGGAACTGGGAACAATAGGGATCAGATGCAGATTCCAAGAGCAAACCATCAATGTACTTAGTTTGAGATCACCTATAAGTCTCATCCGGACACAAGCACAAAATCCAACAAAGAGGAATACACTCAAATGCTTACATTATACATTAAAAATAACAAACATCATAATACATAACAGAGAGATAATTTACAAGGAAAAAAAAAATCATCTCCCAAAACAATAACTATGCATTTGACTGTTTCCCTCCCAGCTAGGACTCAGGCCAGGGCCAGGACAAAACCAAGTAATCTCATTCCAAGACAAAGACAGAAAGCAAGTTGGAAAAAAGATATAGGGGATATAAGACGCAGCAAGTACCTCCCTGCCCACTATGGGAGGTAGGAACCCCACCCAGTATCTATATTTGATATCCTTCATTTATTTTGCTACAAACCAGAGAGAAATAATGTGGTTGATATAACGCTACAACACACGGGTTGGTGATCGAGGGATGTGACACTCGCCATATAAATGTTTGACTTTGGGTTCCAATCTCACTGTGAGCAGCGCAACGTTTAGTCCTTGGAAAAGCCAATTGACTCACATTTTCTCATCAATATTACCATGTTAAGTGTTGCTGTTGGCTTAGAACCGCTTGGAAAGCTCTTTAAGCAAATATAGTAGATGTTGCACTATACAAAATGCGTGGCATATTTGTATATATATATATATATATATATATATATATATATATATATATATATATAATATAATAAAAAAGTCGGTTATATTGTTCCTACACTATTTTTTTGTATCTTTATTCGTGTTAGATTGTATATTATTCCTCCCTTCTTCCAAAATATTGACGCGTAATAATATCAAATTTACAATAATAATTTGTGACGTCAGGCAGATTATCAAACGTTAAATTTCACTAAAATGAGATTTTTTGAAAAAAGAAGTAGATAGACTGTCCATCATTTAAATATTTTTGAAAATGTCTTTTACTCAGAGATGACGAAATCGGAATCGATTGAGGGGTAGAATAAAAGATTTCTTACACTTTTCGTTTTGGAATCTATCTATCTATCTATCTATCTATCTATCTATCTATCTATCTATCTATCTATCTATCTATCTATCTATCTATCTATCTATCTATCTATCTATCTATCTATCTATCTATCTATCTATATCTATTTATCTATCTATCTATCTATCTATCTATCTACCTACCTATCTATCTATCTATCTATCTATCTATCTATCTATCTATCTATCTATCTATCTATCTATCTATCTATCTATCTATCTATCTATCTATCCCCCCCCCTCCCCCCACACACATCCTCCCCAAATCCAGTGAACACCTACCCAGCCAATCCAGCATTAAGCCCCTTGTTCGCCCCTGAAGGCGTGGGACTGTCGACTCAATTTTACGGATTATTTCCCTTGGTGCAAACAATTACTGTTGGCCTGGCCTTTGGCCCACATAAGAGAAAATAAATTAAACCTTTTTAGTTCTCACCCTCTCTGCCTATTCTCCTCTCTTCTATCTATCTATCTATCTATCTATCTATCTATCTATCTATCTATCTATCTATCTATCTATCTATCTATCTATCTATCTATCTATCTGTCTATCTTTCTTATCTATCTATCTGGCTATCTATCCATCGATCCATCCATCCATCTATCTATCTATCTATCTATCTATCTATCTATCTATCTATCTATCTATCTATCTATCTATCTATCTATCTAATCTATCTATCTATCTTTTTGTCTATTTGTCTATCTACATATCCATCCATCCATCTATCTATCTATCTATCTATCTATCTATCTATCTATCTATCTATCTATCTATCTATCTATCTATCTATCTATCTCTCTATCTATCTATCTGTTTATCCATCTACCCATCCATCTATCTATGAATGTATATTTGTATTTATCTAATCTGTCTACATACCTGTCTGTGTATCCATCAATCCATATATCTATCTATTAGTGCCGCGCTGAGGACCGGTCCTTTGGACCGGTCCTACGGTCTTTTAGCTGTGAACCGGGGATCGGTCCCATAGTGAAGACCGGCGGCGGTCCTCACTTCTTATCACCTTTCAACTAGTGCCGCGCTGAAGACCGGTCTGATCACCTTCGGTCTCGCGCCATAGCCTACTACTCAGGGTTGCCAGATTATTTTTCAACAAAATGCCAGGGGAAGACTCAAAAAATGCCAAAACACTCAAAAAAATGCCAAAGTCTGTTGACTCCCACCCCCACTAAGAAAACTACTCACTTTTGATAGACAATTTACTATCATATCCTGGTGGCTTGCGTGTTTTCTTTTCTTTTTATTTTTTTTATTTTATTTTATTTTTTTTTTTTTGAATTATACTAAATTTCCTGTTGGGGTAATTATTTACCTACTGACTACTAAGTGGAGTGCTAAACCACTACACCACGGTTGGATTTTAAGAATGAAAAAGAAATGTGAAGATGTTTGTTTTTACGCGTTTAGAAATAATTAAGAAAAGGTGTCATTTGAAGTATAATATACAAGAAAAGAAAATGCCAAATGAAAATGCCAAATGCCAAATGATTTTTCTAATGCCAAACGGTTTTCAAAAATGCCAGATTTTTTGGAATCTGGCATTTAAAATGCCAAACTGGCAACCCTGCTACTACTTCCCCAGCGATTCGTTGCCTTCGGTTGCCTATCTTCCACCAATCACCACCCATCCCACTTAATTAATCGCACCCACCCCCCTTTGCAATACACTAAACGACACAGACGACCATACAGGCAGACGACCACCAACCTTCACTCCGCAAACCGCCCTTTCGTGTGTGAGATGGGGGAACAGGAGGCGCACGCCTTGGACGATTCCATTATACGGGGTAAATTTCAAAATTTACTACACCATAATGATCGCAATGACAATGATCTATGGTGAAGGCATGACCCCTCTTCTCTAATGGGTTATTGTTTGAAATGTATGTGACTACTACAGATGTGTGTGTTTGTGTGTGTGTGTGTGTGTGTGTGTGTGTGTGTGTGTGTGTGTCGAACCTAGCAAGTAGCAAATCCGATTCTTTGTTTTCTTTTGTCCATCTCTTGTCACCACTCCTTTCTATCGCAGTGTTGTCATTTAAAATAATACAATTATATTAAAATTTCGTTTGGTGTTTTTACTAATCAAATAATATGAGTTTCATTAGTTTCTTCCTTCCAAAAAAAACAGTTATAACGTCTGAATTTTAAAAAAGTCCAATAGAATATTTGGGGACCCCGATAGCTCAGTTGATAGAGCACTCTCTTTATACGCAAAGGGCCAGAGATCGATCCCGGGTGCAGTCGAGTTTTTTCTAAATCCTTGTCTACTCAGCAATGAATGGGTAGCTGAGTTTGTTAGATCTGGCGAAAAGTCACCATCGACCCCTCTTATTACCTCATCCACCCCCTCTTATTATAACTTCACGTCTCTCTCTTACTCTTCAATGCTCGCTGCCCTCTAATGTGTGTGTGTGTGGGGTGGGGGGGGGGGAGGGGGGGGGTAGGAGTTGCGTGTGTGTATCAACGCCACGAACAACTCGATCAACACCTTGGGCGATGCCATTATCTCCGTTAATGGGGATAAATTTCAAATTTTATTAAATTATCGAAGTAACAATGAAGTACGGTGAGCAAATAAAGAAGGCATCACCCCTCTTCTCTAATTAGGTTACAATTTGAAATGGGTGTGACTACTCCGTGTGTTTTACTCCTGTAGACCACGGTTTTCATCGTGTAGCGGTCTTTAACGGTTCAAGAATGAACGATCCCACGGTCTCAAAGGTCAAACAGGTTCGAATTTCCAACAGTCTCTCAGGAATGTTCAATGTCGAAAAGGACCGGTCCTAGGACCGGTCCTTGCGGTCTTCATTTCCCAAGGACCGTAGGACCGTGGTCCTTAAGCTTGCCAAGGACCGCCGCGCACTACTATCTATCTGTCTATCCATCCATACATCCATCCATCTAGCCATCTATCTATCTATCTATCTATCTATCTATCTATCTGTCTATCCATCCATCCATCCATCCATCTATCTAACTATCCATCTATGAATGCATTTATCCGTCGATCCATCCATTCCTCCATCCATCTATCTATCTATCTATCTATCTCTTGATCTATCTATTTAATCTATCCATCCATTAATCCACCAATCCATTTACTATCAATCGATTAATCAATCAATCAATCAATCTATATAACTATCGATCTATCTATCATCTCTCTAGATATCAATCAATTAATCAACCAATATATCTATCTACCTATCTATCTATCTATCATCTATATATCTATTTTTCTATCCATCTAGATATCAATCAATCAATTTATATATCATCTATATGTATATCTTTCTATCCATCCAGCAATATATCAATCTATCTATCTATCTAACTTTTTCTCTTTCCCTTCTCCCAATTTATTACATATCTCTATCTCTTTTCTCTTCTGCCCCTCTGCATGTCTGCCAATCCTGTGGTGTGCCTGCCCTTATGCCTGTCTGTCTGTCTATCTGTTTTTTTTCCCCTTCGTTTTGTTACCTCTCTGAACTAAAAATCCTAGAATTTTGTTGCAGCAGTTATGTACCTACTTAAATATGTCACACATCCATTTGAATTTGTCTGCCTTCCAATTTGATTCGCTAATGGACTCCTGGTAGTTTTAACTCGAAGGTGGTTATATAATAAAATGTGAGTGGGTGTTTGCTGGAAAGATAGAGAGACAGAGAGATGGGGGAAGTAGTTTCTGAATAAGCACACTCATACACAAACACGGACACTCGCACACGACAAATACAATAGAGATAGATAGATGGATATATTGATAGATATATAGATAGAGGAATAAATATTGCAAGATAGTTCAATGGATAAATAGGCAGATAAATAATATAGATAAAAGACAGATATCGCGATAGAGCGAGAGATAATATGGTAGCAATTATGTGACAGATAAATAGATAAGTAATTCACTAAGTAGATAAATAAATAAATGAATAAATAAATTTATGAATAAGACATTTAAAAGCAAAGAGGAATTAAATAGATAATTGGATAGACATATTGATGGTGCAGTTAACAAATATTTTATGAATCGCATACAATGACATATGAAGAAAGACTGAGATTGAGAGAAAGAAAGAAAGAAAAAAAGAAAGAGAAATAAAGAAATAGAGAGATAATGAGAGAGATAGTGAGAGAGGGAGAGAAAGAGAGAGTGTGTGAGAAGAGAGAGAGAGAGAGAGAGAGAGAGAGAGAGAAGGAGAAAGAGAGAGAGTGAGTGAGAGAGAGAGAGAGAGAAAGATATTACATATAGAGAGATAGAGGTAGATAAATAGATAGATAGATAGATAGATAGATATATAGATAGATAGATAGATAGATATATTGCTGGATGGATAGAGAGAGATAGATAGGTAGATATATATAAAAATATTATATATATATATATATATATATATATATATATATATAATATATATATATATATATATATATATATATATATATATATATAAGAGAGAGAGAGAGAGAGATAGAGAGAATGAGGTGAAAGACATGCAGATTAGAGTTGGAAATGACAGATAAAGACGCGAAAAGGCGACTGGTGCTGTATAATATGGAAAATATAGCTCCATATGGCCTGCTGAGAGAATATACGAAACATTATAAGAAGCGCATTGAGAATGATTAATATGTGGAACTGCTCAATATAAATGTTCATATTCATTTTATTTACGAGCTGATTTTTGCCGAATTTGATTTTGTCAGATTGCTTTATCAACCAATGCCTTTGTATTTTGGGAGACAAAAATCCCACCATGGTAATTAGTAAGTAACATGTCAGATGTAATGTAATTGTGCTGCTCGAAGATCGGAAAAAAATAAATAACAATGTGAAATTGAATGTAAGCTTCAATTTAATATACGAAAAAAAAGATAGAATGGACGTTTCGGGTTTCCCCTTTATCAACAAAACAGGATGAATGAAACACTACAGACGAATGAGATAATGTGGTAGTGGCGTTGTTAAGATGGGAAACCCGAAACGTCCATTTTATCTGTTTTCGTATATTAAATTGAAGCTTACATTCAATTTCACATTGTTATTTATGTCAGATGTAAGCACGACGGTGCTTATATTTTACATACACTTCGTGGCAACCCAACGTTACCTACTTTTGACGAGTCTTTGTTTTGCGATATAATATTTGGGGTTATTTCAGCGCCAATGTAGTCTCAACATCCACATAGAGTTGTGCTGCATGAAATATAAATATGTTTGAACCTACGATTACGTATTATTTGCATGTCTGATAGTTGAATACAATTATGGGCTTTATTTAATTAACACTATTGTAATGAACAATGTTTTTTTTTATGGTTTGAGCGTATTTCCATTAAAGCAACGGACCAACGATAACGTTGCCTATCAGACCTGCAAATATAATAATACCCGCCGATTTGAAAACATCCATTGTTATATTAAAATACCAAACCCCCCCCCACCCCCAACCTCTCCCCTCCCACAAAAAACGCTCTCATAAGACTAAGACTTGATTAATCACCTCCCAGAGAATGATCCTATTCGAGAAAATCGTCACACCCTAGGGCTAACCCACACCGAAGATTGTCTCCGACGACCCGGCACTGCCGTCCTCTTCCGGATAAAGACGTCGGGCATGGACAAAATACTAAGAATAAAGAGAAGAGCCGCTAGACCTACCCATACCAAGCTCGAAAAATTAAAAAAAAAAAAAACGCCAGAGGACGTCCGGTGCTTGGTATGGGTAGGTCTAGCGGCTTTCCTCTTTATTCTTAGTGTTTTGTCCGTGCCCGATGTCTTTATCCGGAAGACGGCAGAGGACGGCAGTGCCGGGTCGTCTGAGTCAGTCTCCGGTGTGGGTTAGCCCTTAAAGGCTCCA
>NC_088366.1:23400671-23413171 GCF_034508935.2 Berghia stephanieae
TAATAATAATAATAATACCACCACTACTACTACTACTACTACTACTACTACTACTACTACTACTACTACTACTACTACTACTACTACTAATAATAATAATAATAATATAATAATAATAATAATAATAATAATAATAATAATATTAATATAATAATAATAATAATAATAATAATAATAATAATAATAATAATAATAATAATAATAATATAATAATAATAATAATAATAATAATAATTATAATGAAAATAATAATGGATCTGTTGAGTATGATAATATTGAAGTTGATGGGAATATGATAATAATACCGAGGGCTTATTCATTATTATTTATTTATTATTCATTATTTATTTAGTTCTTTAAATATTTCTTATCTAAACAAAATCGTTTTCTTTCCCCCTCATATTGTCTTTACGTTTGAATGTCTAGTTGGCGAAGGAACACCGTTGCCTCGCTCAGCTTCTTGTAAAATAGATGACAAAAAGTGTTTTGTCAATGTACGGTTAACCTAGGCTTCACATATTATACATAGCTTAATAATAACTTGAATGTAATATACCTCAAGTATTTAAGATACCACTCCCCCCCCATCCCCAAACTGATTTAACTATTTGTTCAAACTCTTTTTCTTTTAAAAATTTATTCACTCATTCACACCTGCCTTGCTTCTTTCTCCATTCTAGAGACCACTTCACAAAGAACATCAGCTTCATCGAAAAAAGCTGCGAATTCACAGTAGAGTCAAATGTCTTTGGGAGAAAAACATTCGTGGAAACCGAAGACCTTCTTACCGGGCACTTTCTGCAAGAATCTGGAGAAGTACTTGTAGAGGTAGAGATGAGAAACATCCACAGCATCTTCGAATGTTTCATGAGAATTCCCAAAGACGGCGGTGGCAGCGGGTCATCCCGTCACGGTTACCCTGATAGGATGGAATCTTCTTACTTCATGTTTGGACTTTCCGACTGGAGCATTTCTCTATTCCCCGACAACAGCGTGGCCGAGGCTGACGGTAGCGTTGAGGTTCAACTCCAACGACACACGAGCTTTGACCATCTATGTTACGTTAGATATAGAATAATTCTTGGTGATGAGGCGACATTTGACTCAGGTGATCTGGAACAAGTTCTTGACACGTCCGGTGTTGGTCAACCTTTTACCATTGGCGCTTCCGTGTACAGACTTTCCAGAGGTCGCTCCACGCTTCGAGTGAAAGTAGAAATGGTGTCTGTTGTGTCGGTTAGCGAAGTATTTCTAAGTCTACCAACGAGAAACTCTCCGTCCAGAGCACACTGCTACGATAGGGACAAACAAGCTTGGATGCTGGAGGTAGACATCACGGGAAAATTCTTGGCGTTTAAGCTTTTTTATACGGATATTTCTCACGTGCCCAGGAAGTTCTCTCGTTACGTGGGCTGGAACATCCGGATCATGTCCCGTTGCAGCAACACGAGACCAAAACGGTCATTGGAAAGTCCGCATGGGAAATATTTTGTCCAGCAAGAGGTAGATGAAGGATGTTTCATCAAAACGGATATTCCTGTAGAAGAGGTAAGTACAATTATCTTTTTAAATATAGATAGAAATAAGACTTCTATTTAACTCCGCTCGTTGGAGTTATAATTCATGGTGCGAATTAAAGTGCGGTCGTTATAACATTGGAAGGAGCCAATTTATGAAAATATTCAGAATTGGGGCCCAGATAGTTTAGTTGATGGTACGGACGATATTTTTTCTGAACCCCATTTTCAGCAGGGTTGGGTAGCTGCCTCTGGCAAATCTGACGGAATTTATGTGAGATGAATCAACATCCTATCCAAAAAGTTGCAAGAAATTACTATTATCCGTTTAATGTTATATAAACCATAAAAAAACTGTGGCTCCAAGGTCCTTTTGTGTCTCTAAAGGACTTGTTCTTTTTTACCAGTCGCAAGTGATTTTGTCATCAAATTTTGCCAGGCATTTCATTTATTTTCTCTATTAAAACTTTTAAACACCTCTTGCTTTAACCTGTCATATAATCGGCAATAATATACATTATGTTGCCATGAAATGAGTCTAAAAATGAATCAAAAGTATTATCCTCGTTACAGTTTGACACAGAACTCACGAACGGTCGCTGTAGGTTTTATTTGTAACCAAAAACACACAGGTAAAAATAAAACTCTCTGACAACTGTCAACTCGGCCGAATTAAACAACTAGCACTTCCAATAGGATTCAATAGTCTGATGTCACGTCCGCTCAGCAACGAGCGGATTGGTTCTAAACAAAGAAAATCGGTACTATTTATTCTTCATGCTGGCTAGAAATTTTTCACATCTCATGTGATCAGAATGTATAAAAGTCAAAACATGAATGGTTAGATTTATAACGTTGTTCTCCTCTGGATACACTTTTATGCTCGTCGGAGAAGTATTTCATTATGGCGTCCGCCATTCTTCCGATAGTTTAGAACCAGTTACTAAGTTACTATGCGCCATTACGAGGGAAATGACGTCACGATTGTTGAAGCCTATTGAGCATTACCACTTGGCGTAATAACACATCATTCAAAGAAGACCGTGGCCATTAAGAGAGAAGCAATTTATTGCATTGCCAAAACCTTGGCACCGCCATTTTCATCAGCATCACCTCTTTCCTCTTCATTACCGCTTTCGCGAATTTAAAAGAGGAAGTACCTCCTGTCTAGACGAAAAACTAAATCGTTTTATAATTTAGTGAAATAACCAATCGTAATCCACTGCCTCAATTCGGTATTATGAGAAGGTGAACCAAAATCAAAAAATTTGATTTAAAGTGAAAACGGCTAATAATACAGAATTTAAGACTGAAGCAATATCTAAGGAAGACATTCAATATTTCCAGACACATATTTATTCAAATATTATCTCATGATTTTTTACTTTAAAGCCAATGGTTGCTATCTGGTTCACACCGACAAAACACCAGATTGAGAGGGTGGGTCACATTATTTTTTTTTATGAACGCCCCCCCCCCCACCCCTTTAAAAAAGACCCCATGAAATCGTCTGTTTTTTTTTTGGCTTTCTTTAAGGGGGGGGGGGGGGGCTTTTCAAAGCTTCCTCACGTAATATTCATTCCCTCCTTCTCACCTCCTCACCTACAGACTACCGAAGTGTCATCAAAACCCGGAAATGAATGAGGGCTTGGTACAAAAGAATTCGTATCCGGTTCTCCATTTTCACGGAGAGTTGTCGCCCCTTCATCACATCTCCATTTCTATACTAGGGCCAAAGGGGAGACAAATGCTGGCAAATTATTCTTCACCTCCACCCCCCCCCCCCCCCCCAAATTCATTCGTTCCGTTACGTTCAGATTAAGAAAAAGAAAAATTATTTGTCTTCTTTCTGCCACAAAAGTATAACTTTTCCATCTCCAGTAACATCTCTTTATTGTTTTTGAAAATAGGCATTCTAAGACAAGACCAACGATTTTGAAGTTGGAAATTTTATAATTCTTATGGGGGTTAGATGACACACCTAGAAACTGTAGAACCAGTTCGATCACCCCCAACCCCCCTTTCCAATTTTTTTTTTTTTTTTTTTTTTGCCAGCCAATCGAAATAGTTTATAATTAGCATTTTGATTCGCTATGTGAAAACGAATGTGTTGACGGTGAACCGCTGAATAAATTCTGATGGTTCCAGCCGGCGATAGAAACCTTGACGTTGCTCTCCAAAAAGATAAAAAAATAGAAGTCATTTTGCATAATTTGTGGACATTAAAAAAGGGAGGTTCAGCCATAGAATAAGTAGAGTTGTATTTGTTGAAGAATTTACTAGCTCCTAATGGGGTGGATGAGTCGTCCTATAATTTATTGAATATAGCTTGGTCCTTTATCAGATTTCTCCTAAAATAAATGCACGCGTTAACTCCCAATAAAATCACGATCTACGAACCAAAGCAATTATATTTCTAACAATTAAAGCAGAATTTTCCTCTAAACATTATACTTTTGAAATGTTTAAATGTTTAAGTCAACATAAATAATAGCGTTTGAAAAAAGATATGTATCATAGTCATGAATGTTAAAACCTGAAAATCTTAAATGAATTTTATTTTGCTTTTTGTTCGGCTATGCTCGGCGCATAGTTGAGTCCTTAGAAAAATCTCACATTCTCTCACCGCACTCAGGTGTAAAACGAGTACCTACCCATCAACAACGTTGTCTCTGTCCGAAAGAAATTGTAATACCGCCTAACAGGCGTTATGTCCTGTCCTACATGGTAAATGTTACTGTTGGTCAAGTACCCCTTGTAAAGCGCTTGGATATTGCGTTAGATATAAGCTCAATTTATTTTTAATAGGTACACTTTCACTTTGAAATGTAACTTTCATGCAAATATCCAGTTTTTAAGAATTCGCAGGAAAAAAAAAAGCATAAAGTGCTTGGTCGAGTGCTTTTTCCGGTGTCATAATATGATGACTGGATGAATGGAAAGTACCAATCGGTATTAGGGCTAACCCACACCGGAGACTGACTCCGACGACCCGGCACTGTCGTCCTCTGCCATCTTCCAGATAAAGATGTCAGGCACGGACAAAATACTAAGAATAAAGAGAAGAGCCGCTAGATCTAACCATACCAAGCACCTGACGTCCTCTGCCGATTTTTTTTTCGAGCTTGGTATTGGTAATCAAAATGGGTCGGTTTTTACGATTAAAACAAAAACGTTTAAAAAGTGTTTGCCTTAGCTTGCTAAACACAGTCAACAATGTCATTGTGTTGTATTGCTCTCGGTGTAAAAGAAAGAATCATATAAATTTTTATTCTGCTTACATTTTTACACCAAATTAAAAAAAAAAACCCAAAACGGGTAGGGTTTTTGAAACCAAAAATACAAAGGCAGAAATTTTAACGATCTAACACGTCTAAAGTTGTTGTTTTTAAGCCACCGATTGTTATCTTCCGTTGTTTAACGCTCTCCTTACCAGAAATTTTTAGAATTTTCCTCAAAAATTCACACCCACCCAACACAAAAACAGACATTTCTTCCCCAAACAGAAAAGCAACAAGAAAATTCTAAATATAATATTGTTCGACAATATGAGCACTATTACAAAATGTCAATTTTTTATAGCTATAGCAAAAAAGAAATTAAATCTGGAAGAGAGAAGTGACGGTTGCCGGAGGACGAGAGACGCATGCGCACAACCAACATGACGTTTTTCCACCGGTGACGTCACAGACTACGGGTGACGTCCAATCAAGGGACGCTACTCTTCCGCTAATCTCATTCCCTAAACGTGGTAATGAGGGGATTAAGCCAAAAATCCTTTTTGTTTCCATCCATACGGTATGTTGTATAGACGTTTGTTGTACTTTGTATACTTTTTCTTGCTAAGCTAATTGTCGATAATCTCTGTCAAGCATTATCCAAATCAGTCGATCAATCAATAAATCAAAAGTATGGGCAAATCAGCACAATTTCTCAAAGAGATGTTCTGCCTCTACCATTTTGTCTGTACGTGTGCTTGTTCATACATGGCATACATAGAACAAATCGGACAACTACTCTAATGTCGGCTAAAATCATATTGCTGATAGATTCAATAAATACTAACGAAAGAGTGAAAATGTAGAGGCTTCGTATGGGAACAAAACAGGCCATGTACGTTGCGGGTACAAACCCTTTGTCAATACACAAATAAACGTGTTCAATGAGTACAGGCGATACAAGTTATTTTGCATTTTATTTTATTCGTTTTCCACGTTTATCTAATTTGTGTATTGTTGTGCTTGTATTGACGAAGCGTTTGTACCGGAAACGTCCATTGTCTGTTTTGTTCCTATACGAAGCCTTTCCATTTTCACTCTTTCGTTAGTATTTTCATGATCACCGGCGTCAGGCAGCCCCTACTGTTTTCTACTGATAGCTTCAATAAATACGTCATGGTCCCCCAAACATATACGCGTCATCGATGAAGCCCGATTCGCACTATAGATAGAATGCGCTTGGCCAAGGAGTTCACAACATTGCCATCCGGAAGTATAACGGACCAACACACAAACTCTGTGTAACCATGAACTTTTATAGTCTGGTTAATACAGAGAACAACTCACAAACGCGGATGGCAAAAACCATAACAAAGGCCTGAGTGACGTCATCTGCATACTATCGATAGGCACTATTGTTGTGTGGAGAGCGTCGAACATTGATGCAGCTTGGATTATTAGATTGGTATTCGCCTGTAAATTCAATCTCATACATAATATAAGGTACATTTCGATTATATTTGCAAAAAAAGAATGATGATGATGATGATGATGATGATGATGATGAAAATAATAATAACAATAATAATAATAATAATAATAATAATAATAATAATAATAATAATAATAATAATAATAATAATAATAATAATAATAATGATAATAATAATATTAATGTGAAAATAAAAGGGAAGATATAACATAAACAGAAAGCAAACAGCCAAACAAAAATAAAACTGCATATAATGTTAACATGAAACAAACAAACAAAAATTAACAAATTCTACAAAAGATACCTAAACAACACAGACAGCAAACAAAAAAGAAATAGAGACGATTAAAAAAAAACCCCCAAACAAACAATGAAACAAAAAAAAGTACAATCCAAAACAGAACAAAATAAATGAAAGAAAAGAAAAGAGCCCCCCCCCCCCCTTCACCTTATTAAAAAAATCATCGAAAAAATGAAAGAAATCCCCCAATAAATTAAAAAAAAAGCCTACCAAAAAAACCCCCGACACTGGAAAAAAAAAGAACAAATAGAAAAGAACACCCCCCCCCAAAGAAAAAACAACCCAAAAAAACAAAACAAAACAAAACAAAACAATAGAAAACAAAAAAAAAAAAAAACGAAACCCCCCCCCCCCCAAAAAAAAAAAACAGTACACAAAATCAACAAACACAAAACAACCCAAATACAGCAATAAGAAAAACTAAACTAAACCAAATAAAACGACAACAACAAACAAACAAGTAAATGACAAAAAAAAAAACAAACAAATAAACAAAAAAAAAAAAAACAAAAAACAAAACAAAACAAAACAAAACAAAACAAAAGAAACCCGAACCCCCCCCCCCCCCCCCAAAAAAAAAAAAAAAAAAAAAAAAAAACCCAAAAAAAAAAAAAAAACCAAAAAAAACCCCCAAAAAACAAAAACAAAACCGAAACTGTTGTCTTATGTTCGATTTCTTCTCTTGTCCGTCATGCCACACTCCACGACACATGTTTACATCATCATCCTATCCTATTACCGCCTCGAGACGTTCTCTGATTTCATTACTGAGCATTTCCATATATTCCTTACGTCTCGCTTTACGTCTTCGCTGGTCATCTATGGCACGCTAATTCAATGATGTGTATTTAGTGAAAACAAGTCGAAGCTCAGTTTCTTGAATGAAATTAATTGGATTTGAAAGATCTTATCGTTGTAGTCATGCCCCAACTTGATATAAGGTATTCTATATAATACATGGATGAAAAGAAGAAAGAATTAATGTCACTCTTACCCCACAGCCCCCCCCCCCCCCAAAAAAAAAAAAAAAAAAAAAAAAAAAAAACAACAAAAAAAAAGAAACAAAAAAACAAAACAAAAAACAAACAAAACAACAAACAAAACAGAAAAAACATACAAAAACAAAGACAAAACAACAAAACCGCCCCCCCCCCCCCCCCAAATAATAAAACCAATACCAAAAACAAAACAAACATAAAAAAACCCCACGAAAACACCCCAACAAAAAAACAGAACAAACACAAACCCCCCCAACCCCCCCCCCCCCCCCCAAAAAAAAAAACAACACAGCCCAACAAAAAACAAAACAAACCCAAACAAAAAAGAAACAAATAAAAAAAAAACCCCAAAAAAACAAAAAAAAAAACAAAACAAAAAACAAGCAAACAACAACAACAACAAAAAAAAAGACCCAACAAAACAACAACCATCACCGTCACCCTCCCCTAAAAAACCCCCCTCAAATAAACCTCAAAACACCCCCCCCCCCTTTAAAATAACCCTCCCCCCAAAAAAGAAACCAAAAAAAAAAAAAAACATACAAAAACATACACAAACAAAGACAACACAATAAAACCGACCCTTCCCCCCCCAAGAATAAAACCAATACCAAAAACAAAACAAACAAACAAACAAACAAAAAAACCCCACGAAAACACACCAACAACAAAACAAAACAAACACAACCCCCCCCCCCCCCCCGCCAAAAAAACAAACAAACAGCAACACATCCCAACAAAAAACAAAACAAACCAAAGCAAAAAAGAAACAAAAAAAACCCCCCAAAAAACAAAAACAAAAAAAAAAAACTATAAAAAACAAGCAAACAAAAAAAAAAAAAAGACCCAACAAAACAACAAACATCACCGTCACCCTCCCCTAAAAAAACCCCCTCAAATAAACCTCAAAACACTCCCCCCCTTTTAAAAACACCCCTCCCCCCCCCCAAAAAAAAACCCACAAAAAAAAAAACAAAACAAAAAACAAAAAACAAAAACAAAACGCCAACCGTATCTAGAAATTGATAGGAAGTCGATAAATAAGCTTGGATGAATGACCAAGATTTCAAAGGAACTTGGCTTTAAGAATTTTTGGCGTCATTTATTTGGGGATCATTTTACTCAATCCATATTATGTATTATGTAATACGAGTTTTCTGTCTAAAGGACGATAAAGGCTTTCTTTTATGGTCAATTTACGAATTAAATTGATAATAATATTATGCTACATCAACGTTAACAAAAAGATCAATAGTTTAGTTAACTTAAATGTGACCAGCCGTCTCACGAGATGCTTTGGACCACAAAAAGTGACTTTAGCAGTAATATGGTAAGAAATACGAAATTTGGGTCATTTGCAATGAAAGAACTTGTATTTATTTTCCGTCATTTAGGAGCGATAATAACCTTAAATTTCATATTTATGGTTAAAAATAAATTTTCCACCACCTAGTTCACCCCGACATAATACCGCTTTGAGACGGTGGGTCACAAATATCATCTGGATGGGGGACCCTAAGAAAACCAAGAGATGTGTACGCTACGCTAGAAAGAGTTGAACAGTAACACAGTTAAAGATAAGGCCGTATTAGGTTTAAAAAAAGAGACCCCATATGAAAGTAGTGTGCTACGCTGGGGCTTGCTTTCCAATATTATCATAAAAACGTGGAGAAAAAAAATATACCACGGCTCTTCTTCAAGTTCCGTATCTGTTCCAGGGTTCTAAGGCTTCGTGAGTTATAGATAGTTCGAAGATGACGTCACTCAGGCCTTTGTTATTGTTTTTGCCATCCGCGTTTGTGAGTTGTTCTCACTAAACTGTATTAACCAGACTATAAAAGTTCATGGTTACACAGAGTTTGCGTGTTGGTCCGTTATACTTCCGGATGGCAATGTTGTGAACTCCTTGGCCAAGCGCATACTATCTCATCTCATCTCATGTAGTTCCATATCTGAAGCAGACGTCGGAGGTCATCTTCCGCCAAGCTGATCTATCTCTTGCCAATTCTATTAAAGCAGCGCCACCTTTCTCAGCTTCATCTGTCCAAGTTCTTATCCCTTTCAAATACGTTATTCTTTGTCTTCCTCTTATTCTTTTTCCATTCATCTTTCCAGTCAAGGCGAGTATTTCCAAACCAGGTGGCGGATAATGTGTCCTAAAAATTCCATTTGGCGTTTGATGATTTTTGTTATCAGTGATCTTTTTCTGTTTGCCATTTCTAAAATTTCTTCATTTCTTTTCCTTTCCATCCATGACACCCTCATCATTCTTCTGTAAAACCACATTTCCACTGCCTCCAGTCTTTTAACCATGGTCTTGTTTATGGTCCAGCTCTCACAACCATATAGCAGCACAGACAGTACATAGCAATCCAGGACTTTGATTTTTGTTTTCATGCTAATATTCCTGTTTTTCATAATTGTATGCAGCTGGTTGAATGCATTCTTCGCCATACCTATTCTTTTCTTTATTTCACAATCTGATTTTCCATTGGATGTTACATTGAAGCCTAAATATTTGAAACATTCAACTTGTTGTATTGTTTGTCCTCTGCTTGTTATTACACAGGCTGGTGGGTTATTATTTTTAGATACCGTCATACATTCTGTTTTAGATATATTCAGTTCCAGTCCCATATTTTCACTACTCCTGACTACAACATCCAGTAATTCTTGTAGTTCATGTTCAGATTCTGCCAGTAGAACCGTATCATCTGCATACCTCAGATTTGTTACATTCTTTCCTCCAATACACACCCCCTTCTTATGTTCGATATCTCTTAATATCATTTCACTATAAGAGTTGAATAACTCTGGAGACAAAACACACCCCTGCCTAACTCCTCTTCTAATAGGTGTAAAACTGCTTAGCTCGTTGTCAACACGCATTGCTGCTTCTTGTTCCCAGTACAAATTCCGTAATATTCTTAAATCTTTACCATCAATGTCCAAGGATGATAGAATTTTGAATAGTTTTTCGTGTTGTACTTTATCAAAGGCTTTTGAATAGTCGATGAAACACATATACAGATCTTTATTTACTTCAATACATCTTTCCATCAGCATTGATAATGTGAATATTCCATTTCTGGTACCCTTGTCCTCAACAAAACCAAATTGCATCTCCCCAATTTCAGGTCGTATTTTATTTCTTATTCTTAGTAAAATTATCTTCAAAAGAATTTTTGTGAGGTGGCTCATTAGGCTAATAGTTCTGTGTTGTTCACAATCAACTGCTCCTGGCTTTTTTGGTAGTGCTATAAAAATGGATCGTTTCATATCAGTTGGCATTTTTCCTGTGTCATACACTTGATTTAGAAGGTTTGTGATGAATTCAATCCCCCATTCACCCAGGCCAGTCAAGGCTTCAATTGTTATGGCATCAGGTCCTGCAGCTTTTCCATTTTTCATGCTTTTCATGACGTTCCTAACTTCATCTTTCATTATAGAAGGCCCTTCCAGTTCTTTTATCATAGGCATTTCTCCTCGATTATCAAAAAAAAGTTCTTCAATATATTCTGACCATCTGTTTAGAATGCAGACTTTGTCCATGATGGTGTTTCCACGCTTGTCTTTGTTGCATCCACTTTTAGCACCTGATTTAGTTTTGTTTGTCACTTCTTTGATTTTCTAATGGAAGAATTTGCCATTTTTTTCTTTGCAGGACATTATATAGTGACATTGTTCATTTATCCAGTCTTCTTTAGCTTCGTTGCATTTTCTTTTTATCTGCCTGTTCAGAGTCTTGTATTTTTCTTACTGATTTTTGGCCTTTCTTCTCTCATTCATTAGTTCTAATATCTCTGGAGTAATCCATTTCTTCTTCTGCAACTTAAGTGTGGTTGGAACATTTTCTTCTAGTGATGCAGCAACACTGTCTTTAAACTGATCATATTTCTCTTCTATATCTGTTAGTTCTCCAAGCAATTCAAACTTGTTTCTTACTGATAGTTCAAATTTTTCTTGTATCTTCTGTTCTTCCCGGAGAATGTCTAGTTGGTATTTAGGTTTAGCCTTTGCTCTTTTGCAGATTTTCAATTTAACTCGTATGGGGCATAGCACAGGTATATGATCGCTGTTACAGTCAGCCCCCGGCATAGATTTGGCATACAAAACCGAGTTTCGGAAACGTTTGCTGATGAGTATGTAATCTATTTGGTTTCTCACTCCATCTCCAGGACTTTTCCATGTCCACTTCCTTCTATTGTGGTTTGTTGACCAAGTATTTGTGATTGTCAGATCATGTTGACGGCACCATACTATCTATAGATAGAATGAAGTTGACATCATTCAGGTCTTTGTTAAGTTTTTTTTGTTGCCATCCACGTTTATGAGTAATTCTAACTTAACTGTATTATCCAGACTATAAAAGTTCATGGTTACACAGAGTTTTTGTCTTGGTCCTTTATACTTCCGGATGGCAATGTCGTGAGCTTCTTAGCCAAGCGCATACTATCTATATCATCTCTCCCCTTTGCCGTGAAGTCCTTCAGTTGTGTTAGAATGTTCTTCGTTGTTTTTCCCTAGAACGCGGTTTAGAGAACAGTAATATTATGCAAAGAGTGAATACGTCATAAAAAGGCGATATTTGACCTGTTGCGTCGAAAGGATATTACATCCGGTCAAGTAAAGGTGTCAAAATGTGATAATATTTAAGTTTAAAGGGGGCTCGCGGGTGCAGGTCAAGTGGGTTCAGCTTGGGTGAAAATTATCCATTTTTGGAACTAACTGTTTTGATCAATTTATACATTCCTTATTTCATTTCAACCCCATGTTTTTGCTGAATGAATATTTTAAAACAGTCAAAAAAGTGCAATTCAAAACCCGTGCCCAACGTTATCGGGCTCAAAAATCCGATAAATATTGAAATAACAATATCAAACATAAAAATCAAAGAAGATAAAATAAAATGGTGGAGTACCAAAAATACGTGTTTATTTTCCAATATGGCCGCGATTTTCCATGGCAACGAAG
>NC_088366.1:23418171-23420671 GCF_034508935.2 Berghia stephanieae
TAGACTAGTAAAAAAAAAGACACGATATATCACTAGAAAGATGTCAGATACCGAAACTTCAAAAACAGGAATCCTCATGCAGTATCCGACACAGATAACATTATAGTTTGTTCAACAAAAACCTTTCATTGAGCCTTACTTTTAAGTCATGTAGAATGATTAAAACAATGCAGTATCCGACATAGATAACATTATAGTTTGTTCAACAAATACCTTTCATCCAGCCTTACTTTTAAGTCATGTAGAATGATTAAAACAATGCAGTATCCGACATAGATAACATTATAGTTTGTTCAACAAAAACCTTTCATTGAGCCTTACTTTTAAGTCATGTAGAATGATTAAACCACTAATAGCCGTACTCTTCAAAAACATGTATTTAAAACTTTAGCCAGATAACTCGTCATTCTGATACATCGATCGATTTAGACCCTCATCTTGGCAAACACTCTTAAAACTGGGGCTTCGTGAAGTCCCAGGTTTAAGATTCTTTGCCAAGGTGAGGGTCTTTTAAATCAATCGATATCTGAAGGACGAGTTTTCTGGCCAAACTTTAAATTACATGTTTTTTTTTCCAGAGTACGGCAGTTAGCTGGTTAAAAGAGTTCGAAAGTCATTATTTATTCTTTTTTAAATTTTGGAACATGGCTCTCTGTGTCCCTACGATAGATTAAGACTTTTATTAATTCTATTAATTTTTTGTTTATATCAAAGTAAATAAATTAAGGAGCAGGCACCAGTATAAGATAAAGGCCTGAACAAGACAAAACAAGAAAGACAAATAGAAGAAAAAAACCATCCCAAAATATCAGTAGACCTCGACTGGGGATCGAACGTCAGACCTTCTGATTACCGGTCAGACGTGCTATCATTAACCTCCTCCTCCTCCTCCTCCTCCTCTTCCTCCTCCTTCTTCTTCTACTTCTTTTGGAAACCTTCAATATAATGGAGGATCACTCCACAGTAAGTAAGGTATTACATTGTAAACTTGTAAACACACTGCACATAATACAATAAAAAAAATACGTATCATTTTATAATGAAGTCTTTAATTTTTCGTAAATTGGGTGACCTGAAAACAGCTGACAGAAATCTAACACTGTCCTCTAGGTTGCAAATAATACCTCTATTTGTGATTGCTTTGGTATCCAGAAAAGATGAGGGTATATTAATTGAACCGCTATAAAAATTAGGAGATTTAAACCCGATTCTTTTGTGTCCTTTTGATATTTTTTTTTATCAACAACAATAACCAGCCAGCTTTGTGCGATGTGAACTATGAATTTTCACTCAGATCAAGGGATAAACATCGTCAACACTCTTGTTCATTCCCGAGGGATTAAAAAAAAACTATTTACATGGACTTAGAGCTAACCCACACCAGAGACTGACTCCGACGACCCGACACTGCCGTCCTCTGTGGTCTTTCGGATAAAGACGTCGGGCGCGGACAAAATGCAAAGAATAAGTTAGACCTACTCATACCAAGCACCCAACGTCCTCTGCTGTTTTTTTTTTTTTTTATCCAGCTAGGTATGGTTCTGTCTAGCGGCTCTTCTCTTTATTCTTAGTATTTTGTCCGTGCCCGACGTAATTATCCGGACGACGGCAAAGGACGGCAGTGCCGGTCGTCGGAGTCAGTCTCCGGTGTGGGTTAGCCCTTAGAGTTTCACGAGGACCTGCGTTTCAGATCATGGCAATTATGGCGCTCTTCGATTCTGCCTTTGAGGCCAATGTCAAAACATTATGTTTACGCTTTTCTTAATAGGCACTCTCACTCAAGTTGTGAAGAGATAATAATCGATTGCGAAAAACGATATCAATATGAGAAACAATACGATTATTGAGACGTTCTAGCAATAACTTTAAGAACTCTCAAACATTACAAAACGGTATCATCATGAAAACAAAACGAGTATCGAATTGTTCCAACAACATCGTTAAGTACTCTTGATCAAACTGCGAAAATGAATATCGATTACAGGAAGCAATATCATAGGAAATGTTACAATAACATGAAGTACTCTCAATCAAGCTTTTCAGAGATAATTATCGATATCACGAAACGATATCATTGTAAGAGAAATAACGATTATTGAATCGTTCTTACAACAATGTTAAGCACACTCATTCATGCTGTGAAAAAGCAATTATCGATTACACGAAACGATATCATTATAAAGAACATTACGATTACTAACTCGTTTTTACGATATCTTTGAGTACGCTTAATCAAGCTGTGGAAAGATTATACTATCGATTATATTAAACGGTATCATTTTAAGAAACATGACGGGTATAGAATCGTTCTTACAATAACTTTATCATTATGCTTTGAAATTCCTCTTATTCCAATGTGTCCAACATAGCTATTAAGATTCTAATCTCTTCTAACAACACTTCAAGCTTTAACACAAATTCCTCCTCAAAATGAATAAAGGAATCCTCTTTGAAAGGATTGATAAAGTATTATTATTAATAATAACAATAATAATCAATT
>NC_088366.1:23430671-23443171 GCF_034508935.2 Berghia stephanieae
ACAGGCGGCATATCGCGTCCAACATGTTAAATGTTGCTGTTGACCAGGGACCCCTTGTAAAGCGCTTTGAGCACATTTAGTGGATATTGCTCTATATAAAACTCAATTATTTTTTTTTTATTTTTTTTTTTAGGAAGCGTACTGATATCATACATTTTTGAATAGATTGAACATTTTTTCGTCACAGAACATGAAACTTTTGAAACTGTGGGATGTGATTGTGCTAAACCATTGCTTGCTACTTGTTAGATACCAAGTAGAAATAACAAGATTGAAGGTTTTTTTTGAGTCGTTATGTAATTGTTGTTCTATCTTCTTTAAATATTTGCCCAGCTTAAAGAACAAGACTGTCCATTCCTCGACTTAGATGACCGGAAGTTGACCGTTCATCTGGAGTGGTTGGACTCCCATCTACTAGTGTCTCCTCATTACGCAAGTCTTGATGACGTAACACGAATGCACAAACATCAAATGTCGTAAGTATTCCCACCAGTTTGACTGGATTACTCACCAACTGATTATAATTTATTCTATCTACTTGAACATTAGATAAACAGTTCTTTTGATGTTGGTCTTTTTGAAATAAAGTCATCCTTCAGGACCATAAGTCTCATGGTGCCAGAAATGACCCCCGTTTACGTAAAGTTGAAAAAAAAGTTGAGCCTTTATATAGAGCAATATCCACTAAAAGTGCTCAAAGCGCTTTACAATGGGTCCCTGGCCAATAGCAACACGGGACATGACGCCTGCTAGGCGATATTATAAGTTTTTTGGACAAAGACAACGCTGTTAACGGCCAGGTACTCATTTTACACCTGAGTACGGTGAGAGAATGTGAGTAAAGAGTCTTTTCCAAGGACTCAATTATGCGCCGAGCGAGGCTCGAACCTAGGACCTATCGATCCGAAAGCGAGTGTCATACCACAAGACCACATAGCCGCACAGTAATGAAGGCTTGCTAAAATGCAAATCTATAACAACGTACTTTTTGCCAGGTCAAACAGACCCAGCCTCTCAATAACTGCTCGGTGTACAGAGGGGTCAGAAAAACACACATTTTGTATGGTTGATGACATAATATCTCTAAATACTTCGCTCTACCCTTTCTCTCTCTCTCTCTCTCTCTCTCTCTCTCTCTCTCTCTCTCTCTCTCTCTCTCTCTCTCTCTCTTTCTCCCCGTACCCTCCCCTGTCCATATCAATTTGGATTGTTGCGTTTGTGATCAACCCTCATGATTTCCTACAGAGTGCAAAATCTATTTAGTTCTTCAGGATCTGATCATGAATTTACGTTTTCCATGAGTTGTCGGTCTTTCGAAATCATTTATATTATAATTACTGATTCCTGATGTGACCTCTTGTTGCCATAATATCCTGTCAAGCTATTGACGTGAATGGATGTTTAACTATTATCTTATAATATGAGCCTTCAGTTCTTCAATCAACATACAATGCATACACTT
Source organism: Berghia stephanieae (assembly GCF_034508935.2). NCBI lineage: Eukaryota > Metazoa > Mollusca > Gastropoda > Nudibranchia > Aeolidiidae > Berghia > Berghia stephanieae. The sequence goes on from NC_088366.1 coordinate 23,432,134, forward strand.
TTGAAAATTACGTCAGTTATCGATATTTTATAAAAAATAATCGAATAAACATTCAAGTTGTTTTATTTTTGACTCGAACATTTAAAATAACGTATATTTTGGCCCTGAAATCAACCGCTGACCGTGAAACGAAGACCCATAGCCAACTTAAGTGCTTGCCTATCAGCCGGAACAAACAACCCACAGATCCTGAGCATCATTCACAAATTTAACACAGATGATTGAAAATAAAAAAGCATCGTGTCGACAGGTTTTGCAATACACTTTCTTTATCGGTGTGTCAAAATATTGTGAGAACTACTCACCTATTTGTGTGCTTCACATGTACTTAGGGTATCTCAGGCCTTTTCGTACAGGAAACAATTTGTCAAGGGAACGAAACGGGGTAAATGGCAGGAAATATTCTGATTGGCTAATGCTTAGCAACGGGCGAGCAACCAATTGGTTACAAGTGGTGCAAGTAAAGAAAAATTCAAATAACTTGCATAGATAGAGATAAAATGGGCACATCTCGACATTTTCGATATAGTGATTAATGTATTATTCTGATAAATTATGGACTCAACTGCTAATAGGATTCAATAGTCTGATGTCACATCCGTCCAGCAACGAGCAGCTTGGTTCTAAACAAAGAAAATCAGTACATTTTATTCTTCATGTTGGCTAGAAGTTTTTCACATGTCATGAGATCAGAATGTATTTAAGTAAAAACCTGATCAGATTTATAATATTTTTCTCCTCTGGATACACTTCTATGCTGGTCGGAGAAGTAATTCATAAGTCCACCATTGTTTCGATAGTTTAGAACCAGTTACTAAGTTACTATGCGTCATTACGAGGGAAGTGACGTCACGACTGTTGAAGCCTATTAAGATCTGGTATTAAGTCTGAGTGACCCCCAATACATAAAAGTAAATTTATAGTTTAAATGATCGGAGTATGAAATTTTTGTTTCCGCACGGTAGAAACCAACGCCCATTCTCGTCAATAAACCAAAACGACGTCATCCAAGTCTGAAATGATTATTTTCTACGATAAACGCAATTTTTCAAACCGACACAATCAACACTGTTTGCAGACGATTGGTCTCATAGTCTGGCAGTTTTCTCATAATTTGTTTTCGGTCGATAGCTTTCAGTTTGTTTTCCTCGATTCTTTTGAGCTTAAGCTTTATATATATATATATATATATATATATATATATATATATATATATATATATATATATATATATATATTAAAATATATATATATGTATATATACACATGCATATATATATGTATTATATATACACATGCATATATATATATAATGTATATAAATATATATATATACACACACATAATATACCACACACACACATATATATATATATATAATATATATATATATATATATATATATATATAGCGCCGTAGCCACTAAACCCGCTCAAAGAGCTTTACAAAAGGTTTCTGACCAACAGTAACACGTAACATGTAGAACGAGACACGACGCCTGTTAGGCGATATTACAATTTTTTTTTCGACAGATACAACGCTGTTGACGGCCAGCCAGGTACTCATTTTTTTACTAATGGTGAGAGAATGTGAGTAAAGTCCTTTTCCCAAGACTCAACTGTGCACCGAGGGAGGCTCGAACACAGGACCTTCCTAATCGAAAGCGAGTGTTATACCACAAGACCACATGGCCGCACATCAAGGCTTTCCAGATAATTTTTGTCTATCTTGATCAAACCGACATAATATTGTGGGGCTATGTGGTCTAGTGGTATGACACTTGCTTTCGGATCGGAAGGTTCTGGGTTCGAGCCTCGCTCGGCGCATAGTTGAGTCCTTGGAAATGTCTCTTTACTCACATTCTCTCACCGTACTCAGGTGTAAAATGAGTACCTGGCCGTTAACAGCGTTGTCTATGTCCGAAAAATTGAAATATCTCGTCATGTCCCGTACTAAATGTTAATTATTGCTGTTGGCCAGGGATCCATTGTAAAGCGCTTTGAGCATGTTAAGTGGATATTGCTCTATATGAAAGCTCATTTATTAAACCGACATAAATACCGTTGTTAGGCGACATGTCACAAAGAGGTTTTACCCGTGGGACTAGGAATCTAGTTGCTAATTCAATGTCAACGTTTAAAACAACAAAAATTCCCACCCCTCTGTCACCAGCAGTGATTGGGGAGCTGGGCCTGTGATATCTCGAGGCAAATACTTAACTTTAGACTAGCCTCATATCCAAAAGGTAGCAAGCAATTGTACCGATCTGTTTAATGCTATAGAAACTAGGATCAATCCTCACTCCATTGGCCGTATGACTCGGAAGTATTAGTGGAATCTTAATGTGTCTGAAAGGTCCAGTTGTTATAAGGTATAAGATAAGATATACTTTATTGATCCTGAATGGAAATTATCATAATGTTACACATCATTCATCGTTATATTAGCACATATTTATACACTGTCATTAACTAATTGATGACAATACGAAGCTAACTAAAAGCAAAATAAACATCAAATATAATAAGATATAATATTCATAAAATATACAGCAGTCACAAGCAATGCTATAAAAATCGGACATGAAAGTAGAATAGAGTTGTGATGATGGATTTGTATTGTAGCTAGAATTTTGAAAATAGATTGTGAAGGATTGCACATAACCAACACAGGTTGATAAAAAGTGAAAATAAAGCACGGTATTTGAATGTATCAATATATAAATAATGTAGAAATAGCACCATGTGAACATGCATAAATAAATAGATTTTAGAGAGAACTAATTGATGAAAATACGGAGCTAATTATAAAAACAAACTTTTATAATGGTAGCAGTGGCGTTTGGCTACACCTCCAAATGTATTTCGTCAACCCAGCTTCTAAAGTCTTCCTCCGTCCTAAGGATGGTTTCGTAGCCGCCTTCAAGTTTAGTGACTGGACAGTGGAGGACGATGTGATCGCTGGTCTCTGGGGCTGCCTGACATTTCTGACAGGTATCACTGTTTCCAAGTTTCCATCTGCACATATTTGATGCAGTTCTGCCATGTCCAGTTAAGAGGCGGTTTGAGGAAATCCAGTATTTCCTGGCGTTATTGAATCCAGGCACTCTTTTGATTGGATCTTTAATGATGTTTCTTCCTTTTGGTGTTTCCCTGTTCCACATTTCTCTCCAGTTTTCCTCCACACTGAAGTCTGAGATTTTTGTTAGGTGGAAAGGTCTTCTCGATTTTAGTCTAGTTGTTGAAGGTGCCCCCTTTACGATTGATTTTATGGGAGTGTTGTCTGTGGCTTCGTCAATTCTTGCATGCATCCTTTGATTAGCATCTTGTCGTCTTAAACTTAGTGGTGCAATGCCGCTCAGTGTTGGGAGCCACTGAGTTGGAGTTGACTCGAGACATCCTGTTATAATTCTCATTGATTCTCTTAATCGGATGTCAATGCGATTTACATGTGGGCTCCTCATCCAAACAGGGGCACAGTATTCTCCCACACTATAGCACAGTGCCAAAGCAGACGTTCTCAGCACCTGTGGTGAGGCTCCCCAGGTGGCAGTTGCGAGTTTTCTCACCAGTGTTTCTTTTTGCGATTTTATTTGCGGTTCCTTCAATGTGTTTGCGATAGTTTAGTTGTCTGTCCAATGTAATGCCAAGGTATTTAGGATTGGGGTCTGGGGGTAGTATTGAGTTACCGGCTGTGATCTTCAGTTCTTTTGTTGCCTCCGGATTATTCAAGTGGAAGTTTGTGGATACTGATTTGGTGGTATTCATTTTTAGGTACCATCTATCAAAATATTGTTTCAGGCGGGTGGTATCTTGGCTTAGAACCTCTTCAATCTCTTTCTAGTTTTTCGATTGATAGGCTAAGGCCCAGTCATCAACGTATCCAAGTTTGAGTGCTTCGCAGTTTGGCATGTCGGAGATATAAACATTGAAGAAAGTTGGTGCCAAAACTGAACCTTGTGGTACCCCATTTTTAATTTTGCGTATTTTGCTTTTGTTTTCTCCCAATATGACATGGAATTGTCTTGTGCCAGTCATGCTGGACAGCAGTTTGAGCGTCTTTCTACAAGGAATCATTTTTGAGAGCTTTAACATCAGTCCACCTGTCCAAACAGTATCGTAGGCTGCAGATAAGTCTATTAGGGCTGCACCAGTCTTCTTTTTGTTCTCAAAGCCTGCTTCAATGTATGAGGTCAGTGCAAGGACCTGTTCAATCTTGCTTCTTTGTGGTCTAAAGCCCACTTGTTCTGGTGGTATGCAGGGATTTACAAATGGGGTGATTCGCTCTAGTACGATTCTTTCCAGGAGCTTGTATAAGCTACAAAGTAGAGATATTGGTCTATAGCTGGATGGTTCAGTCATTGGTTTGCCTGGTTTTAATCTGGCGATTACTTTGGCATGTTTCCAAATTTGTGGATATGTGCCCTTTTCCATGATGTCTGTCATAGTATTTGCCAGCCAGTCTATTGTTTCTGGTCCAGAGTTAGTAATCATGTGGGGGTATATTCCATCAATGCCAGCAGCTTTGCCATTTTTTATTTTCTTATAGCTCATTGCATTTCATTAATTGTTATTGGGACACTTAAAAAACATGCTATTGTCAGGCAAAGTTTTCAGGGTCTTTTGATATTCTTTTCTTATTTCTTTTTCAAACTGATGATTTGGGATGTGTTGTCCCCGTTGTTTAATTTCTCTGGCAATTTCGTCAGCTGCAATCTGGGGTGCTGATTTTGTTTGACGAGCTTCAGGGTTTAGCTTTTTGAGGGTTTGCCAGTTTGCCATGCATGGCGGCTGGAGTGACTGAGGTCAAAGTTTTCAACAGTTTCTACCCATCTCTCTTTTCGGCTTTTATGTAGTGTGTTTAGTAGTTCTTTTCCAACCTGTTCATCGTGTGTCTCCTCATATTTTTTTCAGCAATTCTTTGCTTCGTTAATTCCAGCATGGGATGTATTGTTTTCTAAAACCTCTGGGTATGTTATTCCTTGCGGAGGTTATGACAATTTGTTAAATCTCCCTATATTCTCAATTTTTTGGGGGGATCCTTTTGCAGGTTTTGTCAATTTCATCAGCGAAAGCTTTCCAATTTGCTTTTCGGAAATTCCACCTTGGTATGGGCAGGGTGTTCATAATGGTTATGTTGTTTTAAAGTAAAAGTAGTCCAATCGGAGTGATAAGGCCCATAGAGCAATAGCTTATCCCGGTGTCTATAGCATGAAACGGGCAATAACAGATGCTTTCAACCCTTTAAATAGGATGCTAGTCTACCGCAAAGTAATTTCCGCCAGATCAAACAGACCCAGCTACCCAATCATTGCTGGGTGGACAAGGGGAGGGAAGGGGACGGAGGAGGGGTGGGGGGGGGGGGTCAGAGAAATAAAGTATCGACTGCATTGGGGATCGATCTCGGTCCCTTTGCGTGTGAATCGAGTAGGCTACTCTACCAACTGAGCAATACTAGGAACCTTTTTTTTTAATATTGTTTTAGCCAGCCAGAATTTGGTGACGCATGCGCAAACCTCAAATCAATAAGACTGACAGAGTATCATGCGTGTGTTATCATTCAAGAGGGGTCTCCATTTTTCTCACACCCAAGCTTGCCAGACACAGTTTGAAAATCACCATTTGCCATTTTCTCAGCCCGACAACTCTTCTATTTCTGTTTCTTCATTTCAAATGATTGATGGGGAGTATCAAAGAGTTGGACCAAGACAGACAGACCCACACACACACACACACACACACACACACACACACACGCATGAAAAACTTAAACTGGTTCATTTTAAGAAAGGAAATAGTCACTTTTTTACACTTAGTTTTAAATTTAGGATTAAGTGATAAGTAATATGTTTGATGAGTTTTATGAAATGTAAGAAATTGTATCTATTCTTCACCATAATTATAACGATGAGAAATAATCCAAAGTTTCATATTTTTGGCTTGAGATAAATTTTATTTTTTGAAAATTTTAATTGAAAAAAATTAAATATAGATTGTAAATGCCTCAACACCATATCAACCAAATTATCTTTATGATAAATTGGAGTTATATACACCAACCAGATCCCTTCGCTCGTCATCCGATGGAAAATTGCTTGTCACCTAAGGAAAGAACTTTTACGTGTAATGTGGAGGGCGATTCTTTTCTAGAAACATCCCAACCCTCTGGAACAAACTTCCAAAAGAAAAACATCCAATGATTAAAAAGCATTTATTTTCTAAATAAAATTTGTTGATGCCCCTGTAAAGTGCACTGAGCACTTCCTCGTGATATGGAAGGGCGCTCAACAAATATGATATTACTATTATTATTATTATTATTATTATTATTATTATTATTATTATTATTATTATTATTATTATTTATTATATTATTATATTATTATTATTATTATTATATTATTATTATATTATTATTATTATTATTATTATTATTATTATTATTATTATTATTATTATTATTATTATTATTATTATTATTATTATTATTATTATTATTATTATTATTATTATTATTATTATTATTATTATTATTATTATTATTATTATTATTATTATTATTATTATTATTATAGATTCAATTTCCAGTGCCTACACCATCCCGACATAGTACCGGCTTTAGACGGTGAATCACATATGAAGATTTCCAAAAGATATTTCTTAATCATAAAATAGTTTTTTTTGGAGGGGGGGGGGGGGGGTCTAAATAGGTCTTCCTCTGCTATCAAGATTCAACCACTCTCTACAAGGGTCATCTGGAAATAGAAGAAGAAGAAAAATAGAATGAAAAAAAGAAATAAATAAAAACCAAATAAAAAAGCCCCGGACCAAATGTTTTTCAGATCGACGAAAATCAATTGCTACTTCTCACACATCCCCTATAGAACACCCCCCCCCCCCCCCCCCCCCCCATAGGACACCCACCTCCCCCCTCCTATAGAACACCCCCCCCCCCCCCCCCCCCCCCTATAGAACACCCACCTCCCCCCCCCCCTATAGAACACCCACCTCCCCCCCCCCCCCCCCATAGGACACCCACCTCCCCCCTCCTATAGAACACCCACCTCCCCCCCCCCGCCTATAGAACACCCACCTCACCCCCCCTATAGAACACCGCCCCCCCCCCTCCCCCTGACTTCCCTAATACAACATTCTATGAGATAAAATATGGGTTCAGGGTAACTATTTATTCGTACTCTGAAAACAGCACCCAGGTTTTTGGTTTGTTTTTATTTTGGCCAAAACATCGATAAATTGAGACGATTTCTAAAAATTCTTAATTTTAGACGATGCCAAAAATGCTTAAACCCGTGACACCAAAGAAGTGTAAAGAAATATCATTTTAAATAATTTTTAAAAAATGGGGATTCATCTTAATCGACGTGTATTTATTTGAAGGTCTGATAATCCAATTCATTATGGGCTGGCTCATTGTTGTAATAGAAATCTTTAAAAAATGACGCAAAATAGTGTCCATTACAACAATGTAACAATGTTAAACTAGGCCCATAATTGCTTTCATCTGTCAGTCAGACCTGCATAATATATGTTCACGACGATCTTAATCAATTGCTGTTTCAAATAACAAAATTCTGGCCAATGTGTGTGTGTGTGTGTGTGTGTGTTTGTGTGTGTGAGAGAGAGATAGAGAGAGAGAGAGATAGATAGATAGATAGATAGATATATAGATAGAGATATATATATATATATATATATATATATATATATATATATATATATATATAAAAGAAGAGAGAGAGAGAGAGAGACAGACAGACCTTTTGTCGGGCACGTCTTTAGGCCACACCATTTACATCCACAGTGTTGAAGAGTAAGACGGAGCCTTTGAACAATAAATAGGTCGGAATTGGCTTTGGGGTTTTCCTCGGTGGAATTTGCATAATTCTTCACTTACTGATCCTTAGATCTTCGGTACTCTCAAAGAATTCGCTCGTGCTGAAAGTCCGTGTCTCCCATTTTAACCCTCTCCTTACCAATCATCGGAAAATCGTCACATTCGTTACGATACAACTAACAATTGTATCTTTCTGATATCTTCTGCACATCACAAAATGAAAAAAAAAAAATCTTGTTATAGCTATAAAAACTTGACACTGTGTTGTAGAGCTCATTTTGCTGAACAATATTATGTATAGAATGTACTTGTTGCTTTTCTGGTTGAGTAAGAAAATTAAATTATTGTGTTGGGTGGATGCAAAGATTCGGTGAAAATTCTGAAAATGGCTGGTAAGGAGAGAGTTAATTCTCTGTTACCATCTGTTACTTCTTCATGCCCTTTATATTTCTCATCGATATGGAAAACGTGCTAGAGATGTTTTTATTTTTCGAATAATCATATAATATAAATGACAGTAGGCCATCAACAGCAGGCCAACCAATTTTCTCAGCCCACATCCGTTAATAAATCAGATCAATATCCTTGGCAGAGCAATCAAATGTCAGAACCCCACCCCCCCCCCCCCCCCCAAAAAAAAAAAAAAAAAAAAAAAAAAATAGGAAAAAAAAAATCCAACCCCCCCAAAAAAAACAAAACAAACAAACCCACCAATCATAAAAAATGGGCTCAAAGCGCTTTACAAGGGGCCCCTGGTCAACAGCAGCTTTTAACATGCAAAACCGAACTAGACGCCTGTTAGGCGATATTACAATTTTTCGGACATATTAACGGCCAGGTACTCATTTTACACCTAAATACGGTGGGAGAATGTAGGTAGAGAGCCTTTTCCAAGGACTCAACTATGCGCCGAGCGAGGATCGAACCCAGGACTTCCGATCCGAAAGCGAGTGGCAACCACTAGACCATATAGCCGCACAACTAATCCTAACTAATCCTAAGATTCATATTTTTTCACTATGGACTCAAATTTTAGCATCCTACTGACCCCAACAAAGCCGAAAGGACTCTGCTGACCCGATGATGTCATCGCCAAAACAAGCAGCTTCGAATTAAAGTATTGGACTGGAACCTCAGGGCAGAAGATCAAGGGGAATGCCACGAGGAACATGGAGAATAATTAAAAAAGCTAATATACAGAGAAGTGATAAGACATGGAACGAGATAAAAAAGTTAGCTCGGGATAGAGAAGGATGGAAACTGTTTGTCTGTGGCCTATACCCTAACCCAGTGGCCTATACCCTGAGCCAGGGTGAAAAAGGCAATGATGATGATGATAATGATGAACCTCAACATAACACGGTCTTGACGCGTTGGTAGCATTTATTAAGAATTGGATTCAATAGTCTGATGTCACGTCGCCCAGCAACGGCGGCCATCGTGGTTCTAAACAAAGAAAATGGGTACTTTTTATTCTTCATGCTGGCTAGAACGTTTCATATGTCTTGTGATCAGAATGTGTAAAAATCAAAACATGATTAGATTTATAATGTGTTTTTTCCCCTCTGGATACGGTTTTTAAGCTCGTCGGAGAAATATTTCATAAGGGCGTCCGCCATTGTTCCGATAGTTTAGAGCCAGTTACTAAGTTACCATGCGTCATTACGAGGGAAGTGACGTTACGACTGTTGAAGCATATTAAAGGGTTTTGCGATCTATCACATTGAGCAAGCAGCCAGAAAAAAAGAAGAAAATACTTAAAGGTGTCATAGGAAGACGAAATACCGTGCGTCCAACCATCAACATCTCGAAGAAAACGAGATACAAACAATGGAATCTCCCTACGGAATGCGTTGAGTTGTCAGAAGTGACAAGTATATATTATTATAATCTTATTAGCTTGTTTGGTACTGGAAATTTGTTCCAATTAAACCGACAGCCCTAATAGTAGAGTCAAGGCCGGTTTTTAAATATAACATACAAGTCGAATATCTGCCGTACTCTGGAAAAACCCATATTTAAAAATTTGGCCATAAAACTCGTTCTTCAAATATCGATCGATTTAAATGACCCTCATCTTGGCTTAAAAAAACCCCTCTCAAACCTGGAACTTTGCCCAGGGTTGAGAGTTTTTTTTTTTAGCCAAGATGAGGGTCATTGAAATCGATCGATATTTGAAGAACGAGTATTATGGCCAAATTTTTAAATATGGTTTTTTTTTCAAAGTGCGGTAGATATGTTCGCGTGATGCAGTGACTTTTCTATTTGGTAGATATCTAGATAGCTGTATTTCATGCCAATTTTGTGATTTTTATGTTAATTATTGACGTGTTTATTGTTGGGACGCTAATTTGTTTTTTTTATCTTTAAAAATAATTATTATCATTGGACATGAAATTGTCTAAGTATTAATTTTATTATTATGGGTAAAGACTTTGAGCATTTTTCGTCAGAGTGCTTAATAAAATATGTCAAAGTAGTTGTTTGACAAGCTGTCTCGTGAAGGGGTATTTTTGTCAAAAAATTTACGTGATTGAAGCGTTCGATTTTTGTTGATTTTTGTTGTTGTAATTATTATTATTGGACATCATTCTAATATTGTCGAAGTATTTATTAAGGCCAAGGTATTTCTAGTTGATAAGTTGGATCATTTCATACTATATATATATATATATATATATATATATATATATATATATAATATATATATATATATATATTGGGTGAGAGAAAAAATCCGGAAAAGTTTGGAAGCCCGTATCCGCCAGATTATAAATGATACGAGTATGAACTTTTACCCCAATTTCAAACCCAATTATTCAAATTTATGGATACAATTAATTCATCCCCAAATTATATTTTAAAAATGTTAATTCCACGATTGTTTTGAGAAACACATCGCAAAAATGCCATATTTAAGATTTTAGACGCAATTCTCAAATTTTGATGTAATTTTTCGATCCCTCATCTTGCTTTATCTAGATATATCTGATCCGTAGCATTTTTTTTTCCAATGATCCAATTCATTTTCTAATGCCATGAATAGTAAGTCGATCTCATGCATTTTGAATTGACTCTTTTAACTCTGTGTCCAGTGGCGTGGCGTTCTTACAGTATAAGGTGGTGCCAGAATCAGAAGAAAATCACTTTAAACATGCTATATATGTAAATACAAAAGAAAGAA
>NC_088366.1:23448171-23463171 GCF_034508935.2 Berghia stephanieae
ATAATTTCTTTTCGGACAGAGACAGCGCTGTTAACGGCCAGGTCCTCATTTTACACCTGAGTATGATGTGAGAATGTGAGTAAAGAGCCTTTCCCAAGGACTCAACTATGCGCCGAGCAAGGCTCGATCCCAGGACCTTCCGATCCGAAAGCGAGTGTCATACCACAAGACCACATAGCCGCACAATGTACTCACCGTATTGGTTGTAAAATGAGAACCTTGCTGGTTCGTGACCTTCGTAATCTCATGGCCTGACACCGTAGCCATCGTTATAGCCTGACACTGACCAAAAAATGACGTCAAAATGCCAGTCTTTTGCCACAAAAGAAAACAAATCGTGTATTGTATTCAATAGTTCAACCAATGAAATATCTTGTTTCCTTGAGCTCTACTAACGACAACTCACTAGACGCTGCACAAATTTAAAAAATGACGTCAAACTGCCAGTCCTAGAGGGTTCTAGTGTCAGGCTATAATATGTTAAAGATTGCTGCGGCCGGACACTAGAACCGTAGCCATCGTTATGTTATAGCCTGATACTGAAATCCAAAAGGACTGGCAGTTTGACGTCATTATTTGTTTTTTGCACCGCCTATTGGTTGAACTATTGAATACAACTCACGATTTGTTTTCTTTTGAGGCAAAAGACTGGCATTTTGACGTCATTTTTTGATCAGTGTCAGGCCATAACTTTACGAAGGCCAGGCTTGAACCCTCCAGGACTGGCAGCTTGACGTCATTTTTTAGGTTTGTGTAGAGTCTAGTGAGTTGTGAGTAGAGCTCAAGGAAACAAGTTATTTCATTGGTTGAAATATTGAATACAATTCACGATTTGTTTTCTTTTGTGGCAAAAGACTGGCATTTTGACGTCATTTTTTGGACAGTGTCAGGCTATAACGATGGCTACGGTGTCAGGCCATGAGATTACTACTACTACTACTACTACAACTACTGCTACTACTACTACTACTACTACTACTACTACTACTACTACTACTACTACTACTACTACTACTACTACTACTACAACTGCTGCTACTACTACTACTACTACTACTACTACTACATACTACTACTACTACTACTACTACTACTACTACTACTACTACTACTACTACTAACTACTACTACTACTACTACTACTACTACTACTACTACTACTACTACTACTACTACTACATACTACTACTAACTACTACTACTACTACTACTACTACTACTACTACTACTACTACTACTACTACTACTACTACTAATACTTACTACTACTACTACTACTATACTACTACTACTACTACTACTACTACTACTACTATACTACTACTACTACTACTACTACTACTACTACTACTACTACTACTACTACTACTACTACTACTACTACTACTACTACTACTGCTACTACTACTACTACTACTACTACTACTACTACTACTACTACTACTACTACTACTACCACAACCACGTCTACCACCACCACCACCAACAAAAACAACAAAAAACAACAAAACACAATTTAAAATAAACAAAACAAATATCTTGTTATGCATTTAACGAAGTAAGCGACCAGTATATGATTAATACCTAACAGACAACTGGAATTAATGAAGTAGAAATCAGGTTTTAATATAAACGGATGGTTGAATCAACGTTCTATCGCGAGCCTGGTGTAAACGCGCTATATAAATGCGCATAATTATTTGTCTATTTAACGGACCAAATCCAGTCGAGGCACCAGACGTACTTGGCAAATACATTGTTATGTAAATGACAAAGACAACTTATTTATTATGGAAATAGAGATAATAGGGTTATCGTTGTCCAGCTTGCCAATTTCTGGCAAAACACATTTTATTCCTTTTGGCCAGAAAAAATCTTTGAATTCAAATATAGAATTGAATAAATAATTTAAAAATAATTACTCTCTTCCACCTCGGGCATCATTAGATACCGTCTCCTAGGCGTTCCATGAAGGAATAAAGGATAATCCATCAAACAAGATGTCTGCTGTCAACGGGATTGAATAAATATATATAAATGTTTATATATCTCAGCAGGTCATTAAGAATCACGTTATTTCAGTTCATACAGAACTAGTCGCCTGCGAGGCGTCCTTTTCGGACTAACCACACTCTTACAATATCCGTTGTAGCCATGTACTCATTCACACATGAGTCGAGTTTGGTAAAGTGTGTTAAGTGCAGTGCCTTACCCAAGGACAAACAGTCGGAATTAAAATGAATTTTCCACGATTAATGTTAACCATCCGGTCACTGACCACGTTTAAATATTGCTTTGACTCTTTGACAACTTGACAAGAGGAGACACCTTACCTGTGAGCCACTGTGCCGTAGTCGCTATCGATCAATCAGGGTTGCCTTCAACTTGTCAAATATTCATAAAAAACTTTTTTAAATAAATGAAATTGACCTTTTATATCGAACAATATCCATAAAATGTACTCAAAGCGCTTTACAAAGGGTCCCTGGCCAACAGCAACATTTAACATTTAGGACGGGACAAGGCGCCTGTTAGGCGATATTATAATTTTTTTTTCGGACAGAGACAACGCTGTAAACGGCCAAGTACTCATTTTACACTTGAGTTCGGTGAGAGAATGTGAGTAAAGAGCCTTCTCCAAGGACTCAACTATGCGCCGAGCGAGCCTTGAACCCAGGACCTTCCGATCCGAAAGCGAGTGTCATACCACAAGACCACATAGCCGCACTTAGACTTCACTCCAAAGAAATTCTATAGCAGTTTTATGTTGAGATTTATTGTTGACAAGCTGAATATCCTATAAATTAATCGATTTTAAAAGTAAAAATTACGATCTATGTGCACACAGTATTTTCATTTTTGATAGCTGAATGCACTAGCCTTCAACAGTCATGACGTCACTTCCCTCGTAATGACGCATGGTAACTTAGTAAATGGCTCTAAACTATCGGAACAATGACGGACGCCTTTATGAAATATTTCTCCGACGAGCATAAAAGTGTATCCAGAGGAGAAAAACATTATAAATATCACCTTGTTTTGACTTATATACATTCTGATCACATGACATGTGAAAAAGTTCTAGCCAGCATGAAGAATAAAAAGTACCAGTTTTCTTTGTTTAGAACCAAGCTGCTCGCCGTTGCTTGGCGACGTGACATCAGACTATTGAATTCAATTCTGAGCTTGTTTTAACATTATTGTAATGGACAATTTTGCATTGGTTTGAGACGACGTGGACTCATTTGCAGGTCTGATAACCCTTATGGACTCATCGGAATTATTATAGGCCCATTGTTGTTATGGAAATATTCTCAAACCAACGTGTACATATATGCAGGTCTGACATCCGAACCCACTCATGGGCCTAGTTTAACATTATTTTAATGGAAATCTAAACCCCAAAAAATGACGCAAAAATATTGTCCATTAAAACAATGTTATACTAGGCTCATAAGCGGGTTCGGATGTCAGACCTGCATATATGTACACGGTGGCTTGAGAATAATTTCCATTTTAACAATGGGCCGATAATAATTTCGATTTTCAGACTTGTAAATAAGAATAGGTCAGTTCTGGCCAAAAACATAAAAAGTTTTTTTTTTGGTCAAAGGACACCAGTATTAATATAATAATAGATTTTGGCCACTAAATGGTAAACAAAATATTTCATTGTGGGTGTTTACTTGATTCTTATGTACAATTACATAGCGTACATTAACGGTTTTGTAACGCGATGCTTTGTTTATTTACCGGCCAGGTCACGTAGTACCAAACTTCCATCACATAACGTATAAAAATCGCTCTTTTGGCAGCTTGTCCTTTAGCTCTAGCATTCTTGTCACGTAGTTAATCATTCATTTATATCATTTTTTTTGTTTATTTAGTACTTTTGAAAGAATTGATGCATTGCGTTTAACCAAAAAGCTCACAACATTCGCCAGCCTGAAAATACATCTCAACATCTCAAAACTGCGTGTCACCTTAAACCCATTGATGCTCTGAGTAAAGTTACATTACTCACAACATCCGACCGCCGAATATAACGTACCAACACACAAAACTATGAGTAACCTTAAACATTTATAGTCTGATTTATACAATTCAGTGAGACCTATGGCTGGCTAAAAGCAATAACAGAGCTGAGTGACGTCAATTTCGTTCGTTCTATAAAGTTTGATTAGATAGAATTTTGTGAGAACTACTCATAATAATTGCTGGCTAAAATCAATAACAAAGAACTGAGTGACGTCAATTTCGTTCCATCAATATTCATCCTCCTCAACAAAATAAACATGGTATTTTTTTTTACTGTAAATTAAATTCTCAATATCGAAACAAAAAAAACCCAGTACCCATTCATACCTGATTCGAATGAGGCCTCACCTTAGAAAAGATAGATAAAATTTCTAAAGTCTGATCCAAGAAACGTGCGTACGCAAGCCAAGGACGCAGTCACAACTTAGTGGTGTGGTAAAAAGAATCAGTGTTGCCAGGTGCCTTTGCAAAAAATCCGCCAAATTTATGCCAGAAATCCGCCAAAGTTCGCCAACTTTACCCTACTTCACCTGCGACATTTGCCAAAAATTCGCCATTTGATTAAAAATACTTTCTTATGGTCAATATTAGTGTATTGTCTCAGAATAAAAATAATGTTACTAAACGCTACTCGTCTATTTACAACTGTTTCCTTTTTAAAGGCAAAAAGATTCGGAGTTTCGATTTTGTTTGAATTAGACTGTTGGATATTGTTTTCACCTTCGGTTAATCTGAATTAGGTCGTGTAATATAGATCTAGGTTACCGTGCACTCACAATAGGTCCTCATAAATTTCACTTCAGGGGGGGGGGGGGGGGGAAGAAATATTTAGACTTGATTGCTATACTTTTACTTTTTTTTTTAAAGGGTAAACAAATCATCAAAAATCCGCCAAAAAAAATCCATCTTCCGCCAGGCCATTTTGTCCGCGCCATGTTAAAATTCCGCCAATTTGGCGGTAAATCCGCCAACCTGGCACCGCTGTTAAAGAATCAACTTCCGTGTTTTATTCAAACATTCCCAGAGATAAATGGGTCGACTTGGCGCGTTTCGCGGTGTTTCAATAGAGTTACTCCCCTTTTCAATAAATAATTGAACGTTGTATATCGATTGCCAGTGGAAACGACCGCCAATAAACGCCCGCTCCGCCAACTCATTACAATATTAGAGGATGTTAGAACAACCTAAGTTGATAAATTACGCAGGCTTCTATCTACCTATGCCCAAGATTAAAAAGAACTAGAGCATATTTACATAGAGCAATGTCCAATAGACGTGCTCAAAGCGCTTTACAAGGGGGTCCAACAGCAACACGTAATATATAGAACATGACGAGACATTATGACGCCTGAAAGGCGATATTACAGAGACAACGCTGTTAACGGCCATGTACTCATTTTACACTTGAGTACGGTGAGAGAATGTGAGTAAAGAGCCTTGTCCAAGGAGATCAACTATGCGCCGAGTGAGGGTCGAACCCAGGATCTTCCAATCATGGAACATATAGAACGAGACATAACGCCTGTGAGGCGATATTACAGAGGCAACGCTGGTAACGGCCAGGTACTCATTTTACACTTGCGCACATGAGAGAATGTGAGTAAAGAACCTTTTCCAATGACTCAACTATGCGCCGAGAGAGGCTTGAACCCAGGACCTTCCAATCCGAAAGCGAGTGTCATACCACTAGACCACATGGCCGCACGATTACTTCAATGCATGCATGCTAGCCGGAACCATTGGCCTTCCAAATCATGTACGCTTCCCACAAAATTTTGACATAAGCTTATCTAAAACGCACTGCATTGTACATTATGTATGCAGTGGTACCATTTTGTGTGGCTATGTGGTCTTGTGGTATGACACTCGCTTTCGGATCGGAAGGTCCTGAGTTCGAGCCTCGCTCGCTCGGCGCGGCGACGTCCGAGTTCGTATGATTTCCTTTTGTTTGTCATGGCATGCTGGGGAGTCTCTGGTCTGTCTTCCCACCATAACCTGTATTCCTTGTCAGCTGCATAACATCAGGAGTTGGGCTGCAGATGCATGTTCCTCATATAATTAATTTTTATAGGGTTTAGCCAAGTAGCCTTCATTCTGTCTTTCCCACAGTCTCTTTCATGATTGACGGTCGCCCATTCCCCGCCACCTACTGTTTCCTGGCTTGCAGTTATCTATTTCAGTTATTCCTTCTGTTTAAAGGGCCATATTTCATAAACAGAGGATCGTCACGTCCTGGGTCATTTGTGTCGATGAGAGATTCTGCGGGCCTTAAACAAAGGGATACCAGCCCTTTCCCCGAAAAATCTCAATTTTTAAAGAAGGATACATGATTACAATCAATCACAGATAGTCATACAGAAGACATGGGCCACAGGCCGACCAAAGAGGGAGTATAGAAGTGTTAAAGTTACAGCACTAGGAAACAAGTATGAGCTATAGGGATAAATAAAAAGAAAAGTAAGGACATACAGAGGACACCACACTACAGAATGAGTGTGAGGTGGGTGGGTGAGGGGCAGAGCGTGTACCACTCACCGGTGGGTTCTGTCTCCCCGCACCTTAAGAGGAAGGGGTCCCACCTACTCCCTAGCCCGGTTATACCGCCGGGGACTCGGTCGCGCCCATAACAAACTCAGTAAAAACGGGGAACACCACGGGAAGGTGCCATGCCGTTATGGACACAATAATACATGAGAGGCCATATGCAGTAATATCTGTCAGACAGGATTACGCGGCGATCAATGCACCTGGAAATGAGAGGTGTTGGGTTCGAAATGCACATCAATTTCCTTTCAGCAAGCGGGACGTCCGGCCCAGACCGTGCAGCTCGGCGCATAGTTGAGTCCTTGAAAATAGTTCTTTATTCATAGTCTCTCACCGTACTCAGGTGTAAAATGAGTACCTGGCCATTAACAGCGTTGTCTCTGTCCGAAAAAAAAAGTGTAATATCGCCTAACAGGCGTTATGGCTCGTCCTACAGAGTTGCTATTAGCCAGGGACCCCTTGTAAAGCGCTTTAATTTCAGCACGTTTAGTGGATATTGCGCAATATAACAGCTTAATTAAATTACGATTATTCAACGCTTTCCTGTATCATACAACTGTGAAAATTAATCTTAAGTTTTAAAAAAATATAACAACTTAAAAAAGAAGAATAAAATAGTAAACATGGCAGATTTCACGAGAGGTATTACCGTTTAAACAATGTTTTTTATTGGCTGAAGACAGGTTTTGAATACAAAACGTTTCGTATTTAGAATTTTATTCTTTTTAAATTTGTTTAAAAAGCATATATATTCATTGTTCTGCATTTCTTTTTATAGTCCACAACTTTTGAGATCTGACAGAAAAAAATCACTTTGAGATAGACTAGCGTCTTATCCAAGGGTAGCAAGCAATTGATGTGGTTTAATAACGGTATAGAAACCAAGAAAATTCACACCCATGGGCCTTATGGGTCTGAAGGATTTTATAAATACTTATAACGAATGCACACCTGTGCCCCATTACACACCCCCCTCCCCCTCCACCCTTTTTCATTCTCACTCTTTCTCTCTCTGATGATGTCCCCTTAAAAAGAAACACGGATTAAAATAACAATGTTGAAATTGAAGCACAATATCTAAGTTGATCAAGAACCCTCCCCCCCCCCCCCCCCCCCTCAAAAAAGAAAAAAAAAAAACAAAACCAAAACAAAAACAACAAAACAAACAAAACAAAAACGCAACAAAAATCAAAAAGAAAAAAAATAAGAACAATAACAACAAAATCCAAAAACACACCAAACCCCCCCCCCCCCCCCCCCCAAAAAAAAAAAAAAAATAATAAAAACAACAAAAAACACAAAACAAACAAAGAAGAAAAGAAAACAAACAAACAAAACATAAATGCTTTTCTGTTAAATTTATGGTCTTCTAATTAATGAGGTCAGACCTCTTGACCGTTCGCCACGACATGCAACTTGACCGTTCGCCACGACATGCAAACATTTAAAAATATCGTTATCTCAGTGGCCTATTTCTTTGCAAGGCAACGACTCCATTATCACGTTAGAAATAATAATAATATCCAATTAGTGTTAACATCTCTTTTACACGCAACAGCTCGTGCTAAACCGACTAAACACGGTTTCAAAAAATATATGTCCGATATTTTGAATAACTATTGAATCGCAACCCCCCCCCCCCAAAAAAAAAAGATCAAACCTGAGGGTTATTTGAGGTCTTAAGTTGATTTTTGGATTTCTTGGGATAATAAATTTGAGCTTTTACATAGCGCAAAATCCACTAAACGTACTCAGAGCGCTTTACAGGGTGTCTCTGACGAACAGCAAGACGTAACATGTAGAACGAGACATGACGCCTGTTAGGCGATATTACAATTTTTCCCCACAGAGACAACGCTGTTTCGGCCAGGTACGGTGAGAGAACGTGAGTAAAGAACCTTTTCCAAGGGCTCAACTATGCGCCGAGCGAGGCTCGAACCCAAGACCTTCCGATCCGAAAGCGAGTGTCATGCATACCACAAGACCAAAAGCCTTATCTTGACCATTCTGACCACTTAAAAGTTTTCGGCCCAAAATGAAAAACAGGAGTTTTTTCTGAGTATGTACACAAGAGGTGAGACGTGGTGACCCACGAATATAAATGATTAAAAGTAATTGTTCAAGAGCCTTGTTTGGAGACGGCAATAGATGCAGAAAATCGTCTAGGCTTAAATAGACAAGGAATTCTACATTTCGGGTTTCCCTTTTATCAATTTTTAATCACTCGTTCATTTTAGGTTTGAAAGGAGAATTGAGAAATGCTTAGCACGCATTCCCCATAGAAGAAGGAAGAGGAGAAGGAGTAGGATGAGGAGGAGAGAGAAGGAGAAGAAAGAAAAGTAAAGATACGAGAGAGAGAGAGAGAGAGAGAGAGAGAGAGAGAGAGAGAGAGAGAGAGAGAGAGAGAGAGAGAGAGAGAGAGAGACAGATAGACAGATAGATAGATAGATAGATAGATAGATAGATAGGTATAGAGAGAGAGAGAGAGAGAGAGAGAGAGAGAGAGAGAGGGAGAGAGAGAGAGAGAGAGAGAGAGAGAGAGAGAGAGAGAGAGAGAGAGAGAGAGAGAGACGAGATGAGAGTGAATTAGAGAGGTAAAGAAACTTAAGACATAGAATGTAGGAGAGCATAAAAAACCCAAAACAACAACAATTCCAACCCTATATTGATGCTATCCGTTAAGGGGAGGGGCGACACCTGAAACTATTTTCAAGAATAATTATTAGATCCAATATATTTTTATATTGGGACATTGCCTATGACCAATGGATTCGAACCATGTGATTTATTTCGGTGGGCGTGTCCGGTTGCCATGGTGACGGCCGCCATCTTGGATTTTTGTCCTCTCTGAGTGCTATTTTTAAAAGTTACTTTCTCAATAAGTTTCCATGGAATTGTTTTGAAATGTTGCATGGTGGTTTATTTGTACAATACAAAAAAAAATTACAGAGCGTTTTTGAAATATTTCAAATACATGTTTATTTATAAATTTTTAAAAATAAACATTTTTCGTACGCAAAAAAATCATGTTTTTTGACATAAAAATGTCAATTTTTCATAAAATAATAAAGATATTCAAAATTCCTTCTCTATGATTTTAGATAATCACTAGAACTCTAGACATGCAAAGTTATAAACAAATTGATTGATAAATGACAAAATAAGATAAAAAAGAGTGTTAAAAGATGGCATTTTGAGAAAAACGAGATCAAACATAATGATTAATGAAAACAATAAAACAAAAGAGTACAACCACCTCAAAACATACCAGCACCGTATGAGGGTCCCCCGTGTTCTTTTTCTGCCTCCATCTGGGCTTTTTCACGGGCCTGAGCTTTTATTTTACGTCTTTCTTTCTCATTATGTTGAGTAGACCGTATGCTTTGGTCAAGTCTTTTTTACTCTGCTTGCTGACTCAACCTCTGGGAGTGTTCTCCCAGTCCACCTATGCCCAAAGACACTTTCAGGGATGTTATTCCTGCTGGACCAAAATTATACTCTGCAGCTGCACTTATGACACCAAACTCAACTTTTTTTCAGGGAATGGAAGTATGTTTTATGGTATCTTGCCCAAACAGAATTATGAAAGCTTTCGTTTGGATTTTGTGTTGCCTTCATCTCACAACGCTTCAACAAAGCATCCGAAGACAACCTTTCATATACAGGATTCAAGTGCTCATGGAGTAAATCAAAATTCAAAGGTGTATGTACACGCTGCTTGTGTCCACCAGTATACATATGGGCAGCAACATCTTTTTTATAAAAGCACCAGGAGTCCGGTTCAGGAGGACAAAACATATGTTGAGGAAAGTCATCGGTAGAATAACCGTGATAAAGGCTAGCAAGAATAGCGCGTCTCATTTCCTCCACTGTGGCATTGCTTCGAATCGCTTTATCATAATACTTTTGAAGCTTTCTCATGGTCTCAGCAGTGAGGCGCCCGTGGCCTTTGCCACCCAAGGTAATTCCTTTTTTTCTACAATCATCAACTAGATTACGAAGCGCAGTGCCCATACGCTTTGAAACATGATTGATACATTCCTCCTTCACGATCTCAATACCAGGCCCATAAGGCCGTAATGCCTTCAAATTATTGTACGTCTTAGAATCACCATCACTGATCATTGTGGTGTAGCGAAAATTGTGTTTCTCAACTGACCGGTTCCAAAGAACTTCAGCTGCTGTCATTTCCATCATACCAGAGCTTCCGCTGAAGTTTATTGAGCATTCTCCACTTTCTTTGTGCTCTGTAAGCCACCTATCATAATGCTGCGCGTTCTCACGTTTGATCCATTCCCTTGTCTGTGCACATACGTGGCAATGCAAGCTCATTACCTCGTCTTCTTTTCTTGCTTTATTGATTCTTGCAGCAAATAACTGTTGCCAACGTTTGGATTTTTTGGTCACTTTAGGCATATTTATAATAATCCAGTAAAAAATTAGAAATATTTAAAGATAATTAATGAGATTTCGTGTCAAAATTTGATAAAACAATTGATCAACCGAAATGTAAACAGATCGTAGTAAAAATCGTAGTAAAGAGCCGCGAACTTTCACCCTGACTCGACATCCAATCCCTTGCTGGGAGTCTGAGGTCGAGAACAAGGTCAGCCAATCAGATCGCACCATTCGTGATCACGTTGTATTTACCTGACAACTTGACCTCTTGTCAGCTGTTTGACACACAATTTTCGTTCACGACTAAGTTTCTAAACCCCTCCCCTGCCCACATTGTGAGATTTATGAGACTGAAACCGTGTCAACGAGAAAGACAAAGAGTAGACCAAACTATCGATATCAAAATTTACAACATCGATATACATTATAATGCTTTTCAGTCCTATTATTTTCAGTTGAATTTTCACAAAAAATTGAAAAGTTTGATATTTTCATATCGACTCCATGTTTATAAAAGACGATTTACAAACTTTTTATTATCCAAATCACCCTCTCAGTGCTGAAAATATGTAAAAAAATGATTGTTCTTTCATAATAAACAAAAAACTGAAATTTTATATTTTGACCCAAAAATCGATTTTTCAGGTGTCGCCCCTCCCCTTAAGTAAAATACTCACTAGTTGTATCTGCCAGATCAAACGTAGCATCACACAACATATTAAGTAAAATAGAAAATATGCACTTTGTTAGATAGAATTTAATGAGAACTAATCACTCAAATGTCGGTCTAAAGGAGCCACGAGACGTCAATCACATAAGCTCATTTTGCGGCGCTGAACTGCGGCTGACGCCTGGGTTATTCCAGTCTTCCCTTGGAATAGATCCTAAAGAAAAATGTCCCCTTAGGGATGAATAAATGGAATTTATTTATTTATTTTATTTATTTTATTCACTGCTTTATTCTCCTTCTTGTTTTTGTTTTTTCCTCAGGCGGGAGATCCTTGCCCTCCAAGCAGAGAACTACGCTCTGGAGAAACAGCTTTACAGTTACCAGCAGTCTCTGGCCAAGAACAACGCCAAGGACCCGATGAGCCGGGTCTCCAGTAGGGCAAATTCCTACGAAGCTGGACCTAAAATATATTAATATAAAATTGGTTGGGGGTTGGGGTAGGGTGAGAATAGAAAAATGAGAAATTCAAAACGCACTGATGAGCGGGTTGCTAGACATAAACGTGTATAGAATCATATTTATATAATGTACCCACCACCGTATAATATATTATAATACAATAAATACAATACAATACAATATAATACAATACAATATAATATAATATAATAACATATAATATAATATAATATAATATCATATAATATAATATAACATAATATGATATAATATCATATAATATAATATAACATAATATAATATAATAATAATATAATATAATATAATATAATATAATATAATATAATATAATATAATATAATATAATATAATATAATATAATATAATATAATATAATATAATATATATAATATAATATATATATAATATAATAGAATAAGTAATTGGTTAAATAGACAAATGACCTTTAAACACTCTGTAAAGATACATCAAATCGACGTTGTTCACAAATATAAATCAAAAGCATAACGTTGAATGAGAAACAGATGCATCAAATATGATTAGAAATAGAGAAAAATCGTTTAAAAAAACCCCCCAAAACCCCCAAAAAACAAACAAGACAAAACACAAAAATAATTTAATTTAAAAAAAGATTTCCTTGATCATTATGATGACACACACACACATACACACACACAGACACAGACACACACACACACACACACACACACACACACACAGACATATTAAAATGCTAAAAATGGAACTTGTTGTCACAAAAGCTTTGATAAAGTTTTTATATGTCATTACTTCTGAAGACAAAAGATGTGTTTGTGTAAATGGTCAAGTAATACAATCAGACATTTCTGGTCATTTCAAAATGAATATTATATTTTGGCATCTCAATCCCGATTGCAACATCGATTGCCGACGGTGTGGAACAAATGGATAAACTTTTATGCTCGTCGGAGAAGTATTTCATAACGGCGTCCGCCATTGTTCCGAGAGTTTAGAGCCAATTCTAAGTTACTCTGCGTCATGATGGGGGAAGTGACGTCACGAATGTTGAAGCGTATTTTGATCAGAGAATTCCACGTCTCAGGTTTGGGAGTTTTTGACGAGGTGAAAGTCATTTATATCGTTCGATATTTGAAGGACGAGTTTTATGTCCACATTTTTAAATACGTGTTTTTCCAGTATGGCAGTTAATTGGGCAAAGGTCTAAATTTTGAGCATTGTGGCTTTATAATAATAATAATAATAATAATAATAATAATAATAATAATAATAATAATAATAATAATAATAATATAATAATAATAATTATAATCATAATAATAATAATAATAAAAATAATAATAATAATAATAATAATAATAATAATAATAATAATAATAATAATAATAATAATAATAATAATAATAATAATAATAATAATAATAATAATAATAATAATAATAATAGATCTTTATTGTCCATAAATATGGCAATTTGTCATTTAGTTGCACTTGTTATAACGTTAAATGATAACTATAACAATGAACAGATATTTCACTCCTACTTATTTTCTCTCTCTCTCTCTCTCATTTACTCTCTCTCTCTCTCTCTCTCTCTCTCTCTCTCTCTCTCTCTCTTCCTCTCTTTCTTTCACACGTGCGATAGAACGAAGTTGACGTCACTCAGGTCTTTGTTATCTTTTTTCCCCATTCATGTTTATCAGTAATTCTCACTAAACTGTATTAACCAGACTATAAAAGTTCATGGTTACACATAATTTTGGTGTTTTTTTCGGATGGCATTGTGGTGAGTTTCTTAGCCAAGCGCATACTATCTATAAACTCCATTTCCTTCACCTAATGGGAGCGATCTATATTCGTGTTTTCGTCCAACCAGGTCATCAATCACATGATGTGTTGCTTTACAACGATTGGACATTTCTCAATAAATGTAAACACGTTGCTTTGTTTATGAAAAATGTAAACATACCCATGTGTCAAGCTGAGCAACATGATTAATTGTGATGTTGGATATTTCTGAAAATATGAACACATTTCACTATGTAGGTCATTTTGAACACACTTTGCAATGTGATCAATGACCTCGAGCACATGGAAAGTTAATATAGATCGCTCCCATTAATTTCGACATCTCACCATATTGACACTTCGAGTCCCAAATGGGAGTAGGCTACCAGCTGCCCTGCGATATAATATTGATTATTGTACGAGAATGTAAGATTCACTTGTCTGTATACATACATTAATATGTAGAGTTTTCAGTTAAAAAACTATTTGATCTATGGGAAAAATTAGTCGGGAAAAAATTGGAATAAAAATGAGCCATATTTTTTCTTGGTAAGAAGAACCGAAAAACAATGCTTGCTGTATAGTGCTGAAAATTATAGGCTGTAATAAACTTTGTGTTGCTATGAAATCAAGTGAAAAAAATATTTGTAGTATCATTCTGACATTCTGTCGTGGAAATCATCAACTGCCATGGTAGTTTTTTTGAGTTTTGTTGTTATTTTTTGTATTAAAAACAAATAGAAAAGCATAAATAAAACACTCTGACTATATCTACCCGGTAGTCATCCACCAAGCGACAGGTATCATCCGTATAGATAGTATGCGCTTGGCTAAGAAGTTCATAACATTGCCATCCGGAAGTAAAACGGACCAACACACAAAACTATACGTAATCATGAACTTTTATAGTCTGGATAATACCGTTTAGTGAGTATTACTCGTAAACGTGGATGGCAAAAATCAAAAACAAAGACCAGAATGACGTCAACTTCATTCTATCTATAAGTGCACACGACTAGTTTCTTGAGGGGCGTGGATAACTCACACGGTAGAGTCATGATCTGCTCGGCCAGGAGGAGTTATCGT
>NC_088366.1:23470671-23473171 GCF_034508935.2 Berghia stephanieae
TGGTCAGTAAATTGATGAGTTATGTCCCTTAGACTGTTTTAAGGATTATTACCATGAAAACTGGGCATTACGACTAACAACCTTTTGGATTTAGAGATCCTTCGAATCACAAATCCATGCGTGTACATATTTGCAAGTCTGATAACCCAAATCATTGTGGTGTCATTGTAATGTGCGGCTATGTGGTCTAGTGTTATGACACTCGTTTTCAGATCGGAAGGTCCTGAGTTTGAGCCTGGCTCGGCGCATAGTTAAGTCGTTGGAAAAGACTATTTACTCACATTCTCTCATCCCACTCAGGTGTCAATTGAGTACCTGGCCGTAAACAGCGTTGTCTCTGTCCAAAAAAAAAAAAGGTGTAATGTCGCCTAACAGGCGTCATGTCTCGTCGTTCTACTTGATACCTTGTTGCTGTTGGTCAGGGACCATTTGTAAAGCGCATTGAACACGTTTAGTGGATATTGCGCTATATAAAAGCTCAAGTTTTTTCTTTAAATATGGAAATACTCGCAAACGAACACAAACCATCTTCCATTACAATAATGTTAAAACCGGCCCATAGTATAATCCGGATATTAGACCTGCAAGTATAGTCACGTCGACTAAGCCCAAATTCAGCAGGAAATATAAATAATGCTTGCAATTCTCTGGGCAATATGCTTGTGTTCCTTGTATAATCTCATGTCAACCCAAGCTCTTTATTTTTGATAGAACATCGCAGGCGGAAACAAGGAATGTTCATGAATGCTTTTAAAAAAAACAAAAACAACTTTTGTCCCCTGATGATACATTTTATGATTTAAAAAAAAAAAAAAGGAAAAAAACCAAGAAAAAAAAGAAGAAATTAAGGAGCAGGCACCAGGCAGTGCAAGATAAAGAATTGAACAAGAGTGTATGAAAGGTGCCAGACAAGAAAATTACAAGAAAAAGACAATCCCCCCAAAAAAATCAATTTACGTCGAGGTCAACTGATTCTTCTTCTTCTTCTTCTTCTTCGTCTTGTGGAAACCTCCAATATTGTCGAGGATCACTCCGCAGTTTGTAGGGTTTTACATTTTAAACTTGCTAAAACTCTGCACATAATACTAATTTAAAATAAAAAGAATAAAAAAAAAAACGAAAAACAAAAAAAAAAAAACAAAACAAACAAACAAAAAAAAAACACATAGATTAAAAAGTCACGTTGTGAACTCTAGCAATCGCGTGAAGGCATGTTGGCAACCGTTTTCAGCCACTTCAGTTGGGAGGCTATTCCATAGTCTATTATCATTTGGGATGGGTTTTTGTTTGTTTGTATTTTTTCTTTCTTGATTTGTCTGACACCTTTCATACACACCTGTTCAGTTCTTTATTTTGCTTGGTTTGACATCGTTGCAGTGGCGGTTCTAGCCTATTTACAGTGGTGGGGCAAAGATGATCCGGTCATATATATATATATATATATATATATATATATATATATATTATATATATATATATATATATATATATATATATATATAATTTTTTTTTTAATTATAATTTTTTTTTCACCTTTAAAAAAAATTTTTCAACCACAAATAATCACATTCCCAATGAAATGACAATACCAGTAGATTTTAATTATTCCAAACGTAATCAAAAATGAATCACGAAAGCGAATACAACTAAAAAATAAAGCGACGAGACATAATGCGACAACACCTTGACAATAGAAGTCCATTTCGTTCACTCGAATAATGAAAGAGATGCTTTAATCCCTCAACGGCGAGATTAATATTTCTGTTACATAACTGGTTTTCAGTAGTATGTAGTAACCTTAAAGTTTTCATTGAGAAGCAACAACAGCGATATGACTCGAGTTTCATTCAGAGCTGAAATTGCATCATTTTTACTGCTGTCTTGGTGGTTAGAATGATTGTGCCGGTGGTGGTAGTGGTTGGAATAGTGGTAGCGGTGGTGGTGGTGGTGGTGGAGGAGGAGGAGGAAGACGAGGCGGTGAGGGAGGATGTAATTATGATAGTGGTTTTGGTGGTGCTGTTGGTTAGAATGATAGTTGTGGAGACGATGACGGAAATTGTATGATGATGTTGATATTGTTTTTATTGCTATTGTTGTACTTGTTGTTAATATTGTTGTTGTTGTTGTTGTTGTTAATGATGATGATGATGATGATGATGATGATGATGATGATGATGATGATGATGATGATGACAACGACGATGTCGTCGACAATGATGATTACCATACGATATTACAAAGGTTATTTAATTCACACAATACAATTAAGACAAAAGAATGTTACCAATCTCTCCTCATGCATTCGTTAGACTATCACAATAACGACCGTGTTATCTTTACTCCTTCCCCAACCAACCTCTAGCTTCCCGCCTCTTCATCGCGAACCATCTTATGTATGTATTAGCTTCAGGACGGGCAAGTACGGAATCTGCCCACCCTTCCTTTAAACGTATTTATTTCCTCTATAACTTAGTTAGAATTCAACTCTCTCCTTACTCAG
>NC_088366.1:23478171-23518171 GCF_034508935.2 Berghia stephanieae
TCTATAAACGACCATGGTTACACAAAGTTTTGTATGTTGATCCTTTACACTTCCGGATGGCAATGTTGTGAGCTTTTTAGCCAAGCGCATACTATCTATAGACCATCGTCAGCTGTATATTTAATATTTTTTCATCTAATATAATATTATAGGATGGAAAATGCAGTCGTTGTTGGAATGTACAGTACAGTGTATACAGTATGCAATCATTGGCAGTGACTTTGTAGATAGTATTGATAGTGTCTAAATCCCCTTTCTATCTATGAGTGGACAAGGGTTATTAAATCATATTAAATCAGTGTTACATGATTTCTCTTTCCTTTATCAGTTATCATTAATTCAAATTTATAGGCGTATTTATTTATTTATTTATTTATTTATTTATTTATTTATTTATTTATTTATTTATTTATAGGTATTAACTTTTTCATAAATTTTTATAAGAAATATTTTTGTTTTATTTATTGATAAATTATTTATTCATAATTATTTATTCACATATTTGTCTTAAATTATCTCGATTTTCTCTGATTTTTAAATATTTGCAGACTTTATATTACTTTAAGGTCAACATCCATATATGTGCGTGTATATGTGTGTGTGCGCGCGTGTGTGTGTGTTGTGTTGTGTGTATGTATAATTAAGTAGAAGATAAAAGTAAACCGACAAAATGACGGCACACGGTGGAAACCTCTCGTTCCTGACGTAAAAAAAAAAAAAAATAAATCAGTGATTGTCGAAATATACAGTATAAGGTTAAGTTATTTAATTCTGTACTTCGTGATTTTAAAAGACCGAAGAAAAAACAAACAAACAAACAAACAAAAAAATAACTACAAAAAATTTAAAACAAAAAAAAAATCCCAAAAAAGCCATAACAATCAAACATCCCCCCCCCCCCCAAAAAAAAAAAAACAACAAAAAACAAAACAAAACAAAACAAAACCAACAAACAAAAAACAAAAAAAAAAAACCCCAAAAAAACCCAAACAAAAACAAATACAAAAACAAAACAAAAAACAACATAGAAAGGCACCAGGGGGTCATGGCCGAAATGAAGTGTGGTTCAGCCCCTTTTAGAGTGTAAGAAGATAAAGACTGAAACACTTTTTCGAGTTGGAGATAATTTCTCCTTTGAAGACTTTCTGCTTTAGCTCTATAGATAGTTCGAAGATGACGTCACTCGGGCCTTTGTTATTGTTTTTGCCATCCGCGTTTGTGAGTTGTTCTCACTAAACTGTATTAACCAGACTATAAAAGTTCATGGTTACACAGAGTTTTGTGTGTTGGTCCGTTATACTTCCGGATGGCAATGTTGTGAACTCCTTGGCCAAGCGCATTCTATCTATACCTCAGTTCGTTTGTTACTGTGATCTTCAAGTCAAAACTACGTCACATCTTTTTAAATCATATGTCTAAAAATAAAGATGTTGAGGATCAGAAGGGCCGACTATTTGGGTTGGTCGGCACGGATTCAAAATAGCTATGCCTTGGATACCGATAACGATTTCCTTTCTTTTTTTCCACATGCCAATTTTTCTTACTTAGCATCCACAAGACAGTAAAGTTCTAGTAAAAAAAGAGAGGCGGCCGATGAGTTTCGGTCGGATGATTAAGAAGCGGAAGGGCTTAAAATAAAAGGACAAAACAAAACAAAACAAAAGAACACACGAAAAAAAAAAAAAAAAAAAAAAAAAAAAAAAAAAAAAAAAAAAAAAAAAAAGAAAAGAGATGGAAAAGAAGACGAACCAAGACGAAAATAATATAGAAAGTAAATTTTAAAGCCTCATTGTTACCACTGGCTTAATGGGCATCATCTATATTACATGGTCATTGGTCACTGTGGAATATGTGCTCAAAGTGACCCACATAGTGAAAAGTGTTCACATTTTTTGAAATATCTAACATTACTATTGGTCATTTCGTTCAGCTTGACACATGGGTATGTTTACAACTTTCATAAACAAAGCAGCTTGTTTACATCTCTGAAGAAATATCCAATCGTTGGATAGCAACAAATCATGTGATTGATGACTTGATTGGACGAAAACATGAATATAGATCGCTCCCATTGAGTAAACAATACAAATATCAACTTCGGTAGATTTAAGGCTGTATGACCTGTTGGACCCACGGCGGTGCATGTTTTATAAGGTGTTACTCACGTAAGGACAAAGTGACACTTGCAAAGTACTCACGATTTTGACCTATTTGGAAACGCAACAGCTGCTTCGTTTTAATAACGAAAGAGTGAAAATGGAAAAGCTTCGTATGGGAACAAAACAGACAATGGACCCTTCGTCAGCACAACAATACACAAATTAACGTGGAAAACAAATAAAATATAATGAAAAAACAACAACGTGTGTCTACTGCTGTACTCAATGGTGGTTGGAGTATGAATGAAATGTTAGCGTGGCGTTGGTAGAGGGTTGGGGCAAAGTGCTGACGAAGGGTTTGTACCCGAAACGTCCATTGTCTGTTTTGTTCCCATACGAAGCCTTTCCATTTTCACTCTTTCGTTAGTATCACTGGCTTCAGGCAGCCCTACCGTTTTCTAGTTCGTTTTAATGTGTTGTTGGTTATCTACTTACAGCACGTTGTGAGTGACAGTAAGTTGTTGACAGTCTTACGAGTGATGAATTTCCTGTTTGCTTCACGAATCGTTATCTCCAGTGCATGCTGGGCGGGGTTCCTTACCTCCCATAGTGGTTCAGGGAGAGGCACTTACTGTGTGTTCTATCCCCTATGTCTGTTTTCCACATGCTTTCTGTTTTTGTCTTGGAATGTGGCTTTTATTCCGTTTTCTTAGCGGCAAGTTCCGTGCGTTTTGTGCACTTTTTGTAACCAGCAAACTAAGTATACAAATTGGTGCAGAAAATTATGAAGATTCGAAAAATAGGTGGCTCCAAATACCATTTTTATTAAAAAGACCTTAAAATTCGTCGTAAAGTCTAGTGAAAACGCGCACTTTGTGACGTTTTGGCGCTCGATGACAAAAGTATAAAAAACAAACATTCTCACCCATTAAGAACATCTTGATTAGTTTTTGATCGTGGAGATATTTTTGTTTTAATGTTTTCCATTATTATTTACCAAAAATCTAGCTTTTAATTATTTTAAAACAATTTTTTGTCTTCTGACCGCAGACAAAAACCCCAATAAAAATTGTCCTTTTTTTTTTGCCCGTGCAACAAAACTATGAGTCATTAGGACGACCTATCCTTTACTTAGTATGTACTAGGATGTCTTAGCGCCTGTAAACGAAAAAAACAACAACAAGAGACTAAAAAAATGTTTTAAAGCAGTTAAAGAGGTTTCTTTCAACCAGTGTGTACAGTACAATAATGCTAAGTCGAAATGCGGTTTTGTCATCTGTCACCGCCTCTCCCTTCGAGATAACGACAGCTCCATCTACCGACAATGGCATCATGTCGTGTTGTCTAAAAAATAACTGAGAGAATGAGTTTTGTCTTTTGAACGATGTCAACAAACTACAATTTTATTTTGTGCAATCGACGTTCGTTGAAAAGGTAAGGAACAATCTTTTTCATCTATTATAAATGTCTTATATCATCGTGATGTTATTTTACTTTATGCGCATGCTAGTGCGATAGGTATCACGCAATGTATGACAAAAGAAAAAGAATTGGGTCAGATCAAAGCTGAGTCACAGTAATATCATTCTACACACACAATAAGCCTCCAGGATGCAATAGATAGAGTAAGAAATAGATAGAGTAAGATTATGACCCATGCTTGGATCTGAACATATTTTTCTATCTTAGTATAATATAAGTTACATGTGTTATGTCAGTACTAAATTTAGACCCTTTTAGATTCGATTAGATATAGATTAGCCTGTCGATGATTGATGATAGAATAACGGTGTTTATCATTACTGCTGACCGAGAAAAAAAAAAAAGATGACTAATTTATTATTAATTCAGTTGATCAAAAAAAAGAACATCTCCACACATAATATTGCAAATACACGCTAATATTCACGCATATTGTTTTACCTTTTGCTTATTCATGTTTTTTTTAAAACAGTGTATTGACTTGTTCGTTACATTTCTACTTGCCAGCCTCACAGTCCTTTGTTTCCTTAAAATTAATAAGCATCGTGCCTGGGGACCTCGTCAAATTGGAATGCTATTTTGATTTGTTGAATAGTCAAGATTGCAAGGACTAAAGTTCCATTTTAACAGGTATTTGGAAGTATGTGTTCGTTGTGTGTGTTGTTGTTGTTGTTGTTTTGTTATTTTTTGTTTTGCAGAGAATCTTACCACTGAGCTATACAAGCCCCGTCAACTAATATGTATTTAACCTTTCTCACGCAAACACACACACAAATACACACTCACACGCATAACACACACACACACACACACACACACACACACACACTCGCACGCAAACAAACTTGTTCATTCTGTCAGCTCTCAATTACCCTATATCGCCTTAAAATGGTAACATTTTCTGTAACTTGATAAACTACGTAATTCACACTTTGTAGGAAATAACTTTAAATATCGTCTCTCGAGTATGTCATGAGGTTTTGTTTTATTTTTCTTTCCTTCCCAGAATGCGCTAATAGGAGGAAAGAAACGGCAGACATCCATTGTCGACTGTAAAAATCTGAACAAAGTTCCAAGACTCGATCAAGCTTTCCCCTGAAATTGACTGGTCGAAGTGCCTGTTTTGTCAAGAAACCATTGAAAATTCTTCTCTCACAAACCCTAAAGAGCAACTAAGTTAAATTGTATTGAAGACACGTATGTTGCCATTTCGGAGGATATCAAACTTTTTCATGACTTAGGTAGATTGCCAATAGCATTGAAATTCAATATTAACCAACCTGTGAAATGTCTTGCTAATTTTTTGAGAGACAATGATGGACTTCACCATAAGAATTGCAGACACAGGTTTCATAAATCAAAACTCAAAAGGCTTGCAAAGAAGATAAATCAATGTAATAGTGAAGCCGTTGCAAGTCCTGATACAAGAGGCACATTAAACACATCACATGTAAGCAAACACTGCTTGTTTTGTAAGGGTTGTGAAGGGGAATTGACTGAGGTCCGGACTCCTGCTCTTTCACAAAAAGTCTACGAGGAAGCTGTCCTTCTTTCAGATACAAGTATTCTTAGAGTATTTGCGGAGGGTGATCTTATTGCGGTGGAAGCAAAGTATCATAAGCCTTGCCTTATACTGTTCCACAGAAGAGCAGACGATTTTAGCTGTAAAAATACTTCAGACAACAAATACAAAACACACATTGCAGAATGCACACAGGATATTGCCAATTTTTATTGATCAACAACAGGCTCGCACAGACACAAATGTTGTGTTTAAGCTGAATGATCTCTACAATTTACTTTTATCAAAATTAAATGCCATAAATTGGTCGGATGTATATGTACATAATACTAGATTCAAAGAAAATTTACTATCGAGAGTTCCTTCTTTAATGGAATACAGGGATGGGCGGGAAGTCTTGCTTACTTTCAAAGAGGGGAATATTATTTCACAAGCAGCTATTGCCGATTTAGATTCAAATGATGATCTTGCAATACAAAAAGCAGTTGATATTATAAGAGCAGAAATAAGAAATCATACATTCATATCACCCCTCAATATAGATCATGATAGCATTGTCAATAGTGTACCACACAAATTAGTGAAAATTGTGAATGGCATTTTTTAGAAATGGAAGCGAGTGTCACTTCAATTCTGGGGTTACACGAACAGTTGTGGTTATCATTCTGATATCACAGTTTGCTGCATTGGGAATGGAAAAGTTGTTTGTCAACTACGGTACAGGAAAACATAGAAGTCTGATACCGATCCACTCAATTGTTGAACCCCTTGGTCCTGAAAAATCTCTGGCTATATCCTTCTTCCATGCCTTTACGGGGTGTGACAGTGTCAGCTCATTTGCAGGGAAGGGAAAGAAAATAGCATGTTCAGTTTGGGCCGCATTTGATGATGTTACAGACTCATTTAAAGCTCTTGCTAATGAACCCTCTAAGGAACATATAGCCAGCCATTTCAACATCA
Organism: Berghia stephanieae; assembly: GCF_034508935.2. Classification (NCBI taxonomy): domain Eukaryota; kingdom Metazoa; phylum Mollusca; class Gastropoda; order Nudibranchia; family Aeolidiidae; genus Berghia; species Berghia stephanieae. Next base: position 23,484,235 of record NC_088366.1, read on the forward strand.
TCCAGAGATTTGTCTTTTTGTTGTTTGACAGAGCAACCAACTTATCTACTGTCAATGAATGCCGGCGTGAACTTTTTACAAAAAAGTCACGCCTTCCAGACAATATGCCACCAACTCGTGAAGCTCTCAAACAGCATTTAAATCGAGCAGTTTACCAAGCTGGTTATGTATGGAAACGCTCTCTTGCTAAAGACCCTAGTCTTCCTTCCAAATCAGATTTTGGTTGGAAAGAAGATGGGATGCCAAAGTGGTCCACTTTGACTGACCTTACACATGTCTCACAAAATCTGATTAAATGTAACTTTTCATGAAAGGGATGCTCCAAAAGATGCAATTGTGTTATGGCATCTCTTCCATGTAATCTGTTATGTGCCTGCAATGGTCAATGTTCGAGAGACAATGATTGACTTTAAACACGTTGTTCAATTGTATGTTTTCAACAAACTATGGAATTAAAAAGGGATGTAAATCTATAATAATGCTGCTGTTAAATATGTACACAGAAAAATTGTTTTAAATGGTTCAATTCTTCATTTAATAAATATGTATTGTACAATATATATAAATTTAAACGTGTTATTTGCTATATGATAGAAATACATTGTATTCTTATGTTTGAGAGTGATTGTACGTGTGTGTCGGGAGGAGAAGGGGTACTTGCTTTGGCAGTTGAATTGTCTATTATTGTTTGTTTTTTTAAAATCAAATTAATATTGCTTGTTTTAGAGGATGTGAAGATTAAAAATGTTTTTGAAATGCATGGCACTTCAAATATATGTCAGATTCTAAACTATTTAAACAGTTTCTAGGAAGGAGATATATTTTTTTTTACTTTCCTGAAAAATCCCATTTGAATTTCGTATTTTCTTATATATTTCAATAAAATTCAAATGGAAAAATAATTAGTGAGTCCAGAGTACGTAACAGAATAACAAAATATCCACATTGTTATAAAATATTTATAAAACTGTAAATTTTTGAGGAAAAAATTATTTTTTTTAAAAAATGCATTTTGTCATCTTTAAAGGGCAATAACTCTTGGTTCCAGCTATTTTTCAACTTGGAGCCACCTATTTTTGAAATCCTCATAAAATTCTGCATTTTGTGTGAAAATTTCATGCTGGTTACACGATTTGCACAATTTTTCCGTTAAGGGAACGGACTATTTGGCCGGATACCGTGGCTGGGAGGTAAACAAGTCAAATGTCTAGTGACTAGTGAGAGATGATATTTTTTGTCTTGTAAATTATCTCTCTGTTGTGCACTGTATTATTTTTGTTTTACATTTATATTCTGATTTTTAAACATCCGAGTGTGTTTCTCTTACTTACTGGGGACCTGTGCTTGTGTCAAGATGAGACATTTAGGTGATCTCAACTAAGTACACCGACAGTGTCCTCTTGGAATCTACATCTGTTCTCTATTTGAACCAATTCCCATTTTGTCTTACTTTTTCTTTGGCGCTTTAATTGTAATTCTAGACATTTTTTAATATCCCATTTTCTTCACCTTTTACTGACACTGATATGACCTCAGTGTGTTGCAAACGCCGTAAAACCCTTAAAAACAAAAGCAAAATGCGTATGTGAGCAATAGGCTTCAACAGTCGTGACGTCACTTCCCTCGTAATGACGCATAGTAACTTAGTTACTGGTTCTAAACTTTCGTAACAATGGCGGACGCCATTTTGAAATACTTCTCCGACGGGCATAAAAGTGCATCCAGAGGAGAAAAAAACCCATTATAAATCTGATCATGTTTTGACTTGTATACACTGTAATCACATGATATATGAAAAGGTTCGAGCCAGAATGAAGAATAAAAAGTACAGATTTTCTTTGTTTAGAACCAAGCTGCTCGTTGCTATGCGGACGTGACATCAGACTATTGACTCAAATTCAGGGGCACGGCACTGCGCTTCGTATCCAAAAGATACCGACTTCAAATCCATGCCGGATGTATGACAATTGGATTCAATAGTCTGATGTCACGTCGCCCAGCAACGGTGGCCAGCAACGTGGTTCTAAACAAAGAAAATCGGTACTTTTTATTCTTCATGCTAGCTAGAACTTTTTCACGTATCTTGTGATTAGAATGTATAAAATTTATAATATTTTTCTCCTCTTGACACACTTTTATGCTCGTTGGAGAAATATTTCATAAGGTCGTCCGTCATTGTTCCGATAGATTAGAGCCAGTAACTAAGTTACCATACGTCATTACGGGGGAAGTGACGTTACGACCGTTGAAGGGTATTAGGAAAGTCACCTCGCCCTAGCTGCTCCCCCTCGTGGATCTTTACCTTGCAGTTGGTGAGGGGGCTTGAGGCACACGGGAGGGCAAAGGTGTAAATCCCGGTCGACCGTCACGAGACCATCCCGGGTATCGAGCCAACGAGCCACATGAGCTGCTCGCCCCGGTGTGTGACTAAATTTGATCCAAACCCGGTGCCCGAATAGCAGCCCTATCCCGGGCGCCACACTATTGTCCTTATGTCGAGTCCCAATCAGTCCCGTCAATGGCGAAGCGGTCTGCCGCCTAGCCAAATAATACCGCGTTCGTGTCGCCCGGGTCGTCGGCACGTCCGAGAAAAAAGCAAACGTCCCATGCATCAATCGATTCGCGGCCTGCCGATTCGAAAATGCGACGGCGGGGATGGCGAACTGACGCGTATATTGTCCCTGAACGTCGAGAGCCAGAGTATGGCAAAAAATGAGCTTCTATCAAAGCTATTGGCCGTTCATTGCGTTGATATCCTCCTTTTACAGGAGACCCACCTTTATTCAGGCGCGCAATCTTCCCGATTCCAGATCCCAGGCTATACGGTGGTCCAACGCGAGGACACTTCGAGGCTCAAAGGAGGGGTTAGCGTTTACGCTAAAGAGCCATCGAAGGTAAGGGTCATTGAGAGCGTAACGGACAGCAATGGGGTGAACCGAATTTCCGTGGAAGTAGGTGGACTGTGTTTGCATAATATCTACAAACCACCTAGAGCGACTTGGACTACACCACCGGTACCGGTGGTCAGCCATCCTTCCATCTGTCTGGGAGATTTTAATAGCCACCATCACGAATGGGGCTACCGAGACTGCAACGAGGCAGGAAGACAACTCCGCTCATGGATGGACTGTAATGATCTACACCTAGTGTACGATCCTACAGCCAAGGGTACCTTCCGGGGTACCCGCCATAAGAAGGAGTATACTCCAGACCTCACCCTCGTAACGAAAGGCGCGAACGGTGAACCGCTACAGGTGAAGCGGACAGTCCTCGGGTACTTTCCGCATAGCCAGCACAGGCCGGTTCTTGTCACAGCTGGGGTGACAATACCGAGGGTGCAGTCTCTCCCACTTTGCAGATGGAATTTCAGGAAGGCTGACTGGGAGGAATTCAGTTCCTATATCGAGCAGGTCTGCCCTGCCATTCCTCCCAAGTCCAAGAATATAACCAGATTTAGTAGGCTACTGGTTAAAAGCGCTCAACGCTCTATTCCACGGGGCAAACGGAAATTCTACACCCCTTGCTGGACAGCAGAGTCGGAAGAGCTGTACCGAGAGTACCAGCAGACCCAGTCCCAGGACACAGCCGATAGACTACTCCAGTCTCTGGCAGAGGGAAGGAAGCAACGGTGGCAGGAGACCGTGGAAAGTCTCGACTTTACACACTCCAGCCGCCACGCTTGGCGTTTGATAAAGAAATTGGACCCAGATCGGAATTTCGCGAAGGCTGCACCGGAATGCGAGGCAGACACAATTGCCAAGAATATTAAGAACCGTAGTAAGCGGGTCCCTAATCAGGCTTTTGAGCGCGGTGTCCGCAAGGCGTACCGTACGATTTTGGACTCGCTACCTGCGGAGGAGTCGGACTGGACGGCCCCGTTCAGTCCCCGAGAAGTGGGTGCAGCCATTAGCGAAGTAAAGAACGGCAAAGCAGCAGGGATAGATGGTGTATATCCCGATATGGTGACGCATCTGGGCCCCAGGGCACGGGCCTGACTAGCAGAGGCAATGTCTGACGTCCTTGCAAAAGGAAAGCTTCCACAAGTGTGGAAGCACGCGAAGATAGTTGCCATCCTGAAGCCAGGGAAGCCGGCGAAGGAGGCAGACAGTTACAGACCCATATCGCTGCTGAGCTGTCTTTACAAATTGTTGGAGCGTGTTCTATTAAACCGATGGGGGCCGGTCCTAGACGCTGCCCTGCCACCCGAGCAGGCAGGCTTCAGGGAAGGGAGGTGCACCACGGAGCAGGTCATTGCCCTTACAGAGCATATTGAGCACGGGTTCGAGAGAAAACAGCAAACAGGTGCTGTGTTTATAGACCTATCAGCGGCGTACGATACGGTCTGGTGCGATGGGTTAATGCTCAAACTTGCAAAAATCATAAGGTGCAAAAAGACCTTGAAGTTGTTCTCTTCGATCTTAGGGGAAAGGCAATTCCACGTCGCGCTGGGAGACGTCACGAGCAAAGTTAGGAAATTGAAGAATGGGGTCCCTCAGGGGTCGGTACTTGCGCCAATGTTGTTTAACGTTTACATTGGCGATATGCCGAACACTTCCTCCCTGAGGCTGGGATACGCAGACGACTGGGCACTCGTTACTCAGAGTAAAGTGTGGACCCGTCTCGAGAGCGTACTCAGCGAGGACGTCACCAGACTCAAATCCTACTTTGACAAGTGGTACCTGAAGATGAACACTTCAAAAACCGTGGCCACTGCATTTCACTTATGCAGTGGTTGGCACACCCGTAAACTGAATGTCCTAGTCGGGGACCAGCCACTCCCATATGAGCCGCGTCCAAAATACTTAGGGGTGACGTTGGATCGCAGCCTTACCTATCGGGTTCATCTCGAAGGGGTTGCCCGGAAGATAGAGAAGCGGAATAGTCTTCTGAGGAAGCTGGCGGGATCGACTTGGGGCGCTAGCCAAGCGCTCCTGAGAACATCCGCCCTGGCACTATGCTATTCCACCGCGGAGTATTGCGCTCCAGTGTGGGGTAGAAGCAGAAACGTTGAGAAGGTGGATGTAAAACTTCGCAAGTCGATGCACATAGTGTCGGGAACGCTAGCAACAACCCCTAGAGAATGGGGCCCGGTGATGGCAGCGATCCAGCCCCCCAATGTCCGGAGGGAGACCATTACGGGAAACTGGCTGAGTAAGATCAAAGAGAGAGGGAATGGGGATACCCCTCTCACGCGCATAATGAACGGTGCCCCCGTTTCGAGCCGAAATAAGTCCCGGCAACCCTTGTACGCAGAATCCCTGACTACGGACAGAGCTGCACATACGAGATGGAAGTCGGTTTGGACGAATTCAATCCCTCGTGGGGGCGGGGACCTACACTCCTCTAAGCTTGGTGAGAAGTTGCCAGGCTTTGATACCAGTAAGAGGAGACACTGGGTAGCTGCGAATCGGCTTCGGTCGAGGAGCTGCCTAACGGCCGGTGCGTTACATCAGTGGGGTCTAACTTCCTGTCCTTTATGTCCACGCTGTGGGCAAGAACCCGAAACGGCAGAGCATCTAGTCGAAAGGTGTGTTGTGACGATGCTACCAGGCGGGTTCGCGACGGTGCACGAATGCGGACCGGACTTTGCTGATTGGGTCGATCGTCATAACATAATAGTGTGAACCATAAGAAGCAGCTGCTGCCCTAGCTGCTCACTTTGCAGCACTGCACCACTGTGAGTCACGCGTTGGATATTCCGAGCTTCCCGAGGAACAGATTCGATAATAAAATGCCTCTGATGGAAGAGTCACACATGCAATTACACGCAATAATAATAAGATTACAAAGTTTCAAAGTTTATTCAATCTTAGGCTTTCGCCAATAAATCAACAATTTGATGCCAACATACATGAAAGTGGAAAAAAAAAAAAAAGGTAAATTACACAAAGCCGTGTGATTTGAATTTTAAGAAAATAATAACGACCGTCCGCGCGACATCCTTAAGAGCCATATTTCCGACATTCCTTAACTCAGGCAATACAGACTATAGATCATACAAACGTTTGATGCCACAAAGAATCACATAATATCATTATGTTGTCCCCCGTGAGCTAAAAGATACACCAAAATGGGAAACACAACAAGAAATGTTGCCTTTAAAAAAAAAAAGTGATACTAAAATGAAACCAACCAAAAACAACAACAACAATAACACATTAAACAAGGAAACCCCCCCCCCCCCCCCCCAAAAAAAAAAAAAAAAAAAAAAAAAAAAACCCAATAAAAAACAAAAGAAAAAAAAACAAAAACAAAAACGAAAAACAACAAAATGATTCTCTAAACAAACGAACAAAAGATAAATGCATGATCAAAAAGCAAAGAAAAAACCCAACTTCCAAACAAACAAACAAACAAAAAGAAAAGTAAAAAACAAAACAAAACAAAAACATTACCCACCAATCCCCCCCCCCCCCCTATAAAAACAAAAACAAAAACAAAACAACAATAATTATGATAATTTTAACAACAACAACAACAAAAACAACAACAACCATAATAATAATAATAATAATAATAATAATAATAATGATGATGATGATGATGATGATCATAATAATAATAATAATAATAATAATAATAATAATGATAATAAATAAATATTAATAATAAAAACAACAACAACACGATCAGCCGATTCTTGCCATTAAAACTACAAAACGCTACATGCCAGTAAAATAGGCAAAGTTGCTCTTGATATATGATGATTATGACCACGGAGTTCAGACAGATCATGATGTTTATATCACTCTACTGCTGTACCCTGGAAAAACCCATATTTGAAAATTTGGCCAGAAAACTCGTCTTTCAAATTATTATCGATTGATTTAAATGACTCTCATCTTGGCAAAAAAAGCTCTCAAAACTGGGTCTTCGCGAATGTGCATCTCAACAACGCCACTACCACATTATCTCATTCCTCAGGAGATGTTTCATTCATCCTGTTTTGTTGATAAAAGGCAAACCCGAAACGTCCATTTTTATCTGTTTTCGTATATTAAATTGAAGATTACATTCAATTTCACGTTGTTATTTATAGGGAATGAGTTTAGCGGAAGAGTAGCGTCCCTTAATTGGACGTCACCTTACAGAGAGAACGTCAAAATGGTTTTGCGCATGCGTGTCTCTCGTCCTCGCTTTCGGTGAAGTGTCTCATGCCGCTTTCACCGGAAGCGAGGATGAGAGACGCATGCGCACAACCAACATGACGTTCTCTCTCTAATAACTTTTCCGCAGGTGACGTCCATTCAAGGGACGCTACTCTTCCGCTAATCTCATTCCCTATTTCTTCGCGCTTCGAACAGCGGCATTTACACCTTGTATTTTACAAATCTATTCCTCAACCGACTTTGAAAAAGATCTATGATAAATCAATAACTGTGAGAAATAAGAAAGATTTCCACGTCTATTTTTGATATACATATTATTATATAATCATCTTCACCTTTCCTACCCAATGTCGATTTGAGTGCAATGGTAATGATTCAATTTAAATGCACTAAAATTATAGAGCAGAATTCAATAGATTAACCAGTAGGCTTCTCAAACACGTAGTCATAGCCTTATAACATTTATCAAAAAATGATGTCACAATATAAGCCGACGATAACCAAAAGAAAATGAATATAATGAGTTGTATAGTAGCCATCCTTAACTTATAGATAGAATGCGCTTGGCCAAGGAGTCACAACATTGCCATCCGGAAGTATAACGGACCAACACACAAACTCTGTGTAACCATGAACTTTTATAGTCTGGTTAATACAATTTAGTGAGAACAACTCACAAACGCGGATGGCAAAAACAATAACAAAGGCCTGAGTGACGTCATCTGCATACTATCTATAGATAGAATAAAGTTTACGTCACTCAGGTTTTTGTTATTGTTTTTTTTTTTTTTTTGCCATCCGAGTTTATGAGTAATTCTCACTAAACTGTATTAACCTGACTATAAACGTTCAAAGTTACACATAGTTTACTGTGTTGGTCCGTCATACTTCCGGATGGCAATGTTGTGAATTTCTTAGCCAAGCGTATACTATCTTTTGCCTGACACTGACCAAAAAAATACGTCAAAAGAAAAGTCAGGTCGCATAAGAAAACAAATCAAAATTCAATAGTTCAACCAATGGAATCACTTGTTTATGTTTCCTTGAGCTGTACTGAGGACAACTTACAAGACGCTGCAAAAACCTTTTAAAATGACGTCAAATGATGTCATATGGCGTTGGCGTTCTAGCAATGTGGTCTTGTGGTATGACGCTCGTCTTTAGATCGGAAAGTTCTGGGTTCGAGTCCCGCTGTGAGCAGCGCGTAGTTGAGTCCGTAAGAAAAGGCTTTTTGTTCATATTCTCTCACGGCACTCAAGTGTAGATGATGTCCTGGCCATCACAGCGTTGCATCTGTCGGGGAAAAAAAAATGTAAGATCGACTAACAGACGCCATGCTTCGCCAATATGTGCTTGTTGCCATTTGAGCACGTTTTGTGGTTTTGTGCTATATAAAAGCTCGTTTTATATATATATATATATATATATATATATATAATATTATATATATATATATATATATATATATATTGTATATTGATACCATATATATATATATATATATATATATATATATATATATATATATATATATATATATATATATGGTATTCAATAGTACAATCCATGGGATCATTTGTTTCTTTAAGCGTTACAAACAACAACTCACTTTTCACTTTGTTTTGGCGATCGCCGCCTTATATTATGACATAACTTTTTATGGATGAAGACTATGGTTAACCACAAGAATTGTGTTTCAAAATATATCATATAATATTCGCCCACCCCTACCAACAAGGTCACATTTCAATTTCACACAATGCATACCGCTTGTTTAATTGGTGATATACATTTATCTAAAATACTCACAACATCCGACAGCCAAATTAAACATACCAACAAGAAACAGAACTGTGTGTATCCTTTAGCTTTTATATTTATAATAGTCCTGATTGATATGTTTAAATGAGAAGTAATCAGATAGCAGGCTAATAATAACAAGAATATGAGTGACGTCAACTTCGTTACTTCAATAGATAGTATGCAGATGACGTCACTCAGGCCTTTGTTATTGTTTTTGCCATCCGCGTTTGTGAGTTGTTCTCACTAAACTGTATTAACCAGACTATAAAAGTTCATGGTTACACAGAGTTTGTGGGTTGGTCCGTTATACTTCCGGATGGCAATGTTGTGAACTCCTTGGCCAAGCGCATTCTATCTATACACTTTATGTACTTGATCCCTGAGGTTTTCTGTCCTTAAAAAAATCTATTGTCCAGATTCGGTCCTACTCTTAATTCCCACTCAGGCCTTTGTTATTGTTTTTGCCATCCTCGTTTGTGAGTTGTTCTCACTAAACTGTATTAACCAGACTATAAAAGTTCATGGTTACACAGAGTTTGTGTGTTGGTCCGTTATACTTCCGGATGGCAATGTTGTGAACTCCTTGGCCAAGCGCATTCTATCTATAAAGATTATAGTGAATGAAATCAACCTCTCTCTCTTATCATTGTTATTGTTTTTATACGGCTAAATGGGTGACGAGTTATCAAACGATTTCTCTCGTTCATAATACAAACGTTTACGTTAACACATAGGTTAGTGTGTTGGTTTTATTCATCAAGCGGTAGAACAGTGGGTATTTTACTTAAACACATACCATTAATAGTAAAACCTGTGTAGTTTGCTATGTTTACCAATCACTATCATTGTTTACATTATGACGACTGTCCGAGAGGAGTGGTTATCTAAGTGTCTATTGAATCGAAATGTCTCTGTATTGTTTTTTCAAAAGCAACATCCTCATACAACTTAATGGTTATTATAAACAATAGCATTTCTCCTAGAATTACTTTTCCAAACATATCACTCCTCATACACAGCATCAATGAACGATTTATGATAAAGTCAAGTTATGGAGAACGGGTTAATGAAAGAATGAGTGACGATAGATGAAAGATCTTGGGTTTAAGGCACCTTAAATTACCCCGATCGACTCAGGTGTGAATAAGTAACTGACAAGAGGCAGTGATGGATATTGTAAGAATGCAAGTATAAAATTAATGACTGACACGATTCGTCTCTGGCTGTAACACCCCCCCCCCCACACACACACACACACAATAACATAAACAAAAAACCCTACAAAAACAACAAAACAGGCTAAACCAAAAATCAAACATATATACAAAACAAAAATAAAAGAAACTCAAAACAAAACGAGGTAAAACGAAAAAAAAAATCCAACAAACTTTAATCTATAAACGAAACCGATACCTACTGAAAGAACAGTTTATACTTATGTCTGACATCCAGTAAACCTTTAACGTGAAAGCACCACCTTATGCAACAACTAGAAAAGCTCAGCTATGCTAACTGGGTCAGTAGTGTATCTATACGAAAACAATAATATTGATTGCCAACCCCTTGCATAATGCGTCGTTGTGCAAAATTTCACCGCTGATGAATCAGACAACCTAGTACGTAGGCCTACTGACTGTAACTGTAGAGTTAGAATCGATGGAACTGACACGGTTAACACTGGGATTGCCAGTTCCATTTGGAATGAAAAATATCAATAGGATTCAATAGTCTGATGTCACGTCCGCTCAGCAACCAGCAGCTTGGTTCTAAACAAAGAAAATCGGTACTTTTTATTCTTCATGCTGGCTACAACTTTTTCACATGTCATGTGATCAGAATGTATAAAAGTCAAACATGATCAGATTTATAATGTTTTTCTTCTCTGGATACACTTTTTTTGCTCGTCGGAGAAGTATTTCATGAGGGCGTCCGCCATTGTTCCGATAGTTTAGAACCAGTTACTAAGTTACTATGCGTCATTAAGACGGAAGTGAGTCACGACTGTTGAAGCCTATTACAGCAATCCCACGGATTCACCATGCTTAATTAAATGCTACACTTTATTGGGTAGCTTTGCTCAGCGGTTCGGTCTTTGCTTCGTGCCTGAAATGTACCGAGTTCGACCATCCACCACGATGTGTGGCATTGAACAAGTCACCTCGCCCTAGCTCACTTTGTCGCGCTGCACTGCGGCTGACGCCTGGGTTATTCCAGTCTTCCCTTGGAATATATCTTAATAAGATCCCGCACTTTAAACATGCCTGGCCTTCGTGATGTCAATCTTAAAAAGAATACAACCCATCAATCTTTTCAATATTCAAACTATTTTAGAAAAGCTCCAATCCTTTTTTCATGCCCAACCGCCCACTGTTATCATTTATAGATAATTGTAACATAATCATAGGGGTAGACCCGTCCGTGTCTACCCCAAGAATAAATAGAAAACAATCAATTGATTATACAGCATAGCACTGCAGACAATCAATTCTATAACGTTGAAATCATTTTAGAACATATCGGTCAAATGTTAAATTAAAGATACTATTTTTAAAAAAGATATTTCTCATTATAAACTTATCTTGAAGTTCTTATCATTCAGCCACTTCTCTAATATTAACTATTCACATTTGTAGTAACATTGTATTTCATGCTGATATAACATTTAGCCTTTATTTCAGTAACAAAAGAGTGTGACATAACTCGAGAAACCAAATTAAATATCAAAACAATAATTATTATGACGTCAAGATAAACAGAAGAAGACACATTTTTCCTTGGCGCCATTATAATATTATAGGGAAGAAAAGTATGATGTCATATAACAATGTGAAATTGAATGTAAGCTTCGATTTAATGTACAAAAACAGATACAATGGGCGATTCAGGTTTCCCCTTTATCAACAAAGCAGAATGAATGAAACAGTAAGTTAAAATGAACGTTTCGGGTTTCCCCTTTATCAACAAATCAGGATGAATGAAACACTACAGTCTCTCGAAACGTTCATTTTATCTGTTTTCGTACATTTAATCGAAGCTTAGATTCAATTTCACATTGTTATTCATTTTTTCGAGCTTCGAGCAGCAACATTTTTACAGATTTCAAAAACGAGGGACTGGATACAAATTTTGTGTAATTCATCTTCTGGTGTCAGAGTGATGGCATCCTTTTTTCTCGTTTAAATATGTATATGCTAATCGTCAATAAAGATCATACATCCTCGCTCTTTTTAGAAAACATCCTGCAGTCTTATGAATCTGCCTATACATCCTGCTACAGAAATAGTTATGCCACCTTTATGTAACCTATTCATTCTTTAATTAGTACTCCCCAAGGATTGGTATATACACACTTCCAAGGATTTAGGAACAAAAAAAATTAGAGGTTTTGATGTCACGACTTTTCTTCCTTATTGCAGCCGGAGTTTATCCCGGTTTCTGTGGTGGTAATCAACCAACAGCAGTTTGCTATCTACCCTTGACAGGATGCTGATCTCTGGCCCATAACATTGCCCTTTTTTTCCTTCAGGTCAAACTTAGACCCAGCTACCCCGCCATATTGAATGAACGGGGGGGGGGGGGGGGGGGGGGGTGTGACAAAGATTAAAGAAACAATAAAACAAAAAACAAAAACAAAAAAAAACAAAACAAAACAAAACAAAAACAAAAACAAAAACAACAAAACAAAACAAAACAAAAAAACACCCCCCCCCCCCCCCAAAAAAAAAAAAAAAAAAAAAAAAAAAAACCCAACTTAACGCTGATTCATCGAGTTTGACCAATCGAGTTACGTGGAAAAATATCAATTGTTGACGTACAATTGACGCCATTGAAACTGTCGAAACATAGAAGGGGAGGGTGGGGGGCGAGGGAGGGGGGGGGGGGGGGGTTAGGGTGATGACCGAGATCTTACGGACCGATTATTGCAATTGTAATTGGTTGGCTTTAAGGCAAGGAGCACGTATTATAAGCGGGTCTGATAGCCGAACCGAATTATTTGCTTGACTTTCCTTCATTGTAATGGACAATAATATGTTGTGTTGGTTTGGGACTATTTCCATTACAACACTGAGTCCATAACAGTTTGGGTTATCGGAACTGCAAATAAGTGCGTGTCCTCCCTTTAAGGGAGGCTGCCCAGTTTGTCACAGACCCAGTTTGTCACAAGCCCAGTTTGTCACCGGTTTTAGATTAAGGCAAGTAGGACTTAGATGATTTCTTTACCTCCCTTTGATAGACTGTAAATCGGATGTACAAAATGCTGTGCAATTGCAAAAGTTTTATTGTGTCATGCAGAAAAGAAAATAAGTTGATTTGTTTTACTCTAGAATATTTTTGTATGCCTATATTCATTTTCAGCCCTTCAATTTACTCCTCTCATAACTTCCATTTGCAATGTACATATTTTTCATATAAACTGAATTGATCCGTAAACAAACTTTTAAAAGAATCATAATTGGATACGTCTTGAAAAAAGATCCACGAGTAAGATCGCTTTGTTATTTCATTTAAGTATAGATAGTTCGAAGATGACGGCACTCAGGCCTTTGTTATTGTTTTTGCCATCCGCGTTTGTGAGTTGTTCTCGCTAAACTGTATTAACCAGACTATACAAGTTCATGGTTACACAGAGTTTGTGTGTTGGTCCGTTATACTTCCGGATGGCAATGTTGTGAACTCCTTGGCCAAGCGCATTCTATCTATATGAGTATTGATGACTGTAATAATTGCAGCACTTTAACTCTGCAGTCGTAACTTAAGTTTTTCATTCTTCACCTTCAAACTTGTGGTGTATGTAGAGATAGTCCCTCTAAAACGTTAATTAAACTTATTTCATTTTGTATGCAATTTAAAGCAAATTACTCTGTAATCAACGCAGGGTGGAATTAATCTTTCTTCATTGAGCAATGTTAAAGCTTGGATGGTCCTTATGACAAGTGATTGTTTGTGCGACTTATGCGGTCTTGTGGATAGACACTCGCTTTCGGATCGGAAGGTCCTGGGTTCGAGTCTCGCTCGGCGCATAGTTGAGGAATTGGAAAAAGTTCTTTACTCACATTCTCACCGTACTCAGGTGTAAAATGAGTACCTGGTCGTTAACAGCGCTGTCTCTGTCCGAAAAAAAAAAGTAATATTACCTAATAGGTGTCATGTCCCGTCCTATTTGTTAAGTGTTGCTGTTAGCCAGGGATCCCCTGTAAAGCACTTTGAGCACGTTTAGTGGATATTGCGCTATATAAAGCTCAAGCTTTTTTTCTTCTTTGACCTTATTCTGTTGTGACCTTGCTGTTGTGACCTTGCGCTCTGTTACTGTTGACAAGTAAATTTATCGCAACTGGTTCATTCCAGATTCCCTTAACTAACATGAGATGTGTAACCTACTTTCTATTTTAAGCTGCATCAAATGTTATTAATTTGAAACCTCCACTGAACCATGAACTGCCACTCCATAAAAAATATTAGCATTGCCCTACTTATCTTTAACAGCAATTAATTCTAAAATAAAAATCTAATGCGTTATTATGCATTCTCCTGCACTGTAACCTGCACTGTTAGCCGCGATGTTGTGTGTTGAGTGTTGTGTTAACAGTAAAAACATACCCCCCCCCCCCCACACACACACACAAGGAAAAAATATTTTGCAATGTTGTGTGTTGCATTATTAGTAACCAGCGAACGCAAGCAACATCTCGTCACTCGTTGGTTGTTTTCTGATAGAGGCAAAATAAAAATTGAGTTTTCTTTTCTTTTTCTTCAATGTTGTATGTTGGGAGTTATGTGTAAAAGTAGGTAAAGATAGAGTTTAAAAAAATCATTCTTGCAATGTTGTGTGTTGTCAGTTACTTGCGAATGCGGGCAGCCAACTCGGGGGTTGTTATGACTATCGAATTAATAACCCTCTCTCCCCGCGCCAGCGTTAGGGTATTTCTCCACCTCATTGATAATCAGACACACGAAGCGCTCCCCGTCTACGTTAACTCATATCTCGAAGGTTGCCAATTTTCGTATATTTACGGAATTCGGTGTTCTAAACACTCAATGTACGTATTTTCTAATCACATTATAAACAGAAAATGTCTTTCCACTGGAGTTCACTGCTCATAAAAGGGTTGGTCAATCCATTCGCGTAAAAGGTCAGTAAATGTTTGCCTCCTGAATTAGCAAACGTGTATCTCCAGACTGCCCCCAAAACCATGTTAATATACAAAACGAAGTGACTATTCTCACCCCCGGGATGCTAGTCTTCATAATAGTATAAAAAGTAGTCCACAATTGTTGTATGTTTAATCCAAAGGTTGTAATGCAGTAATTTGTTAAGTTTCTTGTCACAAGTTGCACAATTAAAAAAAAAAATCAATCAAATCCAAATCGCAAAAAGCCGGCGACGTTTTTTTCTGTAATCCAATCGGCCGGGGGGGGGGGGGGGGGGTGAGAATAGAGGCAGCGTCTTACTATCAAAAGAAAGGAAATAGTGAGCTGTATTCAATAGCTCAACCAACTTTTCATTTTTTATCTTTTCAAAAATGATTACCGCTTTAAAGATAGTTTGCGCTAGGCTAAGAAGCTCACAACATTGCCATCCGGAAATATAACGGGCTAGGACGAGAGACGCATGCGCACAACCAACATGACGTTCTCTCTCTAATAACTTTTCCGCCGGTGACGCCACAGACTATGGGTGACGTCCAATCAAGGGACGCTACTCTTCCGCTAATCTCATTCCCTATAGTATGACATGTTTTATGGAGTGTCAGGGTTTAACCCCAATCCAGGGTCGCAACGTTGGGGACAACCTTTTGCTATCGAATTTTACCCATTCCTTCACTGACGACGCTCAACACAGCTTGACTTCATTACAAGACAAGACATCGCACTTTTAAACCATTGAAACTAGTGCTCAGTAATGTGACATTGACTGTGGAAATAATAATAATAATAATAATAATAATAATATAATAATAATAATAATAATAATAATAATAATAATAATAATAATAATAATAATAATAATAATAATAATAATAATAATAATAATAATAATAATAATAATAATAATAATCATAATAATAATAACAATAGTAATAGCAATTCTGATGATTATGAACTACCACGTGGTCTGACGGAGTGCAAGTCTTTACCTACTTTTAAAAAGAATCTCAAGACACATTTTTACTGTATTTGTTTTTCTTGACTCTATATGAATCCTTGATTTGGCTATGAATTGTTATTGTTGTTATTATTTTATTTTTTTATTTTTTTTCACTTAAAATTGATATTTATATTGTAAAGTGCCCAGAGCTTGTGTTTTACACGAGAATGAGCGCTATATAAATGTGTATTATTATTATTATTATTATTATGGTGGTGATGATGATGACGATGCTGAGCTAATTATTAAATCTCACTAAATTTATTCATCAGATCATAAACGTTCAACTTGCGCATAGTTTTGTTGTTGGTACGTTATATCTCGCTGGTGGATGTTATAAGAATTTTTTCTAAACGCATAGCATCAAAATAATCCAATACATTCACCTCATGTGCTCAATGTGCTTTTTACACAGGATCCTATGCCAACAGCAACAATACATGTAAAACGAGACGTGGCGCTTGTAAGACGTAATTGGATTCAATAGCCTGATGTCACGTCGCCCAGCAACGGCGGCCATCGTGGTTCTAAACAAAGAAAATTAGTACTTTTGATTCTTCATTCGGGCTAGAACTTTTCTTATGTCTTGTGATCAGAATGTGTAAAAGTCAAAACATGATCAGATTTATAATGTTTTTTCCCCCTCTGGATACGCTTTAATCTTGTCGGAGAAATATTTCATAAAGGCGTCCGCCATTGTTCCGATAGTTTAGAGTCAGTTATTAAGTTACCATGCGTCATTACGAGGGAAGTGACAACAAGACTGTTGAAGCGTATCCATAAAAATGAATAATATACAGATTTACCTTACAAGCTCTTGTTATTAATGCTATGCGTTTATGATAATAATAATAATAATAATAATAATAATAATAATAATAATAATAATAATAATAATAATGTAATAGTAATAGTAATAATAATAATAATAATAATAATAATAATAATAATAATAATAATAATAATAATAATAATAATAATAAGAATACACATTTATATAGCGCTCATTCTCGTGTAAAACACAAGCTCTGGGCACTTAAAAAGTTATAACATCCGACAGCCGGAAATGTAACCTTAAACTTTTATAGTCTGATGAATATGATTTAGTGAGAACTACTCATAAAAATGGCTGGCTCAAAAAAAAAAAAAAAAAAAAAAGAAAAAAAAGAAAAATCAATAAAAGGAAAAGCTGAGTGACGTCAAAACCGTTCCTTCTATTGTGCCTGGACCTTCAGTTGGGGGATTAATTCTCTCACATAAATCCCTCAAACAGGACTTTAACCGCATTAGGTACACACACTTTTGTGTGTTGGTGTATTTGATCTGAGGAAGCCAAGGTGTGAAGCGGTTTGAGGGATATTGCTCTATTTAAAAGCTCAAGTCAAGTGAAAGCGATTGAGAAACCTTTGTTTATGTCTGACATTTAATTTATGGACACTAGCTCAGAACGAGCTTGAAAGTCGGTCAGGGTTGTCAACAAAACCCACGTGACCTCGTGAGCTGTTTTTTTTTTTTTTTTTTTTTTTTTTTTTTTTTTTTTACAATACAGTGGGGATTGAGGAGGTGGAGGGGAGGGAAAAGCTTCAGATTGAAATGGGGCAGGGGAAAGACATACATGCGCACGCGCACACACACACACACACACACACACACACACAGAGAGAGAGAGAGAGAGAGAGAGAGAGAGAGAGAGAGAGAGAGAGAGAGAGAGAGAGAGGTAAACACAACCAGTCGTAGAGTTCTATCAATCACAATCTAAAATTCATAATGTGGTTAAAGGAAAAGAATATTATTGTCTTCCAGTTGATCATAATATTGTTATTAGATTTTCATAAACATGCTGTTATTATATATTTAATTTCAATTCTATCCCCTTTATAAAAACAACAAAGGTACAGACAGATAACGCTCGTAGTATTAATACTATTAAGTACCTATTGGAGGGTGGGAGAGGTGTGCAAAACAAATAGAAAATGTAAACATGGCGTTGTTGTTGTCGCATGCATGAATGTCAAGGACGCTAGCAGTGGGACTGCTGTATCTCGGATAAAACCTCCTCTACCGAAAACCAATAACTTCTTTTACTACTCCTTATTCTCCTCCTCTTCCTGCTTCCTCTTCTCAAACTCTTGCTTTAATCCTTCTTCATAAGTACTCCTCCTCCTCCTCCTCCTCCTCCTCCTCCTCCTTCTCCGATTATTTAATAGTTTACACCATTTCCTGAATCAGGGTTGCCAGATTATTTTTCAACAAAATGCCAGGGGAAGACTCAAAAAATGCCAAAACACTCAAAAAAAATGCCAAAGTCTGTTGACTCCCACCCCCACTAAGAAAACTACTCACTTTTGATAGACAATTTACTATCATATCCTGGCGGCTTGCGTGTTTTCTTTCTTTTTTTTTAAATTTTTTTTTTTTGAATTATACTAAATTTCCTTTTTGGGGTATTTTTTTACCTACTGACTACTAAGTGGAGTGCTAAACCACTACACCACGGTTGAGAAAGGGTGTCATTTGAAGTATAATATACAAGAAAAGAAAATGCCAAATGAAAATGCCAAATGCCAAATGATTTTTCTAATGCCAAACGGTTTTCAAAAATGCCAGATTTTTGGAATCTGGCATTTAAAATGCCAAACTGGCAACCCTGTCCTGAATCCACTGCATACTCCTCCTCCCCCCTCTATTATTTATACTTCCTCTCATGAATCAACTGCATACTCCACCTCCTCCTTCACCCTATCCGTCTCCTCGTTCTTAATTTTCCTTATCTATTCATATTTCTTCATAATATTTGTCTTTTCCTTTCCTCATCATCGCCCTCCTACTCCTCTTTCACCTGTTCAACAACATGATATTTATCAAACAATCTTTACACCCCCTCTTCCACTCCCCACCGATCTTCGTTTTCTTCCTCGTCGTTTTTTTTTTATTATCGTTTTAAGTTGGGAAACGTTATCATTAACTTATTAATATAAAGCAATAATTGAAACCAGAGAGGGGTCGTTTGTTTCTGACTGACCCCTCTGTGCACCAAGCTAGTGACTGGGTATCTGGGTTTAAGTTAGATCTAGCTTAAAGTACTTCGGGTTCGACAATCATTACAATCCAATCACAAGCTTCTATCCCCCATTATTTCCCTTTCCATGTTGCTTCATGTCTTTGTCTTGGAATAAGATCACTTGGTTTTGTCCTGGACCTGACACTATTATAGATAGAATGAAATTGACGTCACTCGGGTCTTTGTTATTGATTTTTACCATCCACTTTATGAGTAATTCTCACTTAACTGTATTATCCAGACTATAAAAGTTCAGGGTTACACAGTTTTTTTTTGGTGTGTGTTGGTCCGTTATACTTCCGGATGGCGATGTTGTGAGCTTCTTAGCCAAGCGCATACTATCCATAGGTGGCTATGGGCCTTTTACGTCCAGGACATAAAGATGATTATGGCTATTACTACACACTACACACATGCGATTTATAAGTGTGTTCCAAAAAGCACCGTCATAACATCAGACTTTTGTTTACAAACTCGACAGCCACCTCTTCACCTGCCTTTCCGTCAGTCTCTGCCTGACCCCTGACCTTGTTTGTGATATATATATGTATATATATATATATATATATATATATATATATATATATATATATATATATATATATATATATATATATATATATATATTATATTGAATCGTGTTTGATACAAATATGGTACGAAAAGTGCTCGACATGTAGTAATGGAGCGAATTATTATTTAAAATATTTACCACAATGTTTGGGGCAGTCTACATCGATGTTTCAGGCTTAATTTGCCATCTTCAGGACTGAGTTGTTTTTTTCACTGTTGTTGTTTCTTGAAGTGGTTCCGGTTTGAAGTTAATTAAGAGGAATTTGCGCCGATGGGGACACTTTCCGTAGATCTCACTTTTCATGTTGAGTGTGGCTTCATGAGGTTGTTTGATTATAGTATATTTTTCTTCCAGGCATAAGCTACATTGTTTTGATGTTGGTGTGTATCCTGTTGCTTTAGATAAAATTTTCCATGAAATGTTGTGGTCTATTTTGTTGTCTTTTAATTTCCAAATATGTTCGCTGAGTTTTGTGGATGTTTTTTTGTTAGTGTTTCTAAATGTTGAGGTGTGGAGGTTGTATCTTGTTTTGAAATTATTTTCTGTTAGTCCTACATATTTTTCTTGCTTGTTTGTTTTAGTTTCTGTGACTGTGGCTTGGTAAATTAAACTTGATTCTAAGCATTGTTTGTTTAGCGGGCAATGTTCTTTATTTCTGCAGTTGCATTTTCTAGTGGGTGGGTTTTGCTCTTGTCGGTAATAAACCACCGACAAGAGCAAAACCCACCCACTAGAAAATGCAACTGCAGAAATAAAGAACATTGCCCGCTAAACAAACAATGCTTAGAATCAAGTTTAATTTACCAAGCCACAGTCACAGAAACTAAAACAAACAAGCAAGAAAAATATGTAGGACTAACAGAAAATAATTTCAAAACAAGATACAACCTCCACACCTCAACATTTAGAAACACTAACAAAAAAACATCCACAAAACTCAGCGAACATATTTGGAAATTAAAAGACAACAAAATAGACCACAACATTTCATGGAAAATTTTATCTAAAGCAACAGGATACACACCAACATCAAAACAATGTAGCTTATGCCTGGAAGAAAAATATACTATAATCAAACAACCTCATGAAGCCACACTCAACATGAAAAGTGAGATCTACGGAAAGTGTCCCCATCGGCGCAAATTCCTCTTAATTAACTTCAAACCGGAACCACTTCAAGAAACAACAACAGTCAAAAAAACAACTCAGTCCTGAAGATGGCAAATTAAGCCTGAAACATCGATGTAGACTGCCCCAAACATTGTGGTAAATATTTTAAATAATATATATATATATATATATATATATATATATATATATATATATATATATATATATATATATATATATATATATATATCGGTCAGTCCGTCAGCCCCCGACAAACCGGAGGTCGGTATCGCTGACACATTCGGACATTAATGATTCTATAACACACCAGTTGTTTTGCTGGAGAGGCTCGTCACGACATGTCGAGTTTTGTCTTTTTATTAACCAGTTGGTTAACTGCCGAACTCTGGAAAAAACAAAAACATGTAAATATTTTTAAAATTTGGCCAGAAAACTCGTCCTTCAAATATCGATCGATTAAAATGACCCTCATATTGGTAAACACTCTCAAACCTGGGACCTCGATCGATATTTGAAGGACGAGTTATCTGGCCAAATATTTAAATTAGATTCACGCTTTTTTCAGATTTAAGCAATTAACTGGTTAATATTTCTATAGATAGAATGCGCTTGGCCAAGGAGTTCACAACATTGCCATCCGGAAGTATAACGGACCAACACACAAACTCTGTGTTACCATGAACTTTTATAGTCTGGTTAATACAGTTTAGTGAGAACAACTCACAAACGCGGATGGCAAAAACAATAACAAAGGCCTGAGAGACGTCATCTGCATACTATCTATAGATAGTATGCGCATGGCTAAGAAGCTCACAACATTGCCATCCGGAACCATAACGGAACAACACACAAAA
Organism: Berghia stephanieae; assembly: GCF_034508935.2. Taxonomy (NCBI): domain Eukaryota; kingdom Metazoa; phylum Mollusca; class Gastropoda; order Nudibranchia; family Aeolidiidae; genus Berghia; species Berghia stephanieae. The sequence goes on from NC_088366.1 coordinate 23,505,914, forward strand.
CTGTGTGTAACCATGAACGTTTATAGTCTGGTTAATACAGTTTAGTGAGAATTACTCATAAACGCGGATGGCAAAAAGCAATAATAAATTCATGAGTGAAGTCAACTTCATTCTATCTATAGAAAGAACGAAGATGACGTCACTCAGGTCTTCGTTCTTGTTTTTTGCCATCCATGTTTTTGAGTAATTCTCACTAAACTGAATTAACCAGACTATAGATAGAATGCGCTTGGCCGAGGAGTTCACAACATTGCCATCCGGAAGTATAACGGACGAACACACAAACTCTGTGTAACCATGAACTTTTATAGTCTGGTTAATACAGTTTAGTGAGAACAACTCACAAACGCGGATGGCAAAAACAATAACAAAGGCCTGAGTGACGTCATCTGCATACTATCTATAAACACAAAGGTTACACATAGTTGTGTGTTTTGGTCCATTATATTTCCGGATGGTAATATTGTGAGTTTCTTAGCCAAGCGCATACTATCTTTTACGCAAGATAAGAGTTGTTTTGATAGATAGGCTCGTCACAACAGGTGGAGTTTTGTCATAATCTATCATTCTTTGCCCGGCATAATTGGGGTTTTGCGGAATGAAACAAAAAAAAAAAAAAAAAAAAGAACAGAAAAATAAAGTTTGAGCTTTTATACAGAGCAATATCAATTAAAAGTGCTCAGAGCGCTTTACAATGGTTCCCTGGCCAACAACAACACTTAACATGTAGGACGAGACATGACGCCTGTGAGGCGATATTACAATTTTTTTTCGGACAGAGACAACACTGTTAACGGCCACATAATCATTTTACACCTGAGTACGGTGAGAGAATGTGAGTAAAGACCCTTTTCTCAAGGACTCAACCATGCGCTGAGCGAGGCTCGAACCCAGGACCTTCCGATCCGAAGACGATTGTCATAACACTAGACCACATAGCCGCACATTACAATGACACCAGAATGATTTGGGTAACAGACTTGCAAATGTGGTCTAGTGGTATGACACTCTCTTTCGGACCGGAAGGTCCTAGGTTCGAGCCTCGCTCAGCACATAGTTGGGTCCTTGGAAAAGGCTCTTTACTCACTTTCTCTCACCGTACTCAGGTGTAAAATGAGTACGTGGCCGTTAACAGCGTTGTCTCTGTCCGAAAAAAAAATGTATTATCTTCTAGCAGGCGTCAAGTCCCGTCCTTAATGTTAAGTGTTGCTGTTGGCCAGGGACCCCTTGCAAAGCGCTTTGAGCACGTTTAGTGGATTTTGCGCTATATAAATGGTCTATTAAAAAACAACAACACGAGTAACTGACCAGTATCCTGGCGTATTATGGAAAAAAAAACCCATATTAAACTCATCCTTCGTATATAAATCGATTTAAATGACCCTCATCTTAGAAAAAAACTATCAAACCTGGGATTTCGCGAAGTCAATTTGTCATATATAAAGGGCCTTTAATTATACATATTTTAATAAAACTGGATGTAAAGGACGTTTTAAAGAATTATTGTATTTGTTTTTCTTTGTAGGTACCTTTCTTGTCTCATCATTTTCTAAGTAGTTCAGTTGTAAATTTAAAAAAATGTGACCAACCGTTGCCAACCGGTTGTATGATCCGGGGAAAACCTAATATCAAAATGAAATTTTCATGCCAAAATGACCAGAAATAAATATGACAATTTAAGTCTTTGTCGCTTTACGAAATTCAATCATTTCTCCTCAATAAATCATAAACACTTATCCCAACTCTTGTATTTTTGAATTTGCATATTATGTCAAATTATAGTCCCATAATCAACATGACATAATACCTTTTCAGACAGTAGGTTACAAATCCAAAGGCATACATAAAACTGCAATCTGACAACTCTTACTGGACAAGAAATCGGGCGACTGACGAGACCCAATAGTATGGTACTCTGAAATATTTTTTTTTTTTAATGGCCAGAAAGTTCATCCTTCAAATAAAGATTGATAGATTAAAATGACTCACAATTTGTATTTAAACAAACAAACAAACACACAGAAAAAGTTCTTCCTTGAAGTCCCAGGTTTGAGAGTTTTTGACAAGATTAAGATAATTTCAATCTATCTCATATTTGAAGGATGAATTTCTTGGCTGAACTGTTTTTTAAAAATTCATTCGCAGTATGGCAGACGACAGAAAAGCGAGTTGGGATTGGTGGAAAATGAAGTGTCCTTTGGGGTCAAAAGTTGAACGTTGTTTTTCACAGGGTACAGTCGTGAATGACGCGTCACCTATATTATTATATCGCATTCGTTATGACAATAATATAATATATAACAAAAGCAGAAAACCTACATTGTAATTAAACCGTGCACTGACTAAACCTGTCGTATTGATTTAACGCGTTAACCGCATTTAGGAAGGGTCAGGAATGGTATTACTGTTACAATGATTATTATTGTAGTTAATTATAATAATATAGGTTAATGGGGCCAACTAATACAGACTTTAGTTTCATTTTATTATTGCGTTGTTAAAAAAAAAAAAAATCCACTTTCTTTCTCTCTTTTGTTGTACGTACAATAAATATACCAGACATGAAAAATAGTGATGGATATTATTTGTTTTTCTTTTTGCTCAAAAATTATTCATGATTCATTATCTGTTGTGAAGTAATGTTTGTTTCTACTTGTTTGATGAGGAAATTCAAGAATCAATTGTGCATGTGTGTAGTTGTCATTGTGTGTGTCGCCATTAGACGAACTTTATGACAAAGAAGAGGGGATTGCCTCAGAATGCAAATTATTGACACATATTATCTGAGGACATTTTTGGAGTTAATGAAGGTGTTAAGATAGATGCAGATGACGTCACTCAGCCTTTGTTATTGTTTGCCATCCCGTTTTGAGATTGTTCTCACTAACTGTATTAACCAGACTTAAAAGTTATGGTTACCAGAGTTTGTGTGTGGTCGTTATACTTCGGATGCAATGTTTGAATCTGCAGCGCATTCTATCTATAATAAAGATCGCTCCAAATCAGAGAAAAGGCAGAGGGCAACATGGAAAGGAAAACAAATATAGGGAGATGACACATCAATGGGAGCGATCGATATTCATGTATTCGCCCAACCTAGTCATCGATCACATGATAAGTTGCTGTACAACGACGGGCATTTCTCAAGAAATGTAAACACGTTGCTGTGTTTATGAAAGTTGTAAACATACCCACGAGACATGCTGAGCAAAATGACCAATCGTGACGTTGGATATTTCTCAAACTGTGAACACTTTTCACTATGTGGGTCATTTTGAACACACTTTGTAATGTGACCAATGACCTCGAGGACATGGAAAGGAAATCTAGATAGAATGAAGATGACGTCACTCAAGCCTTTGTTATTATATTTTGTCATCCGCGTTTGTGAGTGATTCTCACTAAACTGTATTAACCAGACTATAAACGTTTATGGATACCCACAGTTTTGTGTGTTGGTCCGTTGGATGGCAATGTTATGAGCTTCTTAGCTAAGCGCATACTATCTATAGATCATCCCCGTGACTCCTGTCGTAGCCATCGTGATCTTAAAGCCTGACACTGACCAAAATATGATGTCAAAAGATAAGTCTTTGGCCACAAAAGAAAACAAATCGTGAGTTGTATTCAATAGGCCAATCAATGGGATCACTTGTTTCCATGAGCTCTACTAACAACAACTCACAAGACGGTGCATAAATCTAAAAAATGACGCCAAACTGTAAGTCCTGGTGGGTTCTAGCGTAGCCATCGTGTTACGAAGGCCACGGTTCTAGTGTCAGGCTATAAGTTAACGATGGCTACGCTCCTGCCCACCATGGGAGGTCAGAAGAATCCGCCCGTATTTGACAAGTTTGAGATAATTTTAATCCATTCATTTATTGCCAGCACAGCAGCACTGAGATACCAGTCCCTTTTATGTAGATGTTTGTAATCAATATCTTGTCTTCTATCAAGAAAACGAATTTGGCTTTTTGTAGTCGACATTAACCGAATGCTGATCGCCATCATTGTTGACCGAATGTTCCTTCAACTTCAACAACATCGTAATAAAACCTCATTTTGCTGAGACAAATTAAATCACTACCTCATTACTGCTGAGTTGACATAGGGAAACAAAAAATCAAAGATGAAAATTAAAAGAAAACGAGGCCAATTTTTTTTAAATGACAGAAAATATACAAATAAAAAATGACAAAAAAAAAAAAAAAAAAAAAAAAAAAAAAAAAAAAAAAACCCACAAAAAAAAAAAAAAAAAAAAAAACAAAACACAAAAGATTTAAAAAAAAAGAAAAGAAAAACAAGGCCCCAAAACCACTAACAAATAACAAAAAAATAATAATAGATAAAATGAAACAAAAACAAACAAACAAACCAAGAAATCAAGAAAACCACAACAGCAGCAACAACAAAAAAAAAAACCCGAACAAAAACAAACAAATAAACAACAAAAAAAAAGAAAAACTAACAGAAAGAAAAAAAAACAACACCAAATAAACAAAACAAACAACCCTTCCCTCCCCTATGTCAAACTACAACTTCCGGGACCGATGCCAGTTCCTTTATTGTTTATCGACTACTCCACTGAATGAGCAAACCGGACACTTACATTATCAAAGAATGCGATGAAATAGATAAATGTACATCGAATTTATCTATTCGAGTACAAAAACAAGGTCCTAAATCAAAGCGATTTCTGAACTCCAAATTATACAACATTTCTTGTCATGATATCATTAGAGGTCTAGATTTTTTTTCCTCTTTAGAAAAAAAAATCAAAACAAAGTAAACAAAACCCCAACCCCACCCTCTAAAAATAAACTAACAATAAAACAAAAACAATTTTTAAAAACATAAACAAACAAAACAAAATAAAAAATAAAAACAAAAACAAACCCGAGCGCATACAAACGTTCAACCCCAACTCTAACTCACAATCCCCTCCCTTCTTAAAAACAAACAAGCAAACAAAACAAGAAAACAACAAAAACAAAAAAAAAAAAAAAAAACAAGAAAAAAACAAAAAACAAACAAACGAACAAAAACAAATTTAAAAAAAAAGCCAGTGAAAAACAATTTACACCTTTACACGGACAAAACAACTTAATTTTCATCTGGGCCTAAAATCATTTATACTGAATCACGAATTAAGATGACCCCCAACTGAACAAAAAAAAAAAAAAAAAAAAAAAATACACCCCCCCCCCCCTTCCAGGTAACTTTAAGAAACCTTGAAAAATTTTGGGATGATCTTAATTTAGTGATTTATATATAAGGTAAATGTTTTCAGGCCAAAATTAGAAAAAGTATTTGTACCGAGCACACACAGTCTAGCAGCTGACACCAATGTGACGAGATCGACGACAATACTAGTATCCAGTATAGATAGAATGCGCTTGGCCAAGGAGTTCACAACATTGCCATCCGGAAGTATAACGGACCAACACACAAACTCTGTGTAACCATGAACTTTTATAGTCTGGTTAATACAGTTTAGTGAGAACAACTCACAAACGCGGATGGCAAAAACAATAACAAAGGCCTGAGTGACGTCATCTGCATACTATCTATAACAAGTCCTTATCTCAGATAAGGCGGGAATTGTTGTCGGCACACAACATTACAAGGACAATATTAATGTTGTCAGATGTGCAGATTATTATATTATATCGGTCGAAGTCCAAGGTCAGGACATTCTTGACCAACTGTTTTACTTAAATTGAACATTGCAATACAACAGACCACACGACTTATAGATAGAATGCGCTTGGCCAAGGAGTTCACAACATTGCCATCCGGAAGTATAAAGGACCAACACACAAACTCTGTGTAACCATGAACGTTTATAGTCAGGTTAATACAGTTTAGTGAGAACAACTCACAAACGCGGATGGCAAAAACAATAACAAAGGCCTGAGTGACGTCATCTGCATACTATCTATAGTAGAGATAGAATGCGCTTGGCCAAGGTGTTCACAACATTGCCATCCGGAAGTTAACGGACCAACACACAAACTCTGTGTAACCATGAACTTTTATAGTCAGGTTAATACAGTTTAGTGAGAACAACTCACAAACGCGGATGGCAAAAACAATAACAAAGGCCTGAGTGACGTCATCTGCATACTATCTATAGCAAACTCGCTTGTGAAATAGAGAGCTACTGAAATTGCATTCAATATTCTGATGTCACGTCCACCGAGCAAAGAGCAGCTTGGTTCTAATCAAGGAAAATCGGTATTTTTTATTCTTCATGCTGGCTAGAACTTTTTCACATGTCATGTGATCAGAATGTATAACCGTCAAAACATGATCAGATTTATGTTTTTCTCCTCTGGATACACTTTTATGCTCGTCGGGGAAGTATTTCATATGGACGTCTGTCATTGTTCCGATAGTTTAGAACCAGTTACTAAGTTACTAAGCTTCATTACAAGGGAAGTGACGTCACGACTGTTGAAGTATATTATAAGTGGGACTGGAATTTGTTTATTCATTACTTAGTGTAGTGTGAAGGTTATATCCTTAGACAGCTATAAGAGCCATTATTAATTGCTGTTTAATAATTCCATGTAATATGTAACGGGAAAATCATAGGATTTGCAGACCTCTATATTTTCAAAATTCTAATTAAATTCTGGAAGGGGGGGGGGGGGGGGGGGGGGGGGGGGCAGGAGCTGAAAATCTATGTAAAACGCTCGCGTGGTTTGGAAATTATTACATAAAATTTTCTTAAATGTTTAAAATTTACATCCACCTTAAATACCATTACATGTGTATATATATATATGTATATATATATATATATATATATATATATATATATATATATATATATATATATATATGTATATATATTTATATATCATCCATTATGGCTTGTACTCTTGAACACGTTGACGGTCAGCTGTCTCCACGAATCACGATCCTTTGCGGTGCGCGTGATTTCTGGGTTGCTTTCAAAATCACTTTTGGCAATTCTTAGGTTATTTAGCTATGACATTCTTTGTCTTCCTCTAGCTCTCTTTCCTTCGATCATCCCAGATGTTACCAACTTTTCTATTCAGGCTCTTCTCCACCAATGTTCCAGAAATCTTAACTGCCTCTTTCTGATGATATCGATCAACATTCTTCCCTTTCTCGCCTTCTCCAACACTTTCTTGTTCGTATACTTGTCTGTCCATGATATCCTCAACATCCTTCGATACATCCACATCTCAAATGCCTCTAACCTCCTCGTACATTCTTTGTCAAGCGTCCACGTTTCACAACCGTTAAAAAGAGTATTTATAACATATGTTTCCACTAATTTCATTCTGGTCTTCAACTTTAGGTTGTTGTTTGATACAAATGGTCTCATTTTATGGAACATGTTTTTTTTTTTTTGCTATTGCTATTCTTTGTTTTAATCCTCTATGTCACATGTGTCACTGGTAATGATAGTGCCTAAATACTTAACTTTCTTTACTTGTTTGATGGTCTCTCCTTTGCTTGACAAGTGGAAGGTCGTGTTGTTGTCATTCTTTGAGACCACCATGCATTCGGTTTTCGTAACATTTGGTGTCAGGCCCATCTCTTCACTTTTGCACACCAGTATATCTAAAATTTCACGTTTTCTGGTGAGTGTGTCATCAGAGTACCATCGTCTGCGTATCTTATGCTATTCATATTCTACCCTCCAACGACGACTTTCATATCTTCAATTTCTTTGAAGATTATTTCACTATATATGTTAATAAGGTCCGGTGATAGGACGCAACATTGTCTTACTCCCTTCTCGATGTTAAAGAAGTCCGATGTTTCATTATCAAGTTTGACACACGCTGTTTGATTCCAGTACAAGTTTTTCATCAGTCGAAGGTCTTTACTGTCGACACCGATCTTTTCTAAGATTTTGAATAGCGTTTCGTGCTGTACTGAATCAAAAGCTTTGGAATAATCAACGAAGCATAGATAGAGTGATTTTTGTTTTTTGATTGACCGTTGCAGTATTGTTTACAATGTAAAATTGCATTTACCGTACCCTTTTCTTTAACAAAACCAAAATGCTCATCACTTATCACTGGAGAGATCTTGCTCCTCATTCTTTTCATAAGTATTCTTAATATAATATCTGTGGCCTATCTCATTATGCTGATTGTTCTATGTTGGTTACAGTCAATAGTTCCTTGTTTTTTTGGGGTATGGTAATGAATACCGATTGTCTCAAAACATTAGGCAGTTCACCCTTTTCGTATATGACATAAAAGGCTTTTGTTTCCCAGATCGCCGAGGGCGTCAATCGATTCTATTGAGAAACTATCTTGGCCTACCGCTTTCCCCTTTTTCATCTCTTTGCAAGCAGCTTCTACTTCTTTTCGCATAATCTGGGGACCCGTGTTCACAGTAGAGACCCGAAGCAGGTTCTTGTCAGTCTGGATTGCTGGTTCATGTTCCTTTAGTTTACCCTGGTTTATGTATTTTGATGTGGGCTCCCCTGGAGACATAGCAGGAATGTATTGGCGCAAAAATTTACGATTCCGCATGGTAGCTCTGCCAGACCCATCAACCTTGACAAGGTACTGGTCGTACTGTAGCACCTCGATGATAGTACCGGTCTTGTCCCGTTTGGTTGGGTGAGGCCCAGTTTGAATCTGGATTCTGACCGTGTCGCCAACACTCAGTGGAGGGAGTCTTCTTGCAGTCAGCGCCATACTACTGTTGACGATTAATGCTGCTCTGTAGTTTACCTTAGGTGTCCTTGTGGAGTTCCATGCCGCCTTAAATAAACACCCAGCAACCGCCCCTGATGGCTATGTTGTGAGTATCCTAGCCAAGCGAATATTATACACATGCTTGATTAACTACAAGTACTCGCTATGAGGATTCAGTATGTATTGAGTATTGACATCGACAATCGATTATCGCCCATCTCTACTTTCGCTCTGTAACTCATCTTAGCATTCCATGGCTTTGTCTTTCGTCTTCCTGTCTTTCTACACACTTTTTCGAAGTGGCCGGGCGTATCACACTTCTTGCATTTATGTCTAGTGGCTGGGAACTTCTGTTCTCTGTCTTTGAATTTGTTGCCGTGATAGGCCCTGCTGCCACATGACTTTAGGGCTTGAGGCTGGGACATAAGATAGGCGCTGGCAGCTGCTGCTGCAGTGGCAGTGATACTAGTGTTGGTAGGGTCTTGTAGTTTATGGGCACTTTTACCACTTTCTTTGGCTTCTATGAGTTTGATGAGGGATTCCAAACTCATTTCTTGGTCCTGATGAGCTAGGACCTCAAGTTGTATTTCTTGGTCGGCTAGTCCGCGAATTATGTAGTCTTTCAATAATAAGTCCATGTATGAGTTGACAGTGTTGCAGGATGTGCATGAGATGTTAAATTTGCACAATGAGGCGTGTCCCCGGAGGCGAGCTGCGAAGTTCCTGATGGGCTCGTCTCGGTCTTGGCGTATGTTGGCCAGTTCCACCCGAAGGACCATAATGTTTTCTTCCTTGACTGCAAGATTACGAATGGCCTGAAGTACATCTGTTTCGGGTTGCTGATTAAGGGAGCCTCCATTGGTACGTGTTATATCTCTGCGGAGTGGCTCATCACAGCACTCGAGTAACTGGAGTGTGGCTTCGTTGCCTTTTATTTTGGTGGCTGTCTTGTATTCAGTCCATCTGGACATAAAGTAGTCCCATTCCTTAGTGGTGCCACTGAGGGAGATGGCTGGGTGTTTGACTTTGTCTGCCCTAGAAGTAGAGGTAGTGTCATAGTCTTTGCTGTGTCGTGTTCTGCAGGTGTTTGGTACGTGTAGCCGGTGACCGGCATGCAATGGCTGGCATGGTTGGCTATGGGTGGTGGAAATCATTAAGTGTTTCAGTGGCGAGTTTGGTGCCGATGACTTTTGATACAGTTGAAGTTTGTCGTCACACACATCGCAATCGCAGATTTTGTCACATTCGTGGTAAATTGTGAAAGAAGATGTCCATCATAAATAACCATAAGGCATTTGGTTGGTTCGACCTAGTTTAATTTATAACTTGTTAGTTTCATAAAACCCCACAATGATGGACATCTAAAGAATAAAGAATAATAAAGATATTACATACATGATAAATAATCCTCTATCTTTATCCAAGCACGTCCTTCTTTTGTCATCCGCTTAAAGATTTTTTATGTATACTGCCCAACGTTCCAAAATTTCGTTGTTGTCGATAAGTATATTACCGTTTGCGTCTTTAACGCATTTTCTTGCCATGGTTGGTCGTTTTCCACCTAGATCTTGTATTGACTGGTTAAAATGTTTGGTGTTAAATTGTTTTAGTCTTTCAATTCTGTGACATTCCTATACAATATAATCTTCCTTTACCCTCTTACACCCACGTTTTATAATATTATTAGCTTCTTTATATTCGTTGCTGTTGCGTTCTCGTTTTCGTCTTTCATTCATCAGTTTCAAGATCTTGTCATTCATCCACTTATGTTTTGGTTCGTGTTTTTTCACAGAAGGAATAGTTTCTCTTGCAGATTATGTGATGCAGTTCGATACCTGATTCCATTACTCATCAATGTTTAAATCTGAGGTCAAGTTTTCATTTTTTTTTCTTTCACGCATTCTTTGTAATTTTTATTTGATCGTTAATTCTCAATAGATCCAATTGCAGTTTTGGTTACACTTTCTTTTTCTTTATTTGTTTAAGTTTTATTTTTAGCGTGGCCTTGACAGGTCGATATTTCCGAATCGATGTTGGCTAGAATAAAGTCTATCAGAATTTTATAAAGGCCACCTGGGCTTATCCATGTCCACTTCTCTCCATCGTGGTTTTAAAACCATGTATTGACAATGGTAAGGTTTTCCAATCTGCCCCAGTCGACAAGTCTTACCCCTCTATCATTTTTGGTACCTAGTCCGTGGGGGCCAAATATATTTTCAACTCTCTCGTCATCAACCTTTGGCATTGAAATCAACAACTGTTAAACGAATTTCATCAGATTTACATTATTTTAATGCTTGTTCCATATCATGATAGAATGTCTCAATTGTGTTTTCGTCACTGTCTGATGTTGGGGCGTATATTTGATTAACATTAACATTAAACGGCTTTCCTTTCAACTTTACTAAAATAACTCTTTCTGAGATTGCAACCTGATCTAAATAGCATTTTGATGTTGATTTGTCTAAAATAATTCCAAATCCTTTCTCATGATGTTTCCCATCTGCATAATACAACTCCTTCTCCTTTCCACTTCGTTTCTGAGATTCCAAGGTTGTAATTTGGAACTTTTTCATTTATTCAATAACGTTTTCAAATTTTCCTAAATGGTTTAATGTATGTATATGTCCACGTGGCCAATGCGATTGCTTCATTTCGCACCAGTTTGAAAAGTTCAACGTGTTCGGGACAGCTGATGTCATGGAAAGTTTGTAAGTGACGGTGGTTTTCCGTTGCCTTCCGTCAATGTTATTAGTAGAATTTAAATTATTGCAGTTTAATTTGAATGAGTTGCTTTGATGCTTTCTTTGGCTTCTCTTTGTTTTTGTTTCCTTCCACCTTTAATTCCTCTTTTTGTTATTTTTCTGTATGCCTTGAATAATTCAAAATATCTCAAAATGTTCAATATTTCTAAATTCGGTGTATTATTAATTGTGTGTCTTATTGTACATAGGTGTTGGGGTGAATAGTTATAACAATAATTAGGTGTTGTCATCGAAAACGTAAAAAAATGGCCTTTTTAGATGATAAAATCCTTGCAAAACTTTACAAAACTTTAAAATATCGCTAAAGTAATTGTTTAAAATCCACGAAATTTCGTCAAAAGCAGCACAAAGTCATAAGAAATCCCCTGAATATGAAATGATTTCGTCCTATATAGATATAACACTTAAAACAGCCATAAAATGCATATATATATATATATATATTATATATATATATATATATATATATATATATGTATGTGTGTGTGTGTGTGTGTGTGTGTGTGAGCGTGTGTGTGTGTGTGTGTGTGTACACATTTACCGACTAATGTTAATAAATTTCTAAAACGGACGTCTCCCGTGACTACTTAATTAATAGTTGATTAAAGGGTCATTAACAAATGCTAGAGTATTTTAATGACAGTTTGAAATAGATACATTCGTTTTCCCAGTCTATCCTAATTAATGAAATTTATTGTATACAAAATTAATGAGATTTAAAATTCATACATATTAATTTTATTGTAATATTATGATATGACCTACGTGCGCTTGATTTTATATTGTTTTAATGGACAATA